>NC_135036.1:1250000-1875000 GCF_051020975.1 Osmia lignaria lignaria
CATTATACCTCATGTAGATATAGTGCTAATGATATTGTTATTAAATGAACATTGATCTGTGGGAATGAATCAGTGTATTACATTATATCGAATGTAGATATAGTGCTAATGATGTTGTTATTAAATGTACATTGATCTGTGGGTAATAATCAGTATATCACATTATATCTAATGTAGGTATGATAATAATAATATTGTTATTAATTGTATATTACATATCTAATGTAGATATAGTACTAATCATATTAACATTAAATGTACATTGATCTGTGTGAATGAATCAGTATATTACAATATACCTCATGTAGATATAGTGCTAATGATATTGTTATTAAATGTACATTGATCTGTGGGAATGAATCAGTGTATTACATTATATCGAATGTAGATATAGTGCTAATGATGTTGTTATTAAATGTACATTGATCTGTGGGGAGTAATCAGTATATTACATTATATCTAATGTAGATATGATAATAATAATATTGTTATTAATTGTATATTACATATCTAATGTAGATATAGTACTAATGATATTAAAATTAAATGTACATTGATCTGTGGGAATGAATCAGTATATTACATTATACCTCATGTAGATATAGTGCTAACGATATTGTTATCAAATGAACATTGATCTGTGGGAATGAATCAGTATATTACGTTATATCGAATGTAGATATAGTACCAATGATATTGTTATTAAGTGTACATTGATCTGTGGGAATGAATAAGTATATTACATTATATCGAATGTAGATATAGTGCTAATGATGTTGTTCTTAAATGTACATTGATCTGTGGGTAGTAGTCAGTATATTATATTATATCTAATGTAGATATGGTACTAATGATATTGTTATTAAATGTACATTGATCTGTGGGAATGAATCAGTGTATTACATTATATCGAATGTAGATATAGTGCTAATGATGTTGTTATTAAATGTACATTGATCTGTGTGTAGTAACCAGGATATTACATTATATCTAATGTAGATATGATAATAATAATATTGTTATTAATTGTATATTACATATCTAATGTAGATATAGTACTAATGATATTGGCATTAAATATACTTTGATCTGTGGGAATGAATCAGTATATTACATTATATCGAATGTAGATATAGTACTACTGATATTGGTGTTATATGTACATTGATCTGTTGGAATGAATCTGTACATGACATTATATCGAATGTAGATATAGTACTAATGATATTGTTATTAAATGTACATTGATCTGTGGGAATGAATCAGTCTATTACATTATATCGAATGTAGATATAGTACCAATGATATTGTTATTAAATGTGCATTGATCTGTGGGAACGAATCAGTATATTACATTATATCGAATGTAGATATAGTACTAATGATATTGTTATTAAATCTAAATTACATATCTAGTGCAGGTATAGTACTAATGATATAGTTATTAAATGTACATTGATTTGTGGGAATGAATCAGTATATCACATTATATCTCAGGCAGATATTTTGCTAATGATATTGTTATTAAATGTACATTGATCTGTGGGAATGAATCAGTATATTACATTATACCTCATGTAGATATAGTGCTAATGATATTGTTATTAAATGAACATTGATCTGTGGGAATGAATCAGTATATTACATTATACCTCATGTAGATATAGTGCTAATGATATTGTTATTAAGTGTACATTGATCTGTGGGAATGAATCAGTCTATTACATTATATCGAATGTAGATATAGTGCTAATGATGTTGTTATTAAATGTACATTGATCTGTGGGTAATAATCAGTATATCACATTATATCTAATGTAGGTATGATAATAATAATATTGTTATTAATTGTATATTACATATCTAATGTAGATATGGTGCTAATGATATTAACATTAAATGTACATTGATCTGTGTGAATGAATCAGTATATTACATTATACCTCATGTAGATATAGTGCTAATGATATTGTTATTAAATGTACATTGATCTGTGGGAATGAATCAGTATATTACATTATATCGAATGTAGATGTAGTGCTAATGATGTTGTTACTAAATGTACATTGATCTGTGGGTAGTAGTAAGTGTAATACATTATATCGAATGTAGATATGATAATAATAATATTGTTATTAATTGTATATTACATATCTAATGTAGATATAGTACTAATGACCTTGGCATTAAATATACTTTGATCTGTGGGAATGAATCAGTATATTACATTATATCGACTGTAGATATAGTACTAATGATATTGGTATTAAATGTACATTGATCTGTGGGAAGGAATCCGTATATTACATTATACCTAATGTAGATATGGTAATAACGATATTGTTTTTAAATGTACATTGATCTGTGTGAATGAAGCAGTATATTACATTATATCTCAGGCAGATATTTTGCTAACGTTATTGTTATTAAATGTACATTGATCTGTGGGAATGAATCAGTATATTACATTATACCTAATGTAGATATAGTAATAATGATATTGTTATTAAATGTACATTGATCTGTAGGAATCAATCAGTATATTACATTATATCGAATTTAGATATAGTGCTAATGATGTTGTTACTAAATGTACATTGATCTGTGGGTAGTAGTCAGTATATTACATTATAACTAATGTAGATATGATAATAATAATATTGTTATTAATTGTGTATTACATGTCTAACGTAGATATAGTACTAATGATATTGACATTAAATGTACTTTGATCTGTGGGAATGAATCAGTATATTACATTATATCTAATGTAGATATATTACTAATGATATTGTTATTAAATGTACATTGATCTGTGGGAATGAATCAGAATATTACATTATATCGAATGTAGATACAGTACCAATGATATTGTTATTAAATGTACATTGATCTGTGGGAATGAATCAGTATATTACATTATATCGAATGTAGATATAGTACAAGTGATGGTGTTATTAAATGTACATTGATCTGTGGGTAGTAATCAGTATATTACATTATATCTAATGTAGATATGATAATAATAATATTGTTATTAATTGTATATTACATATCTGATGTAGATATAGTACTAATGATATTGGTATTAAATGTACATTGATCTGTGGGAAGGAATCCGGATATCACATTATACCTAATGTAGATATGGTAATAACGATATTGTTTTTAAATGTACATTGATCTGTGTGAATGAAGCAGTATATTACATTATATCTCAGGCAAATATTTTGCTAATGATATTGTTATTAAATGTACATTGATCTGTGGGAATGAATCGGTATATTACATTATATCGAATGTAGATATAGTACCAATGATATTGTTATTAAATGTACATTGATCTGTGGGAATGAATCAGTATATTACATTATATCGAATGTACATATAGTACTAATGATATTGTTATTAAATCTACATTACATATCTAATGTATGTATAGTACTAATGATATTGGTATTATATGTACATTGATCTGTGGGAATGAATCAGTATATTACATTATACCTCATGTAGATATAGTGCTAATGATATTGTTATTAAATGAACATTGATCTGTGGGAATGAATCAGTATATTACATTATATCGAATGTAGATATAGTACCAATGATATTGTTATTAAATGAACATTGATCTGTGGGAATGAATCAGTATATTACATTATATCGAATGTAGAAATAGTACTAATGATATTGGTATTAAATGTACATTGATCTGTGGGAAGGAATCCGTATATTACATTATACCTAATGTAGATATGGTAATAACGATATTGTTTTTAAATGTACATTGAGCTGTGTGAATGAAGCAGTATATTACATTATATCTCAGGCAGATATTTTGCTAATGATATTGTTATTAAATGTATATCGATCTGTGGGAATGAATCAGTATATTACATTATACCTAATGTAGATATAGTAATAATGATATTGTTATCAAATGTACATTGATCTGTGGGAATGAATCAGTATATTACATTATATCGAATGTAGATATAGTGCTAATGATGTTGTTTCTAAATGTACATTGAGCTGTGGGTAGTAGTCAGTATATTACATTATAACTAATGTAGATATGATAATAATAATATTGTTATTAATTGTGTATTACATATCTAACGTAGATATAGTACTAATGATATTGACATTAAATGTACTTTGATCTGTGGGAATGAATCAGTATATTACATTATATCTAATGTAGATATATTACTAATGATATTGTTATTAAATGTACATTGATCTGTGGGAATGAATCAGTATATTACATTATATCGAATGTAGATATAGTACAAGTGATGGTGTTATTAAATGTACATTGATCTGTGGGTAGTAATCAGTATATTACATTATATCTAATGTAGATATGGTAATAATAATATTGTTATTAATTGTATATTACATATCTAATGTAGATATAGTACTAATGATATTAACATTAAATGTACATTGATCTGTGGGAATGAATCAGTATATTACATTATACCTCATGTAGATATAGTGCTAATGATATTGTTATTAAATGAACATTGATCTGTGGGAATGAATCAGTATATTACATTATATCGAATGTAGATATAGTACTAATGATATTGTTATTAAATCTACATTACATATCTAATGTAGGTATAGTACTAATGATATTGGTATTATATGTACATTGATCTGCGGGAATGAATCAGTATATTACATTATACCTCATGTAGATATAGTGCTAATGATATTGTTATTAAATGAACATTGATCTGTGGGAATGAATCAGTATATTACATTATATCGAATGTAGATATAGTACCAATGATATTGTTATTAAATGTACATTGATCTGTGGGAATGAATCAGTATATTACATTATATCGAATGTAGATATAGTACTAATGATATTGTTATTAAATCTAAATTACATATCTAGTGCAGGTATAGTACTAATGATATTGTTATTAAATGTACATTGATCTGTGGGAATGAATCAGTCTATTACATTATATCTAATGTAGATATAGTACTACTGATATTGTTATTAAATGTACATTGATCTGTGGGAATGAATCAGTATATTACATTATACCTCATGTAGATATAGTGCTAATGATATTGTTATTAAATGAACATTGATCTGTGGGAATGAATCAGTATATTACATTATACCTCATGTAGATATAGTGCTAATGATATTGTTATTAAGTGTACATTGATCTGTGGGAATGAATCAGTATATTACATTATATCGAATGTAGATATAGTGCTAATGATGTTGTTATTAAATGTACATTGATCTGTGGGTAATAATCAGTATATCACATTATATCTAATGTAGATATGATAATAACAATATTGTTATTAATTGTATATTACATATCTAATGTAGATATAGTACTAATGATATTAACATTAAATGTACATTGATCTGTGGGAATGAATCAGTATATTACATTATACCTCATGTAGATATAGTGCTAATGATATTGTTATTAAATGAACATTGATCTGTGGGAATGAATCAGTATATTACATTATATCGAATGTAGATATAGTCCCAATGATATTGTTATTAAGTGTACATTGATCTGTGGGAATGAATCAATATATTACATTATATCGAATGTACATATAGTACTAATGATATTGGTATTATATGTACATTGTTCTGTTGGAATGAATCTGTACATGACATTATATCTATTGTAGATATAGTAATAATGGTATTGTTATTAAATGTACATTGATCTGTGGGAATGAATCAGTATAATACATTATATCGAATGTAGATATAGTACTAATGATATTGTTATTAAATCTACATTACATATCTAATGTAGGTATAGTACTAATGATATTGGTATTATATGTACATTGATCTGTGGGAATAAATCAGTATATTACATTATATCGAATGTACATATAGTACTAATGATATTGGTATTATATGTACATTGTTCTGTTGGAATGAATCTGTACATGACATTATATCTATTGTAGATATAGTAATAATGGTATTGTTATTAAATGTACATTGTTCTGTGGGAATGAATCAGTATAATACATTATATCGAATGTAAATATAGTACTAATGATATTGTTATTAAATCTACATTACATATCTAATGTAGGTATAGTACTAATGATATTGGTATTATATGTACATTGATCTGTGGGAACGAATCAGTATATTACATTATATCGAATGTACATATAGTACTAATGATATTGGTATTATATGTACACTGATCTGTTGGAATGAATCTGTACATGACATTATATCTATTGTAGATATAGTAATAATGATATTGGTATTAAATGTACATTGATCTGTGGGAATGAATCAGTATATTACATTATATCGAATGTAGATATAGTGCTAATGATGTTGTTATTAAATGTACATTGATCTGTGGGTAGTAATCAGTATATCACATTATATCTAATGTAGATACGATAATAATAATATTGTTATTAATTGTATATTACATATCTAATGTAGATATAGTACTAATGATATTAACATTAAATGTACATTGATCTGTGGGAATGAATCAGTCTATTACATTATATCGAATGTAGATATAGTGCTAATGATGTTGTTATTAAATGTACATTGATCTGTGGGAATGAATCAGTATATTACATTATATCGAATGTAGATATAGTACTAATGATATTGTTATTAAATCTACATTACATATCTAATGTATGTATAGTACTAATCATATTGGTATTATATGTACATTGATCTGTGGGAATGAATCAGTATATTACATTATACCTCATGTAGATATAGTGCTAACGATATTGTTATTAAATGAACATTGATCTGTGGGAATGGATCAGTATATTACATTATATCGAATGTAGATATAGTACCAATGATATTGTTATTAAATGTACATTGATCTGTGGGAATGAATCAGTATATTACATTATATCGAATGTAGATATAGTGCTAATGATGTTGTTATTAAATGTACATTGATCTGTGTGTAGTAACCAGTATATTACATTATATCGAATGTAGATATAGTACTAATGATATTGGTATTAAATGTACATTGATCTGTGGGAAGGAATCCGTATATCACATTATACCTAATGTAGATATGGTAATAACGATATTGTTTTTAAATGTACATTGATCTGTGTGAATGAAGCAGTATATTACATTATATCTCAGGCAAATATTTTGCTAATGATATTGTTATTAAATGTACATTGATCTGTGGGAATGAATCGGTCTATTACATTATATCGAATGTAGATATAGTGCTAATGATGTTGTTATTAAATGTACATTGATCTGTGGGAATGAATCAGTATATTACATTATATCGAATGTAGATATAGTACTAATGATATTGTTATTAAATCTACATTACATATCTAATGTATGTATAGTACTAATCATATTGGTATTATATGTACATTGATCTGTGGGAATGAATCAGTATATTACATTATACCTCATGTAGATATAGTGCTAACGATATTGTTATTAAATGAACATTGATCTGTGGGAATGGATCAGTATATTACATTATATCGAATGTAGATATAGTACCAATGATATTGTTATTAAATGAACATTGATCTGTGGGAATGGATCAGTATATTACATTATATCGTATGTAGATATAGTACCAATGATATTGTTATTAAATGTACATTGATCTGTGGGAATGAATCAGTATATTACATTATATCGAATGTAGATATAGTGCTAATGATGTTGTTATTAAATGTACATTGATCTGTGTGTAGTAACCAGTATATTACATTATATCGAATGTAGATATAGTACTAATGATATTGTTATTAAATCTAAATTACATATCTAGTGCAGGTATAGTACTAATGATATTGTTATTAAATGTACATTGATTTGTGGGAATGAATCAGTATATTACATTATATCTCAGGCAGATATTTTGCTAATGATATTGTTATTAAATGTACATTGATCTGTGGGAATGAATCAGTATATTACATTATACCTCATGTAGATATAGTGCTAATGATATTGTTATTAAATGAACATTGATCTGTGGGAATGAATCAGTATATTACATTATACCTCATGTAGATATAGTGCTAATGATATTGTTATTAAGTGTACATTGATCTGTGGGAATGAATCAGTATATTACATTATATCGAATGTAGATATAGTGCTAATGATGTTGTTATTAAATGTACATTGATCTGTGGGTAATAATCAGTATATCACATTATATCTAATGTAGATATGATAATAACAATATTGTTATTAATTGTATATTACATATCTAATGTAGATATAGTACTAATGATATTAACATTAAATGTACATTGATCTGTGGGAATGAATCAGTATATTACATTATACCTCATGTAGATATAGTGCTAATGATATTGTTATTAAATGAACATTGATCTGTGGGAATGAATCAGTATATTACATTATATCGAATGTAGATATAGTCCCAATGATATTGTTATTAAGTGTACATTGATATGTGGGAATGAATCAGTATATTACATTATATCGAATGTACATATAGTACTAATGATATTGGTATTATATGTACATTGTTCTGTGGGAATGAATCTGTACATGACATTATATCTATTGTAGATATAGTAATAATGGTATTGTTATTAAATGTACATTGATCTGTGGGAATGAATCAGTATAATACATTATATCTAATGTAGATATAGTACCAATGATATTGTTATTAAATGTACATTGATCTGTGGGAATGAATCAGTATAATACATTATATCGAATGTAGATATAGTGCTAATGATGTTGTTATTAAATGTACATTGATCTGTGGGAATAAATCAGTCTATTACATTATATCGAATGTAGATATAGTGCTAATGATGTTGTTATTAAATATACATTGATCTGTGGGAATGAATCAGTATATTACATTATATCGAATGTAGATATAGTGCTAATGATGTTGTTATTAAATGTACATTGATCTGTGGGTAGTAATCAGTATATCACATTATATCTAATGTAGATACGATAATAATAATATTGTTATTAATTGTATATTACATATCTAATGTAGATATGGTACTAATGATATTAACATTAAATGTACATTGATCTGTGGGAATGAATCAGTATATAACATTATATCGAATGTAGATATAGTACTAATGATATTGTTAATAAATACTACATTACATATCTAATGTAGGTATAGTACTAATGATATTGTTATTAAATGTGCATTGATCTGTGGGAACGAATCAGTATATTACATTATATCGAATGTAGATATAGTACTAATGATATTGTTATTTAATCTAAATTACATATCTAGTGCAGGTATAGTACTAATGATATTGTTATTAAATGTACATTGATTTGTGGGAATGAATCAGTATATTACATTATATCTCAGGCAGATATTTTGCTAATGATATTGTTATTAAATGTACATTGATCTGTGGGAATGAATCAGTATATTACATTATACCACATGTAGATATAGTGCTAATGATATTGTTATTAAATGAACATTGATCTGTGGGAATGAATCAGTATATTACATTATACCTCATGTAGATATAGTGCTAATGATATTGTTATTAAGTGTACATTGATCTGTGGGAATGAATCAGTATATTACATTATATCGAATGTAGATATAGTGCTAATGATGTTGTTATTAAATGTACATTGATCTGTGGGTAATAATCAGTATATCACATTATATCTAATGTAGATATGATAATAACAATATTGTTATTAATTGTATATTACATATCTAATGTAGATATAGTACTAATGATATTAACATTAAATGTACATTGATCTGTGGGAATGAATCAGTATATTACATTATACCTCATGTAGATATAGTGCTAATGATATTGTTATTAAATGAACATTGATCTGTGGGAATGAATCAGTATATTACATTATATCGAATGTAGATATAGTCCCAATGATATTGTTATTAAGTGTACATTGATATGTGGGAATGAATCAGTATATTACATTATATCGAATGTACATATAGTACTAATGATATTGGTATTATATGTACATTGTTCTGTGGGAATGAATCTGTACATGACATTATATCTATTGTAGATATAGTAATAATGGTATTGTTATTAAATGTACATTGATCTGTGGGAATGAATCAGTATAATACATTATATCTAATGTAGATATAGTACCAATGATATTGTTATTAAATGTACATTGATCTGTGGGAATGAATCAGTATAATACATTATATCGAATGTAGATATAGTGCTAATGATGTTGTTATTAAATGTACATTGATCTGTGGGAATGAATCAGTCTATTACATTATATCGAATGTAGATATAGTGCTAATGATGTTGTTATTAAATAAACATTGATCTGTGGGAATGAATCAGTATATTACATTATATCGAATGTAGATATAGTGCTAATGATGTTGTTATTAAATGTACATTGATCTGTGGGTAGTAATCAGTATATCACATTATATCTAATGTAGATACGATAATAATAATATTGTTATTAATTGTATATTACATATCTAATGTAGATATGGTACTAATGATATTAACATTAAATGTACATTGATCTGTGGGAATGAATCAGTATATAACATTATATCGAATGTAGATATAGTACTAATGATATTGTTAATAAATACTACATTACATATCTAATGTAGGTATAGTACTAATGATATTGTTATTAAATGTGCATTGATCTGTGGGAACGAATCAGTATATTACATTATATCGAATGTAGATATAGTACTAATGATATTGTTATTTAATCTAAATTACATATCTAGTGCAGGTATAGTACTAATGATATTGTTATTAAATGTACATTGATTTGTGGGAATGAATCAGTATATTACATTATATCTCAGGCAGATATTTTGCTAATGATATTGTTATTAAATGTACATTGATCTGTGGGAATGAATCAGTATATTACATTATACCACATGTAGATATAGTGCTAATGATATTGTTATTAAATGAACATTGATCTGTGGGAATGAATCAGTATATTACATTATACCTCATGTAGATATAGTGCTAATGATATTGTTATTAAGTGTACATTGATCTGTGGGAATGAATCAGTATATTACATTATATCGAATGTAGATATAGTGCTAATGATGTTGTTATTAAATGTACATTGATCTGTGGGTAATAATCAGTATATCACATTATATCTAATGTAGATATGATAATAACAATATTGTTATTAATTGTATATTACATATCTAATGTAGATATAGTACTAATGATATTAACATTAAATGTACATTGATCTGTGGGAATGAATCAGTATATTACATTATACCTCATGTAGATATAGTGCTAATGATATTGTTATTAAATGAACATTGATCTGTGGGAATGAATCAGTATATTACATTATATCGAATGTAGATATAGTCCCAATGATATTGTTATTAAGTGTACATTGATATGTGGGAATGAATCAGTATATTACATTATATCGAATGTACATATAGTACTAATGATATTGGTATTATATGTACATTGTTCTGTGGGAATGAATCTGTACATGACATTATATCTATTGTAGATATAGTAATAATGGTATTGTTATTAAATGTACATTGATCTGTGGGAATGAATCAGTATAATACATTATATCTAATGTAGATATAGTACCAATGATATTGTTATTAAATGTACATTGATCTGTGGGAATGAATCAGTATAATACATTATATCGAATGTAGATATAGTGCTAATGATGTTGTTATTAAATGTACATTGATCTGTGGGAATGAATCAGTCTATTACATTATATCGAATGTAGATATAGTGCTAATGATGTTGTTATTAAATAAACATTGATCTGTGGGAATGAATCAGTATATTACATTATATCGAATGTAGATATAGTGCTAATGATGTTGTTATTAAATGTACATTGATCTGTGGGTAGTAATCAGTATATCACATTATATCTAATGTAGATACGATAATAATAATATTGTTATTAATTGTATATTACATATCTAATGTAGATATGGTACTAATGATATTAACATTAAATGTACATTGATCTGTGGGAATGAATCAGTATATAACATTATATCGAATGTAGATATAGTACTAATGATATTGTTAATAAATACTACATTACATATCTAATGTAGGTATAGTACTAATGATATTGTTATTAAATGTGCATTGATCTGTGGGAACGAATCAGTATATTACATTATATCGAATGTAGATATAGTACTAATGATATTGTTATTTAATCTAAATTACATATCTAGTGCAGGTATAGTACTAATGATATTGTTATTAAATGTACATTGATTTGTGGGAATGAATCAGTATATTACATTATATCTCAGGCAGATATTTTGCTAATGATATTGTTATTAAATGTACATTGATCTGTGGGAATGAATCAGTATATTACATTATACCACATGTAGATATAGTGCTAATGATATTGTTATTAAATGAACATTGATCTGTGGGAATGAATCAGTATATTACATTATACCTCATGTAGATATAGTGCTAATGATATTGTTATTAAGTGTACATTGATCTGTGGGAATGAATCAGTATATTACATTATATCGAATGTAGATATAGTGCTAATGATGTTGTTATTAAATGTACATTGATCTGTGGGTAATAATCAGTATATCACATTATATCGAATGTAGATATAGTACCAATGATATTGGTATTATATGTACATTGATCTGTGGGAATGAATCAGTATATTACATTATACCTCATGTAGATATAGTGCTAATGATATTGTTATTAAATGTACATTGATCTGTGGGAATGAATCAGTATATAACATTATATCGAATGTAGATATAGTACTAATGATATTGTTATTAAATCTACATTACATATCTAATTTAGATATAGTACTAATGATATTGGTATTAAATGTACATTGATCTGTGGGAATGAATCAGTCTATTACATTATATCTAATGTAGATATAGTACTACTGATATTGGTGTTATATGTACATTGATCTGTTGGAATGAATCTGTACATGACATTATATCTATTGTAGATATAGTAATAATGGTACTGTTATTAAATGTACATTGTTCTGTGGGAATGAATCAGTATATTACATTATATCTCAGGCAGATATTTTGCTAATGATATTGTTATTAAATGTACATTGATCTGTGGGAATGAATCAGTATATTACATTATACCTCATGTAGATATAGTGCTAATGATATTGTTATTAAATGAACATTGATCTGTGGGAATGAATCAGTGTATTACATTATATCGAATGTAGATATAGTGCTAATGATGTTGTTATTAAATGTACATTGATCTGTGGGTAATAATCAGTATATCACATTATATCTAATGTAGGTATGATAATAATAATATTGTTATTAATTGTATATTACATATCTAATGTAGATATAGTACTAATCATATTAACATTAAATGTACATTGATCTGTGTGAATGAATGAGTATATTACAATATACCTCATGTAGATATAGTGCTAATGATATTGTTATTAAATGTACATTGATCTGTGGGAATGAATCAGTGTATTACATTATATCGAATGTAGATATAGTGCTAATGATGTTGTTATTAAATGTACATTGATCTGTGGGGAGTAATCAGTATATTACATTATATCTAATGTAGATATGATAATAATAATATTGTTATTAATTGTATATTACATATCTAATGTAGATATAGTACTAATGATATTAAAATTAAATGTACATTGATCTGTGGGAATGAATCAGTATATTACATTATACCTCATGTAGATATAGTGCTAACGATATTGTTATCAAATGAACATTGATCTGTGGGAATGAATCAGTATATTACGTTATATCGAATGTAGATATAGTACCAATGATATTGTTATTAAGTGTACATTGATCTGTGGGAATGAATAAGTATATTACATTATATCGAATGTAGATATAGTGCTAATGATGTTGTTCTTAAATGTACATTGATCTGTGGGTAGTAGTCAGTATATTATATTATATCTAATGTAGATATGGTACTAATGATATTGTTATTAAATGTACATTGATCTGTGGGAATGAATCAGTGTATTACATTATATCGAATGTAGATATAGTGCTAATGATGTTGTTATTAAATGTACATTGATCTGTGTGTAGTAACCAGGATATTACATTATATCTAATGTAGATATGATAATAATAATATTGTTATTAATTGTATATTACATATCTAATGTAGATATAGTACTAATGATATTGGCATTAAATATACTTTGATCTGTGGGAATGAATCAGTATATTACATTATATCGAATGTAGATATAGTACTAATGATATTGTTATTAAATCTACATTACATATCTAATGTAGGTACGGTACTAATGATATTGGTACTATATGTACATTGATCTGTGGGAACGAATCAGTATATTACATTATATCGAATGTACATATAGCACTAATGATATTGGTATTATATGTACATTGATCTGTTGGAATGAATCTGTACATGACATTATATCTATTGTAGATATAGCAATAATGATATTGTTATTAAATGTACATTGATCTGTGGGTAGTAATCAGTATATCACATTATATCTAATGTAGATACGATAATAATAATATTGTTATTAATTGTATATTACATATCTAATGTAGATATAGTACTAATGATATTAACATTAAATGTACATTGATCTGTGGGAATGAATCAGTATATAACATTATATCGAATGTAGATATAGTACTAATGATATTGTTAATAAATACTACATTACATATCTAATGTAGGTATAGTACTAATGATATTGTTATTAAATGTACATTGATCTGTGGGAATGAATCAGTATATTATATTATATCGAATGTAGATATAGTGCTAATGATGTTGTTATTAAATGTACATTGATCTGTGTGTAGTAACCAGTATATTACATTATATCGAATGTAGATATAGTACTAATGATATTGGTATTAAATGTACATTGATCTGTGGGAAGGAATCCGTATATCACATTATACCTAATGTAGATATGGTAATAACGATATTGTTTTTAAATGTACATTGATCTGTGTGAATGAAGCAGTATATTACATTATATCTCAGGCAAATATTTTGCTAATGATATTGTTATTAAATGTACATTGATCTGTGGGAATGAATCGGTATATTACATTATATCGAATGTAGATATAGTACCAATGATATTGTTATTAAATGTACATTGATCTGTGGGAATGAATCAGTATATTACATTATATCGAATGTACATATAGTACTAATGATATTGTTATTAAATCTACATTACATATCTAATGTATGTATAGTACTAATGATATTGGTATTATATGTACATTGATCTGTGGGAATGAATCAGTATATTACATTATATCGAATGTACATATAGTACTAATGATATTGGTATTATATGTACATTGATCTGTTGGAATGAATCTGTACATGACATTATATCTATTGTAGATATAGCAATAATGATATTGTTATTAAATGAACATTGATCTGTGGGAATGAATCAGTATATTACATTATATCGAATGAAGATATAGTCCCAATGATATTGTTATTAAGTGTACATTGATCTGTGGGAATGAATCAGTATATTACATTATATCGAATGTACATATAGTACTAATGATATTGGTATTATATGTACATTGTTCTGTTGGAATGAATCTGTACATGACATTATATCTATTGTAGATATAGTAATAATGGTATTGTTATTAAATGTACATTGATCTGTGGGAATGAATCAGTATAATACATTATATCGAATGTAGATATAGTACTAATGATATTGTTATTAAGTGTACATTGATCTGTGGGAATGAATCAGTATATTACATTATATCGAATGTAGATATAGTGCTAATGATGTTGTTATTAAATGTACATTGATTTGTGGGTAATAATCAGTATATCACATTATATCTAATGTAGATATGATAATAATAATATTGTTATTAATTGTATATTACATATCTAATGTAGATATAGTACTAATGATATTAACATTAAATGTACATTGATCTGTGTGAATGAATCAGTATATTACTTTATACCTCATGTAGATATAGTGCTAATGATATTGTTATTAAATGTACATTGATCTGTGGGAATGAATCAGTATATTACATTATATCGAATGTAGATATAGTACCAATGATATTGTTATTAAATGTACATTGATCTGTGGGAATGAATCAGTATATTACATTATATCGAATGTACATATAGTACTAATGATATTGTTATTAAATCTACATTACATATCTAATGTATGTATAGTACTAATGATATTGGTATTATATGTACATTGATCTGTGGGAATGAATCAGTATATTACATTATATCGAATGTACATATAGTACTAATGATATTGGTATTATATGTACATTGATCTGTTGGAATGAATCTGTACATGACATTATATCTATTGTAGATATAGCAATAATGATATTGTTATTAAATGAACATTGATCTGTGGGAATGAATCAGTATATTACATTATATCGAATGAAGATATAGTCCCAATGATATTGTTATTAAGTGTACATTGATCTGTGGGAATGAATCAGTATATTACATTATATCGAATGTACATATAGTACTAATGATATTGGTATTATATGTACATTGTTCTGTTGGAATGAATCTGTACATGACATTATATCTATTGTAGATATAGTAATAATGGTATTGTTATTAAATGTACATTGATCTGTGGGAATGAATCAGTATAATACATTATATCGAATGTAGATATAGTACTAATGATATTGTTATTAAGTGTACATTGATCTGTGGGAATGAATCAGTATATTACATTATATCGAATGTAGATATAGTGCTAATGATGTTGTTATTAAATGTACATTGATTTGTGGGTAATAATCAGTATATCACATTATATCTAATGTAGATATGATAATAATAATATTGTTATTAATTGTATATTACATATCTAATGTAGATATAGTACTAATGATATTAACATTAAATGTACATTGATCTGTGTGAATGAATCAGTATATTACTTTATACCTCATGTAGATATAGTGCTAATGATATTGTTATTAAATGTACATTGATCTGTGGGAATGAATCAGTATATTACATTATATCGAATGTAGATATAGTACCAATGATATTGTTATTAAATGTACATTGATCTGTGGGAATGAATCAGTATAATACATTATATCGAATGTAGATATAGTACTAATGATATTGTTATTCAATCTACATTACATATCTAATGTAGGTATAGTACTAATGATATTGGTATTATATGTACATTGATCTGTGGGAACGAATCAGTATATTACATTATACCTAATGTAGATATAGTAATAATGATATTGTTATCAAATGTACATTGATCTGTGGGAATGAATCAGTATATAACATTGTATCGAATGTAGATATAGTACTAACGATATTGTTATTAAATCTACATTACATATCTAATGTAGGTATAGTACTAATGATATTGTTATTAAACGTGCATTGATCTGTGGGAACGAATCAGTATATTACATTATATCTAATGTAGATATATTACTAATGATATTGTTATTAAGTGTACATTGATCTGTGGGAATGAATCAGTATATTACATTATATCGAATGTACATATAGTACTAATGATATTGTTATTAAATGAACATTGATCTGTGGGAATGAATCAGTCTATTACATTATATCGAATGTAGATATAGTACCAATGATATTGTTATTAAATGTACATTGATCTGTGGGAATGAATCAGTATATTACATTATATCGAATGTAGATATAGTACTAATGATATTGTTGTTAAATCTACATTACATATCTAATGTAGGTATGGTACTAATGATATTGTTATTAAATGTACATTGATCTGTGAGAATGAATCAGTCTATTACATTATATCTAATGTAGATATGGTAATAATAATATTGTTATTAACTGTACATTACATATCTAATGTAGATAGGGTACTAATGATATTGGTATTATATGTACATTGATCTGTGGGAACGAATCAGTATATTACATTATATCGAATGTACATATAGTACTAATGATATTGGTATTATATGTACATTGATCTGTTGGAATGAATCTGTACATGACATTATATCTATTGCAGATATAGTAATAATGATATTGTTATTAAATGTACATTGATCTGCGGGAATGAATCAGTCTATTACATTATATCGAATGTAGATATAGTGCTAATGATGTTGTTATTAAATGTACATTGATCTGTGGGAATGAATCAGTATATTACATTATATCGAATGTAGATATAGTACTAATGATATTGTTATTAAATCTACATTACATATCTAATGTATGTATAGTACTAATCATATTGGTATTATATGTACATTGATCTGTGGGAATGAATCAGTATATTACATTATACCTCATGTAGATATAGTGCTAACGATATTGTTATTAAATGAACATTGATCTGTGGGAATGGATCAGTATATTACATTATATCGAATGTAGATATAGTACCAATGATATTGTTATTAAATGTACATTGATCTGTGGGAATGAATCAGTATATTACATTATATCGAATGTAGATATAGTGCTAATGATGTTGTTATTAAATGTACATTGATCTGTGTGTAGTAACCAGTATATTACATTATATCGAATGTAGATATAGTACTAATGATATTGGTATTAAATGTACATTGATCTGTGGGAAGGAATCCGTATATCACATTATACCTAATGTAGATATGGTAATAACGATATTGTTTTTAAATGTACATTGATCTGTGTGAATGAAGCAGTATATTACATTATATCTCAGGCAAATATTTTGCTAATGATATTGTTATTAAATGTACATTGATCTGTGGGAATGAATCGGTCTATTACATTATATCGAATGTAGATATAGTGCTAATGATGTTGTTATTAAATGTACATTGATCTGTGGGAATGAATCAGTATATTACATTATATCGAATGTAGATATAGTACTAATGATATTGTTATTAAATCTACATTACATATCTAATGTATGTATAGTACTAATCATATTGGTATTATATGTACATTGATCTGTGGGAATGAATCAGTATATTACATTATACCTCATGTAGATATAGTGCTAACGATATTGTTATTAAATGAACATTGATCTGTGGGAATGGATCAGTATATTACATTATATCGAATGTAGATATAGTACCAATGATATTGTTATTAAATGAACATTGATCTGTGGGAATGGATCAGTATATTACATTATATCGTATGTAGATATAGTACCAATGATATTGTTATTAAATGTACATTGATCTGTGGGAATGAATCAGTATATTACATTATATCGAATGTAGATATAGTGCTAATGATGTTGTTATTAAATGTACATTGATCTGTGTGTAGTAACCAGTATATTACATTATATCGAATGTAGATATAGTACTAATGATATTGGTATTAAATGTACATTGATCTGTGGGAAGGAATCCGTATATCACATTATACCTAATGTAGATATGGTAATAACGATATTGTTTTTAAATGTACATTGATCTGTGTGAATGAAGCAGTATATTACATTATATCTCAGGCAAATATTTTGCTAATGATATTGTTATTAAATGTACATTGATCTGTGGGAATGAATCGGTCTATTACATTATATCGAATGTAGATATAGTGCTAATGATGTTGTTATTAAATGTACATTGATCTGTGGGTAATAATCAGTATATCACATTATATCGAATGTAGATATAGTACCAATGATATTGGTATTATATGTACATTGATCTGTGGGAATGAATCAGTATATTACATTATACCTCATGTAGATATAGTGCTAATGATATTGTTATTAAATGTACATTGATCTGTGGGAATGAATCAGTATATAACATTATATCGAATGTAGATATAGTACTAATGATATTGTTATTAAATCTACATTACATATCTAATTTAGATATAGTACTAATGATATTGGTATTAAATGTACATTGATCTGTGGGAATGAATCAGTCTATTACATTATATCTAATGTAGATATAGTACTACTGATATTGGTGTTATATGTACATTGATCTGTTGGAATGAATCTGTACATGACATTATATCTATTGTAGATATAGTAATAATGGTACTGTTATTAAATGTACATTGTTCTGTGGGAATGAATCAGTATATTACATTATATCTCAGGCAGATATTTTGCTAATGATATTGTTATTAAATGTACATTGATCTGTGGGAATGAATCAGTATATTACATTATACCTCATGTAGATATAGTGCTAATGATATTGTTATTAAATGAACATTGATCTGTGGGAATGAATCAGTATATTACATTATATCGAATGTAGATATAGTGCTAATGATGTTGTTATTAAATGTACATTGATCTGTGGGTAATAATCAGTATATCACATTATATCTAATGTAGGTATGATAATAATAATATTGTTATTAATTGTATATTACATATCTAATGTAGATATAGTACTAATCATATTAACATTAAATGTACATTGATCTGTGTGAATGAATCAGTATATTACAATATACCTCATGTAGATATAGTGCTAATGATATTGTTATTAAATGTACATTGATCTGTGGGAATGAATCAGTGTATTACATTATATCGAATGTGGATATAGTGCTAATGATGTTGTTATTAAATGTACATTGATCTGTGGGGAGTAATCAGTATATTACATTATATCTAATGTAGATATGATAATAATAATATTGTTATTAATTGTATATTACATATCTAATGTAGATATAGTACTAATGATATTAAAATTAAATGTACATTGATCTGTGGGAATGAATCAGTATATTACATTATACCTCATGTAGATATAGTGCTAACGATATTGTTATCAAATGAACATTGATCTGTGGGAATGAATCAGTATATTACGTTATATCGAATGTAGATATAGTACCAATGATATTGTTATTAAGTGTACATTGATCTGTGGGAATGAATAAGTATATTACATTATATCGAATGTAGATATAGTGCTAATGATGTTGGTCTTAAATGTACATTGATCTGTGGGTAGTAGTCAGTATATTATATTATATCTAATGTAGATATGGTACTAATGATATTGTTATTAAATGTACATTGATCTGTGGGAATGAATCAGTGTATTACATTATATCGAATGTAGATATAGTGCTAATGATGTTGTTATTAAATGTACATTGATCTGTGTGTAGTAACCAGGATATTACATTATATCTAATGTAGATATGATAATAATAATATTGTTATTAATTGTATATTACATATCTAATGTAGATATAGTACTAATGATATTGGCATTAAATATACTTTGATCTGTGGGAATGGATCAGTATATTACATTATATCGAATGTAGATATAGTACTACTGATATTGGTGTTATATGTACATTGATCTGTTGGAATGAATCTGTACATGACATTATATCGAATGTAGATATAGTACTAATGATATTGTTATTAAATGTACATTGATCTGTGGGAATGAATCAGTCTATTACATTATATCGAATGTAGATATAGTACCAATGATATTGTTATTAAATGTGCATTGATCTGTGGGAACGAATCAGTATATTACATTATATCGAATGTAGATATAGTACTAATGATATTGTTATTTAATCTAAATTACATATCTAGTGCAGGAATAGTACTAATGATATTGTTATTAAATGTACATTGATTTGTGGGAATGAATCAGTATATTACATTATATCTCAGGCAGATATTTTGCTAATGATATTGTTATTAAATGTACATTGATCTGTGGGAATGAATCAGTATATTACATTATACCTCATGTAGATATAGTGCTAATGATATTGTTATTAAATGAACATTGATCTGTGGGAATGAATCAGTATATTACATTATACCTCATGTAGATATAGTGCTAATGATATTGTTATTAAGTGTACATTGATCTGTGGGAATGAATCAGTAGATTACATTATATCGAATGTAGATATAGTACTACTGATATTGGTGTTATATGTACATTGATCTGTTGGAATGAATCTGTACATGACATTATATCGAATGTAGATATAGTACTAATGATATTGTTATTAAATGTACATTGATCTGTGGGAATGAATCAGTATATTACATTATATCGAATGTAGATATGGTACTAATGATATTGTTATTAAATCTACATTACATATCTAATGTAGGTATGGTACTAATGATATTGGTACTATATGTACATTGATCTGTGGGAACGAATCAGTATATTACATTATATCGAATGTACATATAGCACTAATGATATTGGTATTATATGTACATTGATCTGTTGGAATGAATCTGTACATGACATTATATCTATTGTAGATATAGCAATAATGATATTGTTATTAAATGTACATTGATCTGTGGGAATGAATCAGTATATAACATTATATCGAATGTAGATATAGTGCTAATGATGTTGTTATTAAATGTACATTGATCTGTGGGTAGTAATCAGTATATCACATTATATCTAATGTAGATACGATAATAATAATATTGTTATTAATTGTATATTACATATCTAATGTAGATATAGTACTAATGATATTAACATTAAATGTACATTGATCTGTGGGAATGAATCAGTATATAACATTATATCGAATGTAGATATAGTACTAATGATATTGTTAATAAATACTACATTACATATCTAATGTAGGTATAGTACTAATGATATTGTTATTAAATGTACATTGATCTGTGGGAATGAATCAGTATATTACATTATATCGAATGTAGATATAGTGCTAATGATGTTGTTATTAAATGTACATTGATCTGTGTGTAGTAACCAGTATATTACATTATATCGAATGTAGATATAGTACTAATGATATTGGTATTAAATGTACATTGATCTGTGGGAAGGAATCCGTATATCACATTATACCTAATGTAGATATGGTAATAACGATATTGTTTTTAAATGTACATTGATCTGTGTGAATGAAGCAGTATATTACATTATATCTCAGGCAAATATTTTGCTAATGATATTGTTATTAAATGTACATTGATCTGTGGGAATGAATCGGTATATTACATTATATCGAATGTAGATATAGTACCAATGATATTGTTATTAAATGTACATTGATCTGTGGGAATGAATCAGTATATTACATTATATCGAATGTACATATAGTACTAATGATATTGTTATTAAATCTACATTACATATCTAATGTATGTATAGTACTAATGATATTGGTATTATATGTACATTGATCTGTGGGAATGAATCAGTATATTACATTATATCGAATGTACATATAGTACTAATGATATTGGTATTATATGTACATTGATCTGTTGGAATGAATCTGTACATGACATTATATCTATTGTAGATATAGCAATAATGATATTGTTATTAAATGAACATTGATCTGTGGGAATGAATCAGTATATTACATTATATCGAATGAAGATATAGTCCCAATGATATTGTTATTAAGTGTACATTGATCTGTGGGAATGAATCAGTATATTACATTATATCGAATGTACATATAGTACTAATGATATTGGTATTATATGTACATTGTTCTGTTGGAATGAATCTGTACATGACATTATATCTATTGTAGATATAGTAATAATGGTATTGTTATTAAATGTACATTGATCTGTGGGAATGAATCAGTATAATACATTATATCGAATGTAGATATAGTACTAATGATATTGTTATTAAGTGTACATTGATCTGTGGGAATGAATCAGTATATTACATTATATCGAATGTAGATATAGTGCTAATGATGTTGTTATTAAATATACATTGATCTGTGGGTAATAATCAGTATATCACATTATATCTAATGTAGGTATGATAATAATAATATTGTTATTAATTGTATATTACATATCTAATGTAGATATGGTACTAATGATATTAACATTAAATGTACATTGATCTGTGTGAATGAATCAGTATATTACATTATACCTCATGTAGATATAGTGCTAATGATATTGTTATTAAATGTACATTGATCTGTGGGAATGAATCAGTATATTACATTATATCGAATGTAGATACAGTGCTAATGATGTTGTTATTAAATGTACATTGATCTGTGTGTAGTAAGCAGTATATTACATTATATCGAATGTAGATATAGTACTAATGATATTGGTATTAAATGTACATTGATCTGTGGGAATGAATCAGTATATTACATTATACCTCATGTAGATATAGTGCTAATGATATTGTTATTAAATGAACATTGATCTGTGGGAATGAATCAGTATATTACATTATATCGAATGTAGATATAGTGCTAATGATGTTGTTATTAAATGTACATTGATCTGTGGGTAATAATCAGTATATCACATTATATCTAATGTAGGTATGATAATAATAATATTGTTATTAATTGTATATTACATATCTAATGTAGATATAGTACTAATCATATTAACATTAAATGTACATTGATCTGTGTGAATGAATCAGTATATTACAATATACCTCATGTAGATATAGTGCTAATGATATTGTTATTAAATGTACATTGATCTGTGGGAATGAATCAGTGTATTACATTATATCGAATGTAGATATAGTGCTAATGATGTTGTTATTAAATGTACATTGATCTGTGGGGAGTAATCAGTATATTACATTATATCTAATGTAGATATGATAATAATAATATTGTTATTAATTGTATATTACATATCTAATGTAGATATAGTACTAATGATATTAAAATTAAATGTACATTGATCTGTGGGAATGAATCAGTATATTACATTATACCTCATGTAGATATAGTGCTAACGATATTGTTATCAAATGAACATTGATCTGTGGGAATGAATCAGTATATTACGTTATATCGAATGTAGATATAGTACCAATGATATTGTTATTAAGTGTACGTTGATCTGTGGGAATGAATAAGTATATTACATTATATCGAATGTAGATATAGTGCTAATGATGTTGGTCTTAAATGTACATTGATCTGTGGGTAGTAGTCAGTATATTATATTATATCTAATGTAGATATGGTACTAATGATATTGTTATTAAATGTACATTGATCTGTGGGAATGAATCAGTGTATTACATTATATCGAATGTAGATATAGTGCTAATGATGTTGTTATTAAATGTACATTGATCTGTGTGTAGTAACCAGGATATTACATTATATCTAATGTAGATATGATAATAATAATATTGTTATTAATTGTATATTACATATCTAATGTAGATATAGTACTAATGATATTGGCATTAAATATACTTTGATCTGTGGGAATGAATCAGTATATTACATTATATCGAATGTAGATATAGTACTACTGATATTGGTGTTATATGTACATTGATCTGTTGGAATGAATCTGTACATGACATTATATCGAATGTAGATATAGTACTAATGATATTGTTATTAAATGTACATTGATCTGTGGGAATGAATCAGTCTATTACATTATATCGAATGTAGATATAGTACCAATGATATTGTTATTAAATGTGCATTGATCTGTGGGAACGAATCAGTATATTACATTATATCGAATGTAGATATAGTACTAATGATATTGTTATTTAATCTAAATTACATATCTAGTGCAGGAATAGTACTAATGATATTGTTATTAAATGTACATTGATTTGTGGGAATGAATCAGTATATTACATTATATCTCAGGCAGATATTTTGCTAATGATATTGTTATTAAATGTACATTGATCTGTGGGAATGAATCAGTATATTACATTATACCTCATGTATATATAGTGCTAATGATATTGTTATTAAATGAACATTGATCTGTGGGAATGAATCAGTATATTACATTATACCTCATGTAGATATAGTGCTAATGATATTGTTATTAAGTGTACATTGATCTGTGGGAATGAATCAGTAGATTACATTATATCGAATGTAGATATAGTACTACTGATATTGGTGTTATATGTACATTGATCTGTTGGAATGAATCTGTACATGACATTATATCGAATGTAGATATAGTACTAATGATATTGTTATTAAATGTACATTGATCTGTGGGAATGAATCAGTATATAACATTATATCGAATGTAGATATAGTGCTAATGATGTTGTTATTAAATGTACATTGATCTGTGGGTAGTAATCAGTATATCACATTATATCTAATGTAGATACGATAATAATAATATTGTTATTAATTGTATATTACATATCTAATGTAGATATAGTACTAATGATATTAACATTAAATGTACATTGATCTGTGGGAATGAATCAGTATATAACATTATATCGAATGTAGATATAGTACTAATGATATTGTTAATAAATACTACATTACATATCTAATGTAGGTATAGTACTAATGATATTGTTATTAAATGTACATTGATCTGTGGGAATGAATCAGTATATTACATTATATCGAATGTAGATATAGTGCTAATGATGTTGTTATTAAATGTACATTGATCTGTGTGTAGTAACCAGTATATTACATTATATCGAATGTAGATATAGTACTAATGATATTGGTATTAAATGTACATTGATCTGTGGGAAGGAATCCGTATATCACATTATACCTAATGTAGATATGGTAATAACGATATTGTTTTTAAATGTACATTGATCTGTGTGAATGAAGCAGTATATTACATTATATCTCAGGCAAATATTTTGCTAATGATATTGTTATTAAATGTACATTGATCTGTGGGAATGAATCGGTATATTACATTATATCGAATGTAGATATAGTACCAATGATATTGTTATTAAATGTACATTGATCTGTGGGAATGAATCAGTATATTACATTATATCGAATGTACATATAGTACTAATGATATTGTTATTAAATCTACATTACATATCTAATGTATGTATAGTACTAATGATATTGGTATTATATGTACATTGATCTGTGGGAATGAATCAGTATATTACATTATATCGAATGTACATATAGTACTAATGATATTGGTATTATATGTACATTGATCTGTTGGAATGAATCTGTACATGACATTATATCTATTGTAGATATAGCAATAATGATATTGTTATTAAATGAACATTGATCTGTGGGAATGAATCAGTATATTACATTATATCGAATGAAGATATAGTCCCAATGATATTGTTATTAAGTGTACATTGATCTGTGGGAATGAATCAGTATATTACATTATATCGAATGTACATATAGTACTAATGATATTGGTATTATATGTACATTGTTCTGTTGGAATGAATCTGTACATGACATTATATCTATTGTAGATATAGTAATAATGGTATTGTTATTAAATGTACATTGATCTGTGGGAATGAATCAGTATAATACATTATATCGAATGTAGATATAGTACTAATGATATTGTTATTAAGTGTACATTGATCTGTGGGAATGAATCAGTATATTACATTATATCGAATGTAGATATAGTGCTAATGATGTTGTTATTAAATATACATTGATCTGTGGGTAATAATCAGTATATCACATTATATCTAATGTAGGTATGATAATAATAATATTGTTATTAATTGTATATTACATATCTAATGTAGATATGGTACTAATGATATTAACATTAAATGTACATTGATCTGTGTGAATGAATCAGTATATTACATTATACCTCATGTAGATATAGTGCTAATGATATTGTTATTAAATGTACATTGATCTGTGGGAATGAATCAGTATATTACATTATATCGAATGTAGATACAGTGCTAATGATGTTGTTATTAAATGTACATTGATCTGTGTGTAGTAACCAGTATATTACATTATATCG
Organism: Osmia lignaria lignaria; assembly: GCF_051020975.1. NCBI lineage: Eukaryota > Metazoa > Arthropoda > Insecta > Hymenoptera > Megachilidae > Osmia > Osmia lignaria. The sequence goes on from NC_135036.1 coordinate 1,277,914, forward strand.
AATGTAGATATAGTACTAATGATATTGGTATTAAATGTACATTGATCTGTGGGAAGGAATCCGTATATCACATTATACCTAATGTAGATATGGTAATAACGATATTGTTTTTAAATGTACATTGATCTGTGTGAATGAAGCAGTATATTACATTATATCTCAGGCAAATATTTTGCTAATGATATTGTTATTAAATGTACATTGATCTGTGGGAATGAATCGGTATATTACATTATATCGAATGTAGATATAGTACCAATGATATTGTTATTAAATGTACATTGATCTGTGGGAATGAATCAGTATATTACATTATATCGAATGTACATATAGTACTAATGATATTGTTATTAAATCTACATTACATATCTAATGTATGTATAGTACTAATGATATTGGTATTATATGTACATTGATCTGTGGGAATGAATCAGTATATTACATTATACCTCATGTAGATATAGTGCTAATGATATTGTTATTAAATGAACATTGATCTGTGGGAATGAATCAGTATATTACATTATATCGAATGTAGATATAGTACCAATGATATTGTTATTAAATGTACATTGATCTGTGGGAATGAATCAGTATATTACATTATATCGAATGTAGATATAGTACTAATGATATTGTTATTAAATCTAAATTACATATCTAGTGCAGGTATAGTACTAATGATATTGTTATTAAATGTACATTGATTTGTGGGAATGAATCAGTATATTACATTATATCTCAGGCAGATATTTTGCTAATGATATTGTTATTAAATGTACATTGATCTGTGGGAATGAATCAGTATATTACATTATACCTCATGTAGATATAGTGCTAATGATATTGTTATTAAATGAACATTGATCTGTGGGAATGAATCAGTATATTACATTATACCTCATGTAGATATAGTGCTAATGATATTGTTATTAAGTTTACATTGATCTGTGGGAATGAATCAGTATATTACATTATATCGAATGTAGATATAGTGCTAATGATGTTGTTATTAAATGTACATTGATCTGTGGGTAATAATCAGTATATCACATTATATCTAATGTAGATATGATAATAACAATATTGTTATTAATTGTATATTACATATCTAATGTAGATATAGTACTAATGATATTAACATTAAATGTACATTGATCTGTGGGAATGAATCAGTATATTACATTATACCTCATGTAGATATAGTGCTAATGATATTGTTATTAAATGAACATTGATCTGTGGGAATGAATCAGTATATTACATTATATCGAATGTAGATATAGTCCCAATGATATTGTTATTAAGTGTACATTGATCTGTGGGAATGAATCAGTATATTACATTATATCGAATGTACATATAGTACTAATGATATTGGTATTATATGTACATTGTTCTGTTGGAATGAATCTGTACATGACATTATATCTATTGTAGATATAGTAATAATGGTATTGTTATTAAATGTACATTGATCTGTGGGAATGAATCAGTATAATACATTATATCGAATGTAGATATAGTACTAATGATATTGTTATTAAATCTACATTACATATCTAATGTAGGTATAGTACTAATGATATTGGTATTATATGTACATTGATCTGTGGGAATGAATCAGTATATTACATTATATCGAATGTACATATAGTACTAATGATATTGGTATTATATGTACATTGTTCTGTTGGAATGAATCTGTACATGACATTGTATCTATTGTAGATATAGTAATAATGGTATTGTTATTAAATGTACATTGATCTGTGGGAATGAATCAGTATAATACATTATATCGAATGTAGATATAGTACTAAAGATATTGTTATTAAATCTACATTACATATCTAATGTAGGTATAGTACTAATGATATTGGTATTATATGTACATTGATCTGTGGGAACGAATCAGTATATTACATTATATCGAATGTACATATAGTACTAATGATATTGGTATTATATGTACACTGATCTGTTGGAATGAATCTGTACATGACATTATATCTATTGTAGATATAGTAATAATGATATTGTTATTAAATGTACATTGATCTGTGGGAATGAATCAGTATATTACATTATATCGAATGTAGATATAGTGCTAATGATGTTGTTATTAAATGTACATTGATCTGTGGGTAGTAATCAGTATATCACATTATATCTAATGTAGATACGATAATAATCATATTGTTATTAATTGTATATTACATATCTAATGTAGATATAGTACTACTGATATTAACATTAAATGTACATTGATCTGTGGGAATGAATCAGTCTATTACATTATATCGAATGTAGATATAGTGCTAATGATGTTGTTATTAAATGTACATTGATCTGTGGGAATGAATCAGTATATTACATTATATCGAATGTAGATATAGTACCAATGATATTGTTATTAAATGTACATTGATCTGTGGGAATGAATCAGTATATTACATTATATCGAATGTACATATAGTACTAATGATATTGTTATTAAATCTACATTACATATCTAATGTATGTATAGTACTAATGATATTGGTATTATATGTACATTGATCTGTGGGAATGAATCAGTATATTACATTATACCTCATGTAGATATAGTGCTAATGATATTGTTATTAAATGAACATTGATCTGTGGGAATGGATCAGTATATTACATTATATCGAATGTAGATATAGTACCAATGATATTGTTATTAAATGTACATTGATCTGTGGGAATGAATCAGTATATTACATTATATCGAATGTAGATATAGTGCTAATGATGTTGTTATTAAATGTACATTGATCTGTGTGTAGTAACCAGTATATTACATTATATCGAATGTAGATATAGTACTAATGATATTGTTATTAAATCTAAATTACATATCTAGTGCAGGTATAGTACTAATGATATTGTTATTAAATGTACATTGATTTGTGGGAATGAATCAGTATATTACATTATATCTCAGGCAGATATTTTGCTAATGATATTGTTATTAAATGTACATTGATCTGTGGGAATGAATCAGTATATTACATTATACCTCATGTAGATATAGTGCTAATGATATTGTTATTAAATGAACATTGATCTGTGGGAATGAATCAGTATATTACATTATACCTCATGTAGATATAGTGCTAATGATATTGTTATTAAGTGTACATTGATCTGTGGGAATGAATCAGTATATTACATTATATCGAATGTAGATATAGTGCTAATGATGTTGTTATTAAATGTACATTGATCTGTGGGTAATAATCAGTATATCGCATTATATCTAATGTAGATATGATAATAACAATATTGTTATTAATTGTATATTACATATCTAATGTAGATATAGTACTAATGATATTAACATTAAATGTACATTGATCTGTGGGAATGAATCAGTATATTACATTATACCTCATGTAGATATAGTGCTAATGATATTGTTATTAAATGAACATTGATCTGTGGGAATGAATCAGTATATTACATTATATCGAATGTAGATATAGTCCCAATGATATTGTTATTAAGTGTACATTGATATGTGGGAATGAATCAGTATATTACATTATATCGAATGTACATATAGTACTAATGATATTGGTATTATATGTACATTGTTCTGTGGGAATGAATCTGTACATGACATTATATCTATTGTAGATATAGTAATAATGGTATTGTTATTAAATGTACATTGATCTGTGGGAATGAATCAGTATAATACATTATATCTAATGTAGATATAGTACCAATGATATTGTTATTAAATGTACATTGATCTGTGGGAATGAATCAGTATAATACATTATATCGAATGTAGATATAGTGCTAATGATGTTGTTATTAAATGTACATTGATCTGTGGGAATGAATCAGTCTATTACATTATATCGAATGTAGATATAGTGCTAATGATGTTGTTATTAAATATACATTGATCTGTGGGAATGAATCAGTATATTACATTATATCGAATGTAGATATAGTGCTAATGATGTTGTTATTAAATGTACATTGATCTGTGGGTAGTAATCAGTATATCACATTATATCTAATGTAGATACGATAATAATAATATTGTTATTAATTGTATATTACATATCTAATGTAGATATGGTACTAATGATATTAACATTAAATGTACATTGATCTGTGGGAATGAATCAGTATATAACATTATATCGAATGTAGATATAGTACTAATGATATTGTTAATAAATACTACATTACATATCTAATGTAGGTATAGTACTAATGATATTGTTATTAAATGTGCATTGATCTGTGGGAACGAATCAGTATATTACATTATATCGAATGTAGATATAGTACTAATGATATTGTTATTTAATCTAAATTACATATCTAGTGCAGGTATAGTACTAATGATATTGTTATTAAATGTACATTGATTTGTGGGAATGAATCAGTATATTACATTATATCTCAGGCAGATATTTTGCTAATGATATTGTTATTAAATGTACATTGATCTGTGGGAATGAATCAGTATATTACATTATACCACATGTAGATATAGTGCTAATGATATTGTTATTAAATGAACATTGATCTGTGGGAATGAATCAGTATATTACATTATACCTCATGTAGATATAGTGCTAATGATATTGTTATTAAGTGTACATTGATCTGTGGGAATGAATCAGTATATTACATTATATCGAATGTAGATATAGTGCTAATGATGTTGTTATTAAATGTACATTGATCTGTGGGTAATAATCAGTATATCACATTATATCTAATGTAGATATGATAATAACAATATTGTTATTAATTGTATATTACATATCTAATGTAGATATAGTACTAATGATATTAACATTAAATGTACATTGATCTGTGGGAATGAATCAGTATATTACATTATACCTCATGTAGATATAGTGCTAATGATATTGTTATTAAATGAACATTGATCTGTGGGAATGAATCAGTATATTACATTATATCGAATGTAGATATAGTCCCAATGATATTGTTATTAAGTGTACATTGATATGTGGGAATGAATCAGTATATTACATTATATCGAATGTACATATAGTACTAATGATATTGGTATTATATGTACATTGTTCTGTGGGAATGAATCTGTACATGACATTATATCTATTGTAGATATAGTAATAATGGTATTGTTATTAAATGTACATTGATCTGTGGGAATGAATCAGTATAATACATTATATCTAATGTAGATATAGTACCAATGATATTGTTATTAAATGTACATTGATCTGTGGGAATGAATCAGTATAATACATTATATCGAATGTAGATATAGTGCTAATGATGTTGTTATTAAATGTACATTGATCTGTGGGAATGAATCAGTATATTACATTATATCGAATGTACATATAGTACTAATGATGTTGGTATTATATGTACATTGTTCTGTTGGAATGAATCTGTACATGACATTATATCTATTGTAGATATAGTAATAATGGTATTGTTATTAAATGTACATTGATCTGTGGGAATGAATCAGTATAATACATTATATCGAATGTAGATATAGTACTAATGATATTGTTATTAAATCTACATTACATATCTAATGTAGGTATAGTACTAATGATATTGGTATTAAATGAACATTGATCTGTGGGAATGATTCAGTATATTACATTATATCGAATGTAGATATAGTACCAATGATATTGTTATTAAATGTACATTGATCTGTGGGAATGAATCAGTATATTACATTATATCGAATGTAGATATAGTGCTAATGATGTTGTTATTAAATGTACATTGATCTGTGGGTAGTAATCAGTATATCACATTATATCTAATGTAGATACGATAATAATAATATTGTTACTAATTGTATATTACATATCTAATGTAGATATAGTACTAATGATATTAACATTAAGTGTACATTGATCTGTGGGAATGAATCAGTATATAACATTATATCGAATGTAGATATAGTACTAATGATATTGTTAATAAATGTACATTGATCTGTGGGAATGAATCAGTATATGACATTATATCGAATGTAGATATAGTGCTAATGATGTTGTTATTAAATGTACATTGATCTGTGTGTAGTAACCAGTATATTACATTATATCGAATGTAGATATAGTACTAATGATATTGGTATTAAATGTACATTGATCTGTGGGAAGGAATCCGTATATCACATTATACCTAATGTAGATATGGTAATAACGATATTGTTTTTAAATGTACATTGATCTGTGTGAATGAAGCAGTATATTACATTATATCTCAGGCAAATATTTTGCTAATGATATTGTTATTAAATGTACATTGATCTGTGGGAATGAATCGGTATATTACATTATATCGAATGTAGATATAGTACCAATGATATTGTTATTAAATGTACATTGATCTGTGGGAATGAATCAGTATATTACATTATATCGAATGTACATATAGTACTAATGATATTGTTATTAAATCTACATTACATATCTAATGTATGTATAGTACTAATGATATTGGTATTATATGTACATTGATCTGTGGGAATGAATCAGTATATTACATTATACCTCATGTAGATATAGTGCTAATGATATTGTTATTAAATGAACATTGATCTGTGGGAATGAATCAGTATATTACATTATATCGAATGTAGATATAGTACCAATGATATTGTTATTAAATGTACATTGATCTGTGGGAATGAATCAGTATATTACATTATATCGAATGTAGATATAGTACTAATGATATTGGTATTAAATGTACATTGATCTGTGGGAAGGAATCCGTATATTACATTATACCTAATGTAGATATGGTAATAACGATATTGTTTTTAAATGTACATTGATCTGTGTGAATGAAGCAGTATATTACATTATATCTCGGGCAGATATTTTGCTAACGTTATTGTTATTAAATGTACATTGATCTGTGGGAATGAATCAGTATATTACATTATACCTAATGTAGATATAGTAATAATGATATTGTTATTAAATGTACATTGATCTGTAGGAATCAATCAGTATATTACATTATATCGAATTTAGATATAGTGCTAATGATGTTGTTACTAAATGTACATTGATCTGTGGGTAGTAATCAGTATATCACATTATATCTAATGTAGATACGATAATAATAATATTGTTACTAATTGTATATTACATATCTAATGTAGATATAGTACTAATGATATTAACATTAAGTGTACATTGATCTGTGGGAATGAATCAGTATATAACATTATATCGAATGTAGATATAGTACTAATGATATTGTTAATAAATGTACATTGATCTGTGGGAATGAATCAGTATATGACATTATATCGAATGTAGATATAGTGCTAATGATGTTGTTATTAAATGTACATTGATCTGTGTGTAGTAACCAGTATATTACATTATATCGAATGTAGATATAGTACTAATGATATTGGTATTAAATGTACATTGATCTGTGGGAAGGAATCCGTATATCACATTATACCTAATGTAGATATGGTAATAACGATATTGTTTTTAAATGTACATTGATCTGTGTGAATGAAGCAGTATATTACATTATATCTCAGGCAAATATTTTGCTAATGATATTGTTATTAAATGTACATTGATCTGTGGGAATGAATCGGTATATTACATTATATCGAATGTAGATATAGTACCAATGATATTGTTATTAAATGTACATTGATCTGTGGGAATGAATCAGTATATTACATTATATCGAATGTACATATAGTACTAATGATATTGTTATTAAATCTACATTACATATCTAATGTATGTATAGTACTAATGATATTGGTATTATATGTACATTGATCTGTGGGAATGAATCAGTATATTACATTATACCTCATGTAGATATAGTGCTAATGATATTGTTATTAAATGAACATTGATCTGTGGGAATGAATCAGTATATTACATTATATCGAATGTAGATATAGTACCAATGATATTGTTATTAAATGTACATTGATCTGTGGGAATGAATCAGTATATTACATTATATCGAATGTAGATATAGTACTAATGATATTGTTATTAAATCTAAATTACATATCTAGTGCAGGTATAGTACTAATGATATTGTTATTAAATGTACATTGATTTGTGGGAATGAATCAGTATATTACATTATATCTCAGGCAGATATTTTGCTAATGATATTGTTATTAAATGTACATTGATCTGTGGGAATGAATCAGTATATTAGATTATACCTCATGTAGATATAGTGCTAATGATATTGTTATTAAATGAACATTGATCTGTGGGAATGAATCAGTATATTACATTATACCTCATGTAGATATAGTGCTAATGATATTGTTATTAAGTGTACATTGATCTGTGGGAATGAATCAGTATATTACATTATATCGAATGTAGATATAGTGCTAATGATGTTGTTATTAAATGTACATTGATCTGTGGGTAATAATCAGTATATCACATTATATCTAATGTAGATATGATAATAACAATATTGTTATTAATTGTATATTACATATCTAATGTAGATATAGTACTAATGATATTAACATTAAATGTACATTGATCTGTGGGAATGAATCAGTATATTACATTATACCTCATGTAGATATAGTGCTAATGATATTGTTATTAAATGAACATTGATCTGTGGGAATGAATCAGTATATTACATTATATCGAATGTAGATATAGTCCCAATGATATTGTTATTAAGTGTACATTGATCTGTGGGAATGAATCAGTATATTACATTATATCGAATGTACATATAGTACTAATGATATTGGTATTATATGTACATTGTTCTGTTGGAATGAATCTGTACATGACATTATATCTATTGTAGATATAGTAATAATGGTATTGTTATTAAATGTACATTGATCTGTGGGAATGAATCAGTATAATACATTATATCGAATGTAGATATAGTACTAATGATATTGTTATTAAATCTACATTACATATCTAATGTAGGTATAGTACTAATGATATTGGTATTATATGTACATTGATCTGTGGGAATGAATCAGTATATTACATTATATCGAATGTACATATAGTACTAATGATATTGGTATTATATGTACATTGTTCTGTTGGAATGAATCTGTACATGACATTATATCTATTGTAGATATAGTAATAATGGTATTGTTATTAAATGTACATTGATCTGTGGGAATGAATCAGTATAATACATTATATCGAATGTAGATATAGTACTAATGATATTGTTATTAAATCTACATTACATATCTAATGTAGGTATAGTACTAATGATATTGGTATTATATGTACATTGATCTGTGGGAACGAATCAGTATATTACATTATATCGAATGTACATATAGTACTAATGATATTGGTATTATATGTACACTGATCTGTTGGAATGAATCTGTACATGACATTATATCTATTGTAGATATAGTAATAATGATATTGTTATTAAATGTACATTGATCTGTGGGAATGAATCAGTATATTACATTATATCGAATGTAGATATAGTGCTAATGATGTTGTTATTAAATGTACATTGATCTGTGGGTAGTAATCAGTATATCACATTATATCTAATGTAGATACGATAATAATAATATTGTTACTAATTGTATATTACATATCTAATGTAGATATAGTACTAATGATATTAACATTAAGTGTACATTGATCTGTGGGAATGAATCAGTATATAACATTATATCGAATGTAGATATAGTACTAATGATATTGTTAATAAATGTACATTGATCTGTGGGAATGAATCAGTATATGACATTATATCGAATGTAGATATAGTGCTAATGATGTTGTTATTAAATGTACATTGATCTGTGTGTAGTAACCAGTATATTACATTATATCGAATGTAGATATAGTACTAATGATATTGGTATTAAATGTACATTGATCTGTGGGAAGGAATCCGTATATCACATTATACCTAATGTAGATATGGTAATAACGATATTGTTTTTAAATGTACATTGATCTGTGTGAATGAAGCAGTATATTACATTATATCTCAGGCAAATATTTTGCTAATGATATTGTTATTAAATGTACATTGATCTGTGGGAATGAATCGGTATATTACATTATATCGAATGTAGATATAGTACCAATGATATTGTTATTAAATGTACATTGATCTGTGGGAATGAATCAGTATATTACATTATATCGAATGTACATATAGTACTAATGATATTGTTATTAAATCTACATTACATATCTAATGTATGTATAGTACTAATGATATTGGTATTATATGTACATTGATCTGTGGGAATGAATCAGTATATTACATTATACCTCATGTAGATATAGTGCTAATGATATTGTTATTAAATGAACATTGATCTGTGGGAATGAATCAGTATATTACATTATATCGAATGTAGATATAGTACCAATGATATTGTTATTAAATGTACATTGATCTGTGGGAATGAATCAGTATATTACATTATATCGAATGTAGATATAGTACTAATGATATTGTTATTAAATCTAAATTACATATCTAGTGCAGGTATAGTACTAATGATATTGTTATTAAATGTACATTGATTTGTGGGAATGAATCAGTATATTACATTATATCTCAGGCAGATATTTTGCTAATGATATTGGTATTATATGTACATTGATCTGCGGGAATGAATCAGTATATTACATTATACCTCATGTAGATATAGTGCTAATGATATTGTTATTAAATGAACATTGATCTGTGGGAATGAATCAGTATATTACATTATATCGAATGTAGATATAGTACTAATGATATTGTTAATAAATGTACATTGATCTGTGGGAATGAATCAGTATATGACATTATATCGAATGTAGATATAGTGCTAATGATGTTGTTATTAAATGTACATTGATCTGTGTGTAGTAACCAGTATATTACATTATATCGAATGTAGATATAGTACTAATGATATTGGTATTAAATGTACATTGATCTGTGGGAAGGAATCCGTATATCACATTATACCTAATGTAGATATGGTAATAACGATATTGTTTTTAAATGTACATTGATCTGTGTGAATGAAGCAGTATATTACATTATATCTCAGGCAAATATTTTGCTAATGATATTGTTATTAAATGTACATTGATCTGTGGGAATGAATCGGTATATTACATTATATCGAATGTAGATATAGTACCAATGATATTGTTATTAAATGTACATTGATCTGTGGGAATGAATCAGTATATTACATTATATCGAATGTACATATAGTACTAATGATATTGTTATTAAATCTACATTACATATCTAATGTATGTATAGTACTAATGATATTGGTATTATATGTACATTGATCTGTGGGAATGAATCAGTATATTACATTATACCTCATGTAGATATAGTGCTAATGATATTGTTATTAAATGAACATTGATCTGTGGGAATGAATCAGTATATTACATTATATCGAATGTAGATATAGTACCAATGATATTGTTATTAAATGTACATTGATCTGTGGGAATGAATCAGTATATTACATTATATCGAATGTAGATATAGTACTAATGATATTGGTATTAAATGTACATTGATCTGTGGGAAGGAATCCGTATATTACATTATACCTAATGTAGATATGGTAATAACGATATTGTTTTTAAATGTACATTGATCTGTGTGAATGAAGCAGTATATTACATTATATCTCAGGCAGATATTTTGCTAACGTTATTGTTATTAAATGTACATTGATCTGTGGGAATGAATCAGTATATTACATTATACCTAATGTAGATATAGTAATAATGATATTGTTATTAAATGTACATTGATCTGTAGGAATCAATCAGTATATTACATTATATCGAATTTAGATATAGTGCTAATGATGTTGTTACTAAATGTACATTGATCTGTGGGTAGTAATCAGTATATCACATTATATCTAATGTAGATACGATAATAATAATATTGTTACTAATTGTATATTACATATCTAATGTAGATATAGTACTAATGATATTAACATTAAGTGTACATTGATCTGTGGGAATGAATCAGTATATAACATTATATCGAATGTAGATATAGTACTAATGATATTGTTAATAAATGTACATTGATCTGTGGGAATGAATCAGTATATGACATTATATCGAATGTAGATATAGTGCTAATGATGTTGTTATTAAATGTACATTGATCTGTGTGTAGTAACCAGTATATTACATTATATCGAATGTAGATATAGTACTAATGATATTGGTATTAAATGTACATTGATCTGTGGGAAGGAATCCGTATATCACATTATACCTAATGTAGATATGGTAATAACGATATTGTTTTTAAATGTACATTGATCTGTGTGAATGAAGCAGTATATTACATTATATCTCAGGCAAATATTTTGCTAATGATATTGTTATTAAATGTACATTGATCTGTGGGAATGAATCGGTATATTACATTATATCGAATGTAGATATAGTACCAATGATATTGTTATTAAATGTACATTGATCTGTGGGAATGAATCAGTATATTACATTATATCGAATGTACATATAGTACTAATGATATTGTTATTAAATCTACATTACATATCTAATGTATGTATAGTACTAATGATATTGGTATTATATGTACATTGATCTGTGGGAATGAATCAGTATATTACATTATACCTCATGTAGATATAGTGCTAATGATATTGTTATTAAATGAACATTGATCTGTGGGAATGAATCAGTATATTACATTATATCGAATGTAGATATAGTACCAATGATATTGGTATTATATGTACATTGATCTGTGGGAATGAATCAGTATATTACATTATACCTCATGTAGATATAGTGCTAATGATATTGTTATTAAATGAACATTGATCTGTGGGAATGAATCAGTATATTACATTATATCGAATGTAGATATAGTACCAATGATATTGTTATTAAATGAACATTGATCTGTGGGAATGAATCAGTATATTACATTATACCGAATGTAGAAATAGTACTAATGATATTGGTATTAAATGTACATTGATCTGTGGGAAGGAATCCGTATATTACATTATACCTAATGTAGATATGGTAATAACGATATTGTTTTTAAATGTACATTGAGCTGTGTGAATGAAGCAGTATATTACATTATATCTCAGGCAGATATTTTGCTAACGTTATTGTTATTAAATGTACATTGATCTGTGGGAATGAATCAGTATATTACATTATACCTAATGTAGATATAGTAATAATGATATTGTTATTAAATGTACATTGATCTGTAGGAATCAATCAGTATATTACATTATATCGAATTTAGATATAGTGCTAATGATGTTGTTACTAAATGTACATTGATCTGTGGGTAGTAATCAGTATATCACATTATATCTAATGTAGATACGATAATAATAATATTGTTACTAATTGTATATTACATATCTAATGTAGATATAGTACTAATGATATTAACATTAAGTGTACATTGATCTGTGGGAATGAATCAGTATATAACATTATATCGAATGTAGATATAGTACTAATGATATTGTTAATAAATGTACATTGATCTGTGGGAATGAATCAGTATATGACATTATATCGAATGTAGATATAGTGCTAATGATGTTGTTATTAAATGTACATTGATCTGTGTGTAGTAACCAGTATATTACATTATATCGAATGTAGATATAGTACTAATGATATTGGTATTAAATGTACATTGATCTGTGGGAAGGAATCCGTATATCACATTATACCTAATGTAGATATGGTAATAACGATATTGTTTTTAAATGTACATTGATCTGTGTGAATGAAGCAGTATATTACATTATATCTCAGGCAAATATTTTGCTAATGATATTGTTATTAAATGTACATTGATCTGTGGGAATGAATCGGTATATTACATTATATCGAATGTAGATATAGTACCAATGATATTGTTATTAAATGTACATTGATCTGTGGGAATGAATCAGTATATTACATTATATCGAATGTAGATATAGTACCAATGATATTGGTATTATATGTACATTGATCTGTGGGAATGAATCAGTATATTACATTATACCTCATGTAGATATAGTGCTAATGATATTGTTATTAAATGAACATTGATCTGTGGGAATGAATCAGTATATTACATTATATCGAATGTAGATATAGTACCAATGATATTGTTATTAAATGAACATTGATCTGTGGGAATGAATCAGTATATTACATTATATCGAATGTAGAAATAGTACTAATGATATTGGTATTAAATGTACATTGATCTGTGGGAAGGAATCCGTATATTACATTATACCTAATGTAGATATGGTAATAACGATATTGTTTTTAAATGTACATTGAGCTGTGTGAATGAAGCAGTATATTACATTATATCTCAGGCAGATATTTTGCTAATGATATTGTTATTAAATGTATATCGATCTGTGGGAATGAATCAGTATATTACATTATACCTAATGTAGATATAGTAATAATGATATTGTTATCAAATGTACATTGATCTGTGGGAATGAATCAGTATATTACATTATATCGAATGTAGATATAGTGCTAATGATGTTGTTTCTAAATGTACATTGAGCTGTGGGTAGTAGTCAGTATATTACATTATAACTAATGTAGATATGATAATAATAATATTGTTATTAATTGTGTATTACATATCTAACGTAGATATAGTACTAATGATATTGACATTAAATGTACTTTGATCTGTGGGAATGAATCAGTATATTACATTATATCTAATGTAGATATATTACTAATGATATTGTTATTAAATGTACATTGATCTGTGGGAATGGATCAGTATATTACATTATATCGAATGTAGATATAGTACAAGTGATGGTGTTATTAAATGTACATTGATCTGTGGGTAGTAATCAGTATATTACATTATATCTAATGTAGATATGGTAATAATAATATTGTTATTAATTGTATATTACATATCTAATGTAGATATAGTACTAATGATATTAACATTAAATGTACATTGATCTGTGGGAATGAATCAGTATATTACATTATACCTCATGTAGATATAGTGCTAATGATATTGTTATTAAATGAACATTGATCTGTGGGAATGAATCAGTATATTACATTATATCGAATGTAGATATAGTACTAATGATATTGTTATTAAATCTACATTACATATCTAATGTAGGTATAGTACTAATGATATTGGTATTATATGTACATTGATCTGCGGGAATGAATCAGTATATTACATTATACCTCATGTAGATATAGTGCTAATGATATTGTTATTAAATGAACATTGATCTGTGGGAATGAATCAGTATATTACATTATATCGAATGTAGATATAGTACCAATGATATTGTTATTAAATGTACATTGATCTGTGGGAATGAATCAGTATATTACATTATATCGAATGTAGATATAGTACTAATGATATTGTTATTAAATCTAAATTACATATCTAGTGCAGGTATAGTACTAATGATATTGTTATTAAATGTGCATTGATTTGTGGGAATGAATCAGTATATTACATTATATCTCAGGCAGATATTTTGCTAATGATATTGTTATTAAATGTACATTGATCTGTGGGAATGAATCAGTATATTACATTATACCTCATGTAGATATAGTGCTAATGATATTGTTATTAAATGAACATTGATCTGTGGGAATGAATCAGTATATTACATTATACCTCATGTAGATATAGTGCTAATGATATTGTTATTAAGTGTACATTGATCTGTGGGAATGAATCAGTATATTACATTATATCGAATGTAGATATAGTGCTAATGATGTTGTTATTAAATGTACATTGATCTGTGGGTAATAATCAGTATATCACATTATATCTAATGTAGATATGATAATAACAATATTGTTATTAATTGTATATTACATATCTAATGTAGATATAGTACTAATGATATTAACATTAAATGTACATTGATCTGTGGGAATGAATCAGTATATTACATTATACCTCATGTAGATATAGTGCTAATGATATTGTTATTAAATGAACATTGATCTGTGGGAATGAATCAGTATATTACATTATATCGAATGTAGATATAGTCCCAATGATATTGTTATTAAGTGTACATTGATCTGTGGGAATGAATCAGTATATTACGTTATATCGAATGTACATATAGTACTAATGATATTGGTATTATATGTACATTGTTCTGTTGGAATGAATCTGTACATGACATTATATCTATTGTAGATATAGTAATAATGGTATTGTTATTAAATGTACATTGATCTGTGGGAATGAATCAGTATAATACATTATATCGAATGTAGATATAGTACTAATGATATTGTTATTAAATCTACATTACATATCTAATGTAGGTATAGTACTAATGATATTGGTATTATATGTACATTGATCTGTGGGAATGAATCAGTATATTACATTATATCGAATGTACATATAGTACTAATGATATTGGTATTATATGTACATTGTTCTGTTGGAATGAATCTGTACATGACATTATATCTATTGTAGATATAGTAATAATGGTATTGTTATTAAATGTACATTGATCTGTGGGAATGAATCAGTATAATACATTATATCGAATGTAGATATAGTACTAATGATATTGTTATTAAATCTACATTACATATCTAATGTAGGTATAGTACTAATGATATTGGTATTATATGTACATTGATCTGTGGGAACGAATCAGTATATTACATTATATCGAATGTACATATAGTACTAATGATATTGGTATTATATGTACACTGATCTGTTGGAATGAATCTGTACATGACATTATATCTATTGTAGATATAGTAATAATGATATTGTTATTAAATGTACATTGATCTGTGGGAATGAATCAGTATATTACATTATATCGAATGTAGATATAGTGCTAATGATGTTGTTATTAAATGTACATTGATCTGTGGGTAGTAATCAGTATATCACATTATATCTAATGTAGATACGATAATAATAATATTGTTATTAATTGTATATTACATATCTAATGTAGATATAGTACTAATGATATTAACATTAAATGTACATTGATCTGTGGGAATGAATCAGTCTATTACATTATATCGAATGTAGATATAGTGCTAATGATGTTGTTATTAAATGTACATTGATCTGTGGGAAGGAATCAGTATATTACATTATATCGAATGTAGATATAGTACTAATGATATTGTTATTAAATCTACATTACATATCTAATGTATGTATAGTACTAATCATATTGGTATTATATGTACATTGATCTGTGGGAATGAATCAGTATATTACATTATACCTCATGTAGATATAGTGCTAACGATATTGTTATTAAATGAACATTGATCTGTGGGAATGGATCAGTATATTACATTATATCGAATGTAGATATAGTACCAATGATATTGTTATTAAATGTACATTGATCTGTGGGAATGAATCAGTATATTACATTATATCGAATGTAGATATAGTGCTAATGATGTTGTTATTAAATGTACATTGATCTGTGGGAATGAATCAGTATATTACATTATATCGAATGTAGATATAGTACTAATGATATTGTTATTAAATCTACATTACATATCTAATGTATGTATAGTACTAATCATATTGGTATTATATGTACATTGATCTGTGGGAATGAATCAGTATATTACATTATACCTCATGTAGATATAGTGCTAACGATATTGTTATTAAATGAACATTGATCTGTGGGAATGGATCAGTATATTACATTATATCGAATGTAGATATAGTACCAATGATATTGTTATTAAATGTACATTGATCTGTGGGAATGAATCAGTATATTACATTATATCGAATGTAGATATAGTGCTAATGATGTTGTTATTAAATGTACATTGATCTGTGTGTAGTAACCAGTATATTACATTATATCGAATGTAGATATAGTACTAATGATATTGGTATTAAATGTACATTGATCTGTGGGAAGGAATCCGTATATCACATTATATCTAATGTAGATATAGTACCAATGATATTGTTATTAAATGTACATTGATCTGTGGGAATGAATCAGTATATTACATTATATCGAATGTAGATATAGTACTAATGATATTGGTATTAAATGTACATTGATCTGTGGGAAGGAATCCGTATATTACATTATACCTAATGTAGATATGGTAATAACGATATTGTTTTTAAATGTACATTGATCTGTGTGAATGAAGCAGTATATTACATTATATCTCAGGCAGATATTTTGCTAACGTTATTGTTATTAAATGTACATTGATCTGTGGGAATGAATCAGTATATTACATTATACCTAATGTAGATATAGTAATAATGATATTGTTATTAAATGTACATTGATCTGTAGGAATCAATCAGTATATTACATTATATCGAATTTAGATATAGTGCTAATGATGTTGTTACTAAATGTACATTGATCTGTGGGTAGTAATCAGTATATCACATTATATCTAATGTAGATACGATAATAATAATATTGTTACTAATTGTATATTACATATCTAATGTAGATATAGTACTAATGATATTAACATTAAGTGTACATTGATCTGTGGGAATGAATCAGTATATAACATTATATCGAATGTAGATATAGTACTAATGATATTGTTAATAAATGTACATTGATCTGTGGGAATGAATCAGTATATGACATTATATCGAATGTAGATATAGTGCTAATGATGTTGTTATTAAATGTACATTGATCTGTGTGTAGTAACCAGTATATTACATTATATCGAATGTAGATATAGTACTAATGATATTGGTATTAAATGTACATTGATCTGTGGGAAGGAATCCGTATATCACATTATACCTAATGTAGATATGGTAATAACGATATTGTTTTTAAATGTACATTGATCTGTGTGAATGAAGCAGTATATTACATTATATCTCAGGCAAATATTTTGCTAATGATATTGTTATTAAATGTACATTGATCTGTGGGAATGAATCGGTATATTACATTATATCGAATGTAGATATAGTACCAATGATATTGTTATTAAATGTACATTGATCTGTGGGAATGAATCAGTATATTACATTATATCGAATGTACATATAGTACTAATGATATTGTTATTAAATCTACATTACATATCTAATGTATGTATAGTACTAATGATATTGGTATTATATGTACATTGATCTGTGGGAATGAATCAGTATATTACATTATACCTCATGTAGATATAGTGCTAATGATATTGTTATTAAATGAACATTGATCTGTGGGAATGAATCAGTATATTACATTATATCGAATGTAGATATAGTACCAATGATATTGTTATTAAATGTACATTGATCTGTGGGAATGAATCAGTATATTACATTATATCGAATGTAGATATAGTACTAATGATATTGTTATTAAATCTAAATTACATATCTAGTGCAGGTATAGTACTAATGATATTGTTATTAAATGTACATTGATTTGTGGGAATGAATCAGTATATTACATTATATCTCAGGCAGATATTTTGCTAATGATATTGTTATTAAATGTACATTGATCTGTGGGAATGAATCAGTATATTAGATTATACCTCATGTAGATATAGTGCTAATGATATTGTTATTAAATGAACATTGATCTGTGGGAATGAATCAGTATATTACATTATACCTCATGTAGATATAGTGCTAATGATATTGTTATTAAGTGTACATTGATCTGTGGGAATGAGTCAGTATATTACATTATATCGAATGTAGATATAGTGCTAATGATGTTGTTATTAAATGTACATTGATCTGTGGGTAATAATCAGTATATCACATTATATCTAATGTAGATATGATAATAACAATATTGTTATTAATTGTATATTACATATCTAATGTAGATATAGTACTAATGATATTAACATTAAATGTACATTGATCTGTGGGAATGAATCAGTATATTACATTATACCTCATGTAGATATAGTGCTAATGATATTGTTATTAAATGAACATTGATCTGTGGGAATGAATCAGTATATTACATTATACCGAATGTAGATATAGTCCCAATGATATTGTTATTAAGTGTACATTGATCTGTGGGAATGAATCAGTATATTACATTATATCGAATGTACATATAGTACTAATGATATTGGTATTATATGTACATTGTTCTGTTGGAATGAATCTGTACATGACATTATATCTATTGTAGATATAGTAATAATGGTATTGTTATTAAATGTACATTGATCTGTGGGAATGAATCAGTATAATACATTATATCGAATGTAGATATGGTACTAATGATATTGTTATTAAATCTACATTACATATCTAATGTAGGTATAGTACTAATGATATTGGTATTATATGTACATTGATCTGTGGGAATGAATCAGTATATTACATTATATCGAATGTACATATAGTACTAATGATATTGGTATTATATGTACATTGTTCTGTTGGAATGAATCTGTACATGACATTATATCTATTGTAGATATAGTAATAATGGTATTGTTATTAAATGTACATTGATCTGTGGGAATGAATCAGTATAATACATTATATCGAATGTAGATATAGTACTAATGATATTGTTATTAAATCTACATTACATATCTAATGTAGGTATAGTACTAATGATATTGGTATTATATGTACATTGATCTGTGGGAACGAATCAGTATATTACATTATATCGAATGTACATATAGTACTAATGATATTGGTATTATATGTACACTGATCTGTTGGAATGAATCTGTACATGACATTATATCTATTGTAGATATAGTAATAATGATATTGTTATTAAATGTACATTGATCTGTGGGAATGAATCAGTATATTACATTATATCGAATGTAGATATAGTGCTAATGATGTTGTTATTAAATGTACATTGATCTGTGGGTAGTAATCAGTATATCACATTATATCTAATGTAGATACGATAATAATATTATTGTTATTAATTGTATATTACATATCTAATGTAGATATAGTACTAATGATATTAACATTAAATGTACATTGATCTGTGGGAATGAATCAGTCTATTACATTATATCGAATGTAGATATAGTGCTAATGATGTTGTTATTAAATGTACATTGATCTGTGGGAATGAATCAGTATATTACATTATATCGAATGTAGATATAGTACTAATGATATTGTTATTAAATCTACATTACATATCTAATGTATGTATAGTACTAATGATATTGGTATTATATGTACATTGATCTGTGGGAATGAATCAGTATATTACATTATACCTCATGTAGATATAGTGCTAACGATATTGTTATTAAATGAACATTGATCTGTGGGAATGAATCAGTATATTACATTATATCGAATGTAGATATAGTACCAATGATATTGTTATTAAATGTACATTGATCTGTGGGAATGAATCAGTATATTACATTATATCGAATGTAGATATAGTGCTAATGATGTTGTTATTAAATGTACATTGATCTGTGTGTAGTAACCAGTATATTACATTATATCGAATGTAGATATAGTACTAATGATATTGGTATTAAATGTACATTGATCTGTGGGAAGGAATCCGTATATCACATTATACCTAATGTAGATATGGTAATAACGATATTGTTTTTAAATGTACATTGATCTGTGTGAATGAAGCAGTATATTACATTATATCTCAGGCAAATATTTTGCTAATGATATTGTTATTAAATGTACATTGATCTGTGGGAATGAATCGGTATATTACATTATATCGAATGTAGATATAGTACCAATGATATTGTTATTAAATGTACATTGATCTGTGGGAATGAATCAGTATATTACATTATATCGAATGTACATATAGTACTAATGATATTGTTATTAAATCTACATTACATATCTAATGTATGTATAGTACTAATGATATTGGTATTATATGTACATTGATCTGTGGGAATGAATCAGTATATTACATTATACCTCATGTAGATATAGTGCTAATGATATTGTTATTAAATGAACATTGATCTGTGGGAATGAATCAGTATATTACATTATATCGAATGTAGATATAGTACTAATGATATTGTTATTAAATCTAAATTACATATCTAGTGCAGGTATAGTACTAATGATATTGTTATTAAATGTACATTGATTTGTGGGAATGAATCAGTATATTACATTATATCTCAGGCAGATATTTTGCTAATGATATTGTTATTAAATGTACATTGATCTGTGGGAATGAATCAGTATATTACATTATACCTCATGTAGATATAGTGCTAATGATATTGTTATTAAATGAACATTGATCTGTGGGAATGAATCAGTATATTACATTATACCTCATGTAGATATAGTGCTAATGATATTGTTATTAAGTGTTCATTGATCTGTGGGAATGAATCAGTCTATTACATTATATCGAATGTAGATATAGTGCTAATGATGTTGTTATTAAATGTACATTGATCTGTGGGTAATAATCAGTATATCACATTATATCTAATGTAGGTATGATAATAATAATATTGTTATTAATTGTATATTACATATCTAATGTAGATATGGTGCTAATGATATTAACATTAAATGTACATTGATCTGTGTGAATGAATCAGTATATTACATTATACCTCATGTAGATATAGTGCTAATGATATTGTTATTAAATGTACATTGATCTGTGGGAATGAATCAGTATATTACATTATATCGAATGTAGATGTAGTGCTAATGATGTTGTTACTAAATGTACATTGATCTGTGGGTAGTAGTAAGTGTAATACATTATATCGAGTGTAGATATGATAATAATAATATTGTTATTAATTGTATATTACATATCTAATGTAGATATAGTACTAATGATCTTGGCATTAAATATACTTTGATCTGTGGGAATGAATCAGTATATTACATTATATCGAATGTAGATATAGTACTAATGATATTAACATTAAATGTACATTGATCTGTGGGAATGAATCAGTATATTACATTATACCTCATGTAGATATAGTGCTAATGATATTGTTATTAAATGAACATTGATCTGTGGGAATGAATCAGTATATTACATTATATCGAATGTAGATATAGTACTAATGATATTGTTATTAAATCTACATTACATATCTAATGTAGGTATAGTACTAATGATATTGGTATTATATGTACATTGATCTGCGGGAATGAATCAGTATATTACATTATACCTCATGTAGATATAGTGCTAATGATATTGTTATTAAATGAACATTGATCTGTGGGAATGAATCAGTATATTACATTATATCGAATGTAGATATAGTACTAATGATATTGTTAATAAATGTACATTGATCTGTGGGAATGAATCAGTATATGACATTATATCGAATGTAGATATAGTGCTAATGATGTTGTTATTAAATGTACATTGATCTGTGTGTAGTAACCAGTATATTACATTATATCGAATGTAGATATAGTACTAATGATATTGGTATTAAATGTACATTGATCTGTGGGAAGGAATCCGTATATCACATTATACCTAATGTAGATATGGTAATAACGATATTGTTTTTAAATGTACATTGATCTGTGTGAATGAAGCAGTATATTACATTATATCTCAGGCAAATATTTTGCTAATGATATTGTTATTAAATGTACATTGATCTGTGGGAATGAATCGGTATATTACATTATATCGAATGTAGATATAGTACCAATGATATTGTTATTAAATGTACATTGATCTGTGGGAATGAATCAGTATATTACATTATATCGAATGTACATATAGTACTAATGATATTGTTATTAAATCTACATTACATATCTAATGTATGTATAGTACTAATGATATTGGTATTATATGTACATTGATCTGTGGGAATGAATCAGTATATTACATTATACCTCATGTAGATATAGTGCTAATGATATTGTTATTAAATGAACATTGATCTGTGGGAATGAATCAGTATATTACATTATATCGAATGTAGATATAGTACCAATGATATTGTTATTAAATGTACATTGATCTGTGGGAATGAATCAGTATATTACATTATATCGAATGTAGATATAGTACTAATGATATTGGTATTAAATGTACATTGATCTGTGGGAAGGAATCCGTATATTACATTATACCTAATGTAGATATGGTAATAACGATATTGTTTTTAAATGTACATTGATCTGTGTGAATGAAGCAGTATATTACATTATATCTCAGGCAGATATTTTGCTAACGTTATTGTTATTAAATGTACATTGATCTGTGGGAATGAATCAGTATATTACATTATACCTAATGTAGATATAGTAATAATGATATTGTTATTAAATGTACATTGATCTGTAGGAATCAATCAGTATATTACATTATATCGAATTTAGATATAGTGCTAATGATGTTGTTACTAAATGTACATTGATCTGTGGGTAGTAATCAGTATATCACATTATATCTAATGTAGATACGATAATAATAATATTGTTACTAATTGTATATTACATATCTAATGTAGATATAGTACTAATGATATTAACATTAAGTGTACATTGATCTGTGGGAATGAATCAGTATATAACATTATATCGAATGTAGATATAGTACTAATGATATTGTTAATAAATGTACATTGATCTGTGGGAATGAATCAGTATATGACATTATATCGAATGTAGATATAGTGCTAATGATGTTGTTATTAAATGTACATTGATCTGTGTGTAGTAACCAGTATATTACATTATATCGAATGTAGATATAGTACTAATGATATTGGTATTAAATGTACATTGATCTGTGGGAAGGAATCCGTATATCACATTATACCTAATGTAGATATGGTAATAACGATATTGTTTTTAAATGTACATTGATCTGTGTGAATGAAGCAGTATATTACATTATATCTCAGGCAAATATTTTGCTAATGATATTGTTATTAAATGTACATTGATCTGTGGGAATGAATCGGTATATTACATTATATCGAATGTAGATATAGTACCAATGATATTGTTATTAAATGTACATTGATCTGTGGGAATGAATCAGTATATTACATTATATCGAATGTACATATAGTACTAATGATATTGTTATTAAATCTACATTACATATCTAATGTATGTATAGTACTAATGATATTGGTATTATATGTACATTGATCTGTGGGAATGAATCAGTATATTACATTATACCTCATGTAGATATAGTGCTAATGATATTGTTATTAAATGAACATTGATCTGTGGGAATGAATCAGTATATTACATTATATCGAATGTAGATATAGTACCAATGATATTGGTATTATATGTACATTGATCTGTGGGAATGAATCAGTATATTACATTATACCTCATGTAGATATAGTGCTAATGATATTGTTATTAAATGAACATTGATCTGTGGGAATGAATCAGTATATTACATTATATCGAATGTAGATATAGTACCAATGATATTGTTATTAAATGAACATTGATCTGTGGGAATGAATCAGTATATTACATTATATCGAATGTAGAAATAGTACTAATGATATTGGTATTAAATGTACATTGATCTGTGGGAAGGAATCCGTATATTACATTATACCTAATGTAGATATGGTAATAACGATATTGTTTTTAAATGTACATTGAGCTGTGTGAATGAAGCAGTATATTACATTATATCTCAGGCAGATATTTTGCTAACGTTATTGTTATTAAATGTACATTGATCTGTGGGAATGAATCAGTATATTACATTATACCTAATGTAGATATAGTAATAATGATATTGTTATTAAATGTACATTGATCTGTAGGAATCAATCAGTATATTACATTATATCGAATTTAGATATAGTGCTAATGATGTTGTTACTAAATGTACATTGATCTGTGGGTAGTAATCAGTATATCACATTATATCTAATGTAGATACGATAATAATAATATTGTTACTAATTGTATATTACATATCTAATGTAGATATAGTACTAATGATATTAACATTAAGTGTACATTGATCTGTGGGAATGAATCAGTATATAACATTATATCGAATGTAGATATAGTACTAATGATATTGTTAATAAATGTACATTGATCTGTGGGAATGAATCAGTATATGACATTATATCGAATGTAGATATAGTGCTAATGATGTTGTTATTAAATGTACATTGATCTGTGTGTAGTAACCAGTATATTACATTATATCGAATGTAGATATAGTACTAATGATATTGGTATTAAATGTACATTGATCTGTGGGAAGGAATCCGTATATCACATTATACCTAATGTAGATATGGTAATAACGATATTGTTTTTAAATGTACATTGATCTGTGTGAATGAAGCAGTATATTACATTATATCTCAGGCAAATATTTTGC
Source organism: Osmia lignaria lignaria (assembly GCF_051020975.1). Classification (NCBI taxonomy): domain Eukaryota; kingdom Metazoa; phylum Arthropoda; class Insecta; order Hymenoptera; family Megachilidae; genus Osmia; species Osmia lignaria. Next base: position 1,304,387 of record NC_135036.1, read on the forward strand.
TAATGATATTGTTATTAAATGTACATTGATCTGTGGGAATGAATCGGTATATTACATTATATCGAATGTAGATATAGTACCAATGATATTGTTATTAAATGTACATTGATCTGTGGGAATGAATCAGTATATTACATTATATCGAATGTACATATAGTACTAATGATATTGTTATTAAATCTACATTACATATCTAATGTATGTATAGTACTAATGATATTGTTATTAAATGTACATTGATCTGTGGGAATGAATCAGAATATTACATTATATCGAATGTAGATATAGTACCAATGATATTGTTATTAAATGTACATTGATCTGTGGGAATGAATCAGTATATTACATTATATCGAATGTAGATATAGTACAAGTGATGGTGTTATTAAATGTACATTGATCTGTGGGTAGTAATCAGTATATTACATTATATCTAATGTAGATATGGTAATAATAATATTGTTATTAATTGTATATTACATATCTAATGTAGATATAGTACTAATGATATTAACATTAAATGTACATTGATCTGTGGGAATGAATCAGTATATTACATTATACCTCATGTAGATATAGTGCTAATGATATTGTTATTAAATGAACATTGATCTGTGGGAATGAATCAGTATATTACATTATATCGAATGTAGATATAGTACTAATGATATTGTTATTAAATCTACATTACATATCTAATGTAGGTATAGTACTAATGATATTGGTATTATATGTACATTGATCTGCGGGAATGAATCAGTATATTACATTATACCTCATGTAGATATAGTGCTAATGATATTGTTATTAAATGAACATTGATCTGTGGGAATGAATCAGTATATTACATTATATCGAATGTAGATATAGTACTAATGATATTGTTAATAAATGTACATTGATCTGTGGGAATGAATCAGTATATGACATTATATCGAATGTAGATATAGTGCTAATGATGTTGTTATTAAATGTACATTGATCTGTGTGTAGTAACCAGTATATTACATTATATCGAATGTAGATATAGTACTAATGATATTGGTATTAAATGTACATTGATCTGTGGGAAGGAATCCGTATATCACATTATACCTAATGTAGATATGGTAATAACGATATTGTTTTTAAATGTACATTGATCTGTGTGAATGAAGCAGTATATTACATTATATCTCAGGCAAATATTTTGCTAATGATATTGTTATTAAATGTACATTGATCTGTGGGAATGAATCGGTATATTACATTATATCGAATGTAGATATAGTACCAATGATATTGTTATTAAATGTACATTGATCTGTGGGAATGAATCAGTATATTACATTATATCGAATGTACATATAGTACTAATGATATTGTTATTAAATCTACATTACATATCTAATGTATGTATAGTACTAATGATATTGGTATTATATGTACATTGATCTGTGGGAATGAATCAGTATATTACATTATACCTCATGTAGATATAGTGCTAATGATATTGTTATTAAATGAACATTGATCTGTGGGAATGAATCAGTATATTACATTATATCGAATGTAGATATAGTACCAATGATATTGTTATTAAATGTACATTGATCTGTGGGAATGAATCAGTATATTACATTATATCGAATGTAGATATAGTACTAATGATATTGGTATTAAATGTACATTGATCTGTGGGAAGGAATCCGTATATTACATTATACCTAATGTAGATATGGTAATAACGATATTGTTTTTAAATGTACATTGATCTGTGTGAATGAAGCAGTATATTACATTATATCTCAGGCAGATATTTTGCTAACGTTATTGTTATTAAATGTACATTGATCTGTGGGAATGAATCAGTATATTACATTATACCTAATGTAGATATAGTAATAATGATATTGTTATTAAATGTACATTGATCTGTAGGAATCAATCAGTATATTACATTATATCGAATTTAGATATAGTGCTAATGATGTTGTTACTAAATGTACATTGATCTGTGGGTAGTAATCAGTATATCACATTATATCTAATGTAGATACGATAATAATAATATTGTTACTAATTGTATATTACATATCTAATGTAGATATAGTACTAATGATATTAACATTAAGTGTACATTGATCTGTGGGAATGAATCAGTATATAACATTATATCGAATGTAGATATAGTACTAATGATATTGTTAATAAATGTACATTGATCTGTGGGAATGAATCAGTATATGACATTATATCGAATGTAGATATAGTGCTAATGATGTTGTTATTAAATGTACATTGATCTGTGTGTAGTAACCAGTATATTACATTATATCGAATGTAGATATAGTACTAATGATATTGGTATTAAATGTACATTGATCTGTGGGAAGGAATCCGTATATCACATTATACCTAATGTAGATATGGTAATAACGATATTGTTTTTAAATGTACATTGATCTGTGTGAATGAAGCAGTATATTACATTATATCTCAGGCAAATATTTTGCTAATGATATTGTTATTAAATGTACATTGATCTGTGGGAATGAATCGGTATATTACATTATATCGAATGTAGATATAGTACCAATGATATTGTTATTAAATGTACATTGATCTGTGGGAATGAATCAGTATATTACATTATATCGAATGTACATATAGTACTAATGATATTGTTATTAAATCTACATTACATATCTAATGTATGTATAGTACTAATGATATTGGTATTATATGTACATTGATCTGTGGGAATGAATCAGTATATTACATTATACCTCATGTAGATATAGTGCTAATGATATTGTTATTAAATGAACATTGATCTGTGGGAATGAATCAGTATATTACATTATATCGAATGTAGATATAGTACCAATGATATTGGTATTATATGTACATTGATCTGTGGGAATGAATCAGTATATTACATTATACCTCATGTAGATATAGTGCTAATGATATTGTTATTAAATGAACATTGATCTGTGGGAATGAATCAGTATATTACATTATATCGAATGTAGATATAGTACCAATGATATTGTTATTAAATGAACATTGATCTGTGGGAATGAATCAGTATATTACATTATATCGAATGTAGAAATAGTACTAATGATATTGGTATTAAATGTACATTGATCTGTGGGAAGGAATCCGTATATTACATTATACCTAATGTAGATATGGTAATAACGATATTGTTTTTAAATGTACATTGAGCTGTGTGAATGAAGCAGTATATTACATTATATCTCAGGCAGATATTTTGCTAACGTTATTGTTATTAAATGTACATTGATCTGTGGGAATGAATCAGTATATTACATTATACCTAATGTAGATATAGTAATAATGATATTGTTATTAAATGTACATTGATCTGTAGGAATCAATCAGTATATTACATTATATCGAATTTAGATATAGTGCTAATGATGTTGTTACTAAATGTACATTGATCTGTGGGTAGTAATCAGTATATCACATTATATCTAATGTAGATACGATAATAATAATATTGTTACTAATTGTATATTACATATCTAATGTAGATATAGTACTAATGATATTAACATTAAGTGTACATTGATCTGTGGGAATGAATCAGTATATAACATTATATCGAATGTAGATATAGTACTAATGATATTGTTAATAAATGTACATTGATCTGTGGGAATGAATCAGTATATGACATTATATCGAATGTAGATATAGTGCTAATGATGTTGTTATTAAATGTACATTGATCTGTGTGTAGTAACCAGTATATTACATTATATCGAATGTAGATATAGTACTAATGATATTGGTATTAAATGTACATTGATCTGTGGGAAGGAATCCGTATATCACATTATACCTAATGTAGATATGGTAATAACGATATTGTTTTTAAATGTACATTGATCTGTGTGAATGAAGCAGTATATTACATTATATCTCAGGCAAATATTTTGCTAATGATATTGTTATTAAATGTACATTGATCTGTGGGAATGAATCGGTATATTACATTATATCGAATGTAGATATAGTACCAATGATATTGTTATTAAATGTACATTGATCTGTGGGAATGAATCAGTATATTACATTATATCGAATGTACATATAGTACTAATGATATTGTTATTAAATCTACATTACATATCTAATGTATGTATAGTACTAATGATATTGGTATTATATGTACATTGATCTGTGGGAATGAATCAGTATATTACATTATACCTCATGTAGATATAGTGCTAATGATATTGTTATTAAATGAACATTGATCTGTGGGAATGAATCAGTATATTACATTATATCGAATGTAGATATAGTACCAATGATATTGTTATTAAATGTACATTGATCTGTGGGAATGAATCAGTATATTACATTATATCGAATGTAGATATAGTACTAATGATATTGTTATTAAATCTAAATTACATATCTAGTGCAGGTATAGTACTAATGATATTGTTATTAAATGTACATTGATTTGTGGGAATGAATCAGTATATTACATTATATCTCAGGCAGATATTTTGCTAATGATATTGTTATTAAATGTACATTGATCTGTGGGAATGAATCAGTATATTAGATTATACCTCATGTAGATATAGTGCTAATGATATTGTTATTAAATGAACATTGATCTGTGGGAATGAATCAGTATATTACATTATACCTCATGTAGATATAGTGCTAATGATATTGTTATTAAGTGTACATTGATCTGTGGGAATGAGTCAGTATATTACATTATATCGAATGTAGATATAGTGCTAATGATGTTGTTATTAAATGTACATTGATCTGTGGGTAATAATCAGTATATCACATTATATCTAATGTAGATATGATAATAACAATATTGTTATTAATTGTATATTACATATCTAATGTAGATATAGTACTAATGATATTAACATTAAATGTACATTGATCTGTGGGAATGAATCAGTATATTACATTATACCTCATGTAGATATAGTGCTAATGATATTGTTATTAAATGAACATTGATCTGTGGGAATGAATCAGTATATTACATTATACCGAATGTAGATATAGTCCCAATGATATTGTTATTAAGTGTACATTGATCTGTGGGAATGAATCAGTATATTACATTATATCGAATGTACATATAGTACTAATGATATTGGTATTATATGTACATTGTTCTGTTGGAATGAATCTGTACATGACATTATATCTATTGTAGATATAGTAATAATGGTATTGTTATTAAATGTACATTGATCTGTGGGAATGAATCAGTATAATACATTATATCGAATGTAGATATGGTACTAATGATATTGTTATTAAATCTACATTACATATCTAATGTAGGTATAGTACTAATGATATTGGTATTATATGTACATTGATCTGTGGGAATGAATCAGTATATTACATTATATCGAATGTACATATAGTACTAATGATATTGGTATTATATGTACATTGTTCTGTTGGAATGAATCTGTACATGACATTATATCTATTGTAGATATAGTAATAATGGTATTGTTATTAAATGTACATTGATCTGTGGGAATGAATCAGTATAATACATTATATCGAATGTAGATATAGTACTAATGATATTGTTATTAAATCTACATTACATATCTAATGTAGGTATAGTACTAATGATATTGGTATTATATGTACATTGATCTGTGGGAACGAATCAGTATATTACATTATATCGAATGTACATATAGTACTAATGATATTGGTATTATATGTACACTGATCTGTTGGAATGAATCTGTACATGACATTATATCTATTGTAGATATAGTAATAATGATATTGTTATTAAATGTACATTGATCTGTGGGAATGAATCAGTATATTACATTATATCGAATGTAGATATAGTGCTAATGATGTTGTTATTAAATGTACATTGATCTGTGGGTAGTAATCAGTATATCACATTATATCTAATGTAGATACGATAATAATATTATTGTTATTAATTGTATATTACATATCTAATGTAGATATAGTACTAATGATATTAACATTAAATGTACATTGATCTGTGGGAATGAATCAGTCTATTACATTATATCGAATGTAGATATAGTGCTAATGATGTTGTTATTAAATGTACATTGATCTGTGGGAATGAATCAGTATATTACATTATATCGAATGTAGATATAGTACTAATGATATTGTTATTAAATCTACATTACATATCTAATGTATGTATAGTACTAATGATATTGGTATTATATGTACATTGATCTGTGGGAATGAATCAGTATATTACATTATACCTCATGTAGATATAGTGCTAACGATATTGTTATTAAATGAACATTGATCTGTGGGAATGAATCAGTATATTACATTATATCGAATGTAGATATAGTACCAATGATATTGTTATTAAATGTACATTGATCTGTGGGAATGAATCAGTATATTACATTATATCGAATGTAGATATAGTGCTAATGATGTTGTTATTAAATGTACATTGATCTGTGTGTAGTAACCAGTATATTACATTATATCGAATGTAGATATAGTACTAATGATATTGGTATTAAATGTACATTGATCTGTGGGAAGGAATCCGTATATCACATTATACCTAATGTAGATATGGTAATAACGATATTGTTTTTAAATGTACATTGATCTGTGTGAATGAAGCAGTATATTACATTATATCTCAGGCAAATATTTTGCTAATGATATTGTTATTAAATGTACATTGATCTGTGGGAATGAATCGGTATATTACATTATATCGAATGTAGATATAGTACCAATGATATTGTTATTAAATGTACATTGATCTGTGGGAATGAATCAGTATATTACATTATATCGAATGTACATATAGTACTAATGATATTGTTATTAAATCTACATTACATATCTAATGTATGTATAGTACTAATGATATTGGTATTATATGTACATTGATCTGTGGGAATGAATCAGTATATTACATTATACCTCATGTAGATATAGTGCTAATGATATTGTTATTAAATGAACATTGATCTGTGGGAATGAATCAGTATATTACATTATATCGAATGTAGATATAGTACTAATGATATTGTTATTAAATCTAAATTACATATCTAGTGCAGGTATAGTACTAATGATATTGTTATTAAATGTACATTGATTTGTGGGAATGAATCAGTATATTACATTATATCTCAGGCAGATATTTTGCTAATGATATTGTTATTAAATGTACATTGATCTGTGGGAATGAATCAGTATATTACATTATATCGAATGTAGATGTAGTGCTAATGATGTTGTTACTAAATGTACATTGATCTGTGGGTAGTAGTAAGTGTAATACATTATATCGAATGTAGATATGATAATAATAATATTGTTATTAATTGTATATTACATATCTAATGTAGATATAGTACTAATGATCTTGGCATTAAATATACTTTGATCTGTGGGAATGAATCAGTATATTACATTATATCGAATGTAGATATAGTACTAATGATATTGGTATTAAATGTACATTGATCTGTGGGAAGGAATCCGTATATTACATTATACCTAATGTAGATATGGTAATAACGATATTGTTTTTAAATGTACATTGATCTGTGTGAATGAAGCAGTATATTACATTATATCTCAGGCAGATATTTTGCTAACGTTATTGTTATTAAATGTACATTGATCTGTGGGAATGAATCAGTATATTACATTATACCTAATGTAGATATAGTAATAATGATATTGTTATTAAATGTACATTGATCTGTAGGAATCAATCAGTATATTACATTATATCGAATTTAGATATAGTGCTAATGATGTTGTTACTAAATGTACATTGATCTGTGGGTAGTAGTCAGTATATTACATTATAACTAATGTAGATATGATAATAATAATATTGTTATTAATTGTGTATTACATGTCTAACGTAGATATAGTACTAATGATATTGACATTAAATGTACTTTGATCTGTGGGAATGAATCAGTATATTACATTATATCTAATGTAGATATATTACTAATGATATTGTTATTAAATGTACATTGATCTGTGGGAATGAATCAGAATATTACATTATATCGAATGTAGATATAGTACCAATGATATTGTTATTAAATGTACATTGATCTGTGGGAATGAATCAGTATATTACATTATATCGAATGTAGATATAGTACAAGTGATGGTGTTATTAAATTTACATTGATCTGTGGGTAGTAATCAGTATATTACATTATATCTAATGTAGATATGATAATAATAATATTGTTATTAATTGTATATTACATATCTGATGTAGATATAGTACTAATGATATTGGTATTAAATGTACATTGATCTGTGGGAAGGAATCCGGATATCACATTATACCTAATGTAGATATGGTAATAACGATATTGTTTTTAAATGTACATTGATCTGTGTGAATGAAGCAGTATATTACATTATATCTCAGGCAAATATTTTGCTAATGATATTGTTATTAAATGTACATTGATCTGTGGGAATGAATCGGTATATTACATTATATCGAATGTAGATATAGTACCAATGATATTGTTATTAAATGTACATTGATCTGTGGGAATGAATCAGTATATTACATTATATCGAATGTACATATAGTACTAATGATATTGTTATTAAATCTACATTACATATCTAATGTATGTATAGTACTAATGATATTGGTATTATATGTACATTGATCTGTGGGAATGAATCAGTATATTACATTATACCTCATGTAGATATAGTGCTAATGATATTGTTATTAAATGAACATTGATCTGTGGGAATGAATCAGTATATTACATTATATCGAATGTAGATATAGTACCAATGATATTGTTATTAAATGAACATTGATCTGTGGGAATGAATCAGTATATTACATTATATCGAATGTAGAAATAGTACTAATGATATTGGTATTAAATGTACATTGATCTGTGGGAAGGAATCCGTATATTACATTATACCTAATATAGATATGGTAATAACGATATTGTTTTTAAATGTACATTGAGCTGTGTGAATGAAGCAGTATATTACATTATATCTCAGGCAGATATTTTGCTAATGATATTGTTATTAAATGTATATCGATCTGTGGGAATGAATCAGTATATTACATTATACCTAATGTAGATATAGTAATAATGATATTGTTATCAAATGTACATTGATCTGTGGGAATGAATCAGTATATTACATTATATCGAATGTAGATATAGTGCTAATGATGTTGTTTCTAAATGTACATTGAGCTGTGGGTAGTAGTCAGTATATTACATTATAACTAATGTAGATATGATAATAATAATATTGTTATTAATTGTGTATTACATATCTAACGTAGATATAGTACTAATGATATTGACATTAAATGTACTTTGATCTGTGGGAATGAATCAGTATATTACATTATATCTAATGTAGATATATTACTAATGATATTGTTATTAAATGTACATTGATCTGTGGGAATGAATCAGTATATTACATTATATCGAATGTAGATATAGTACAAGTGATGGTGTTATTAAATGTACATTGATCTGTGGGTAGTAATCAGTATATTACATTATATCTAATGTAGATATGGTAATAATAATATTGTTATTAATTGTATATTACATATCTAATGTAGATATAGTACTAATGATATTAACATTAAATGTACATTGATCTGTGGGAATGAATCAGTATATTACATTATACCTCATGTAGATATAGTGCTAATGATATTGTTATTAAATGAACATTGATCTGTGGGAATGAATCAGTATATTACATTATATCGAATGTAGATATAGTACTAATGATATTGTTATTAAATCTACATTACATATCTAATGTAGGTATAGTACTAATGATATTGGTATTATATGTACATTGATCTGCGGGAATGAATCAGTATATTACATTATACCTCATGTAGATATAGTGCTAATGATATTGTTATTAAATGAACATTGATCTGTGGGAATGAATCAGTATATTACATTATATCGAATGTAGATATAGTACCAATGATATTGTTATTAAATGTACATTGATCTGTGGGAATGAATCAGTATATTACATTATATCGAATGTAGATATAGTACTAATGATATTGTTATTAAATCTAAATTACATATCTAGTGCAGGTATAGTACTAATGATATTGTTATTAAATGTACATTGATTTGTGGGAATGAATCAGTATATTACATTATATCTCAGGCAGATATTTTGCTAATGATATTGTTATTAAATGTACATTGATCTGTGGGAATGAATCAGTATATTACATTATACCTCATGTAGATATAGTGCTAATGATATTGTTATTAAATGAACATTGATCTGTGGGAATGAATCAGTATATTACATTATACCTCATGTAGATATAGTGCTAATGATATTGTTATTAAGTGTACATTGATCTGTGGGAATGAATCAGTATATTACATTATATCGAATGTAGATATAGTGCTAATGATGTTGTTATTAAATGTACATTGATCTGTGGGTAATAATCAGTATATCACATTATATCTAATGTAGATATGATAATAACAATATTGTTATTAATTGTATATTACATATCTAATGTAGATATAGTACTAATGATATTAACATTAAATGTACATTGATCTGTGGGAATGAATCAGTATATTACATTATACCTCATGTAGATATAGTGCTAATGATATTGTTATTAAATGAACATTGATCTGTGGGAATGAATCAGTATATTACATTATATCGAATGTAGATATAGTCCCAATGATATTGTTATTAAGTGTACATTGATCTGTGGGAATGAATCAGTATATTACGTTATATCGAATGTACATATAGTACTAATGATATTGGTATTATATGTACATTGTTCTGTTGGAATGAATCTGTACATGACATTATATCTATTGTAGATATAGTAATAATGGTATTGTTATTAAATGTACATTGATCTGTGGGAATGAATCAGTATAATACATTATATCGAATGTAGATATAGTACTAATGATATTGTTATTAAATCTACATTACATATCTAATGTAGGTATAGTACTAATGATATTGGTATTATATGTACATTGATCTGTGGGAATGAATCAGTATATTACATTATATCGAATGTACATATAGTACTAATGATATTGGTATTATATGTACATTGTTCTGTTGGAATGAATCTGTACATGACATTATATCTATTGTAGATATAGTAATAATGGTATTGTTATTAAATGTACATTGATCTGTGGGAATGAATCAGTATAATACATTATATCGAATGTAGATATAGTACTAATGATATTGTTATTAAATCTACATTACATATCTAATGTAGGTATAGTACTAATGATATTGGTATTATATGTACATTGATCTGTGGGAACGAATCAGTATATTACATTATATCGAATGTACATATAGTACTAATGATATTGGTATTATATGTACACTGATCTGTTGGAATGAATCTGTACATGACATTATATCTATTGTAGATATAGTAATAATGATATTGTTATTAAATGTACATTGATCTGTGGGAATGAATCAGTATATTAGATTATATCGAATGTAGATATAGTGCTAATGATGTTGTTATTAAATGTACATTGATCTGTGGGTAGTAATCAGTATATCACATTATATCTAATGTAGATACGATAATAATAATATTGTTATTAATTGTATATTACATATCTAATGTAGATATAGTACTAATGATATTAACATTAAATGTACATTGATCTGTCGGAATGAATCAGTCTATTACATTATATCGAATGTAGATATAGTGCTAATGATGTTGTTATTAAATGTACATTGATCTGTGGGAAGGAATCAGTATATTACATTATATCGAATGTAGATATAGTACTAATGATATTGTTATTAAATCTACATTACATATCTTATGTATGTATAGTACTAATCATATTGGTATTATATGTACATTGATCTGTGGGAATGAATCAGTATATTACATTATACCTCATGTAGATATAGTGCTAACGATATTGTTATTAAATGAACATTGATCTGTGGGAATGGATCAGTATATTACATTATATCGAATGTAGATATAGTACCAATGATATTGTTATTAAATGTACATTGATCTGTGGGAATGAATCAGTATATTACATTATATCGAATGTAGATATAGTGCTAATGATGTTGTTATTAAATGTACATTGATCTGTGGGAATGAATCAGTATATTACATTATATCGAATGTAGATATAGTACTAATGATATTGTTATTAAATCTACATTACATATCTAATGTATGTATAGTACTAATCATATTGGTATTATATGTACATTGATCTGTGGGAATGAATCAGTATATTACATTATACCTCATGTAGATATAGTGCTAACGATATTGTTATTAAATGAACATTGATCTGTGGGAATGGATCAGTATATTACATTATATCGAATGTAGATATAGTACCAATGATATTGTTATTAAATGTACATTGATCTGTGGGAATGAATCAGTATATTACATTATATCGAATGTAGATATAGTGCTAATGATGTTGTTATTAAATGTACATTGATCTGTGTGTAGTAACCAGTATATTACATTATATCGAATGTAGATATAGTACTAATGATATTGGTATTAAATGTACATTGATCTGTGGGAAGGAATCCGTATATCACATTATACCTAATGTAGATATGGTAATAACGATATTGTTTTTAAATGTACATTGATCTGTGTGAATGAAGCAGTATATTACATTATATCTCAGGCAAATATTTTGCTAATGATATTGTTATTAAATGTACATTGATCTGTGGGAATGAATCGGTATATTACATTATATCGAATGTAGATATAGTACCAATGATATTGTTATTAAATGTACATTGATCTGTGGGAATGAATCAGTATATTACATTATATCGAATGTACATATAGTACTAATGATATTGTTATTAAATCTACATTACATATCTAATGTATGTATAGTACTAATGATATTGGTATTATATGTACATTGATCTGTGGGAATGAATCAGTATATTACATTATACCTCATGTAGATATAGTGCTAATGATATTGTTATTAAATGAACATTGATCTGTGGGAATGAATCAGTATATTACATTATATCGAATGTAGATATAGTACTAATGATATTGTTATTAAATCTAAATTACATATCTAGTGCAGGTATAGTACTAATGATATTGTTATTAAATGTACATTGATTTGTGGGAATGAATCAGTATATTACATTATATCTCAGGCAGATATTTTGCTAATGATATTGTTATTAAATGTACATTGATCTGTGGGAATGAATCAGTATATTACATTATACCTCATGTAGATATAGTGCTAATGATATTGTTATTAAATGAACATTGATCTGTGGGAATGAATCAGTATATTACATTATACCTCATGTAGATATAGTGCTAATGATATTGTTATTAAGTGTACATTGATCTGTGGGAATGGATCAGTATATTACATTATATCGAATGTAGATATAGTCCCAATGATATTGTTATTAAGTGTACATTGATCTGTGGGAATGAATCAGTATATTACATTATATCGAATGTAGATATAGTGCTAATGATGTTGTTATTAAATGTACATTGATTTGTGGGTAATAATCAGTATATCACATTATATCTAATGTAGATATGATAATAATAATATTGTTATTAATTGTATATTACATATCTAATGTAGATATAGTACTAATGATATTAACATTAAATGTACATTGATCTGTGTGAATGAATCAGTATATTACTTTATACCTCATGTAGATATAGTGCTAATGATATTGTTATTAAATGTACATTGATCTGTGGGAATGAATCAGTATATTACATTATATCGAATGTAGATATAGTACCAATGATATTGTTATTAAATGTACATTGATCTGTGGGAATGAATCAGTATAATACATTATATCGAATGTAGATATAGTACTAATGATATTGTTATTCAATCTACATTACATATCTAATGTAGGTATAGTACTAATGATATTGGTATTATATGTACATTGATCTGTGGGAACGAATCAGTATATTACATTATACCTAATGTAGATATAGTAATAATGATATTGTTATCAAATGTACATTGATCTGTGGGAATGAATCAGTATATAACATTGTATCGAATGTAGATATAGTACTAACGATATTGTTATTAAATCTACATTACATATCTAATGTAGGTATAGTACTAATGATATTGTTATTAAATGTGCATTGATCTGTGGGAACGAATCAGTATATTACATTATATCTAATGTAGATATATTACTAATGATATTGTTATTAAGTGTACATTGATCTGTGGGAATGAATCAGTATATTACATTATATCGAATGTACATATAGTACTAATGATATTGTTATTAAATGAACATTGATCTGTGGGAATGAATCAGTCTATTACATTATATCGAATGTAGATATAGTACCAATGATATTGTTATTAAATGTACATTGATCTGTGGGAATGAATCAGTATATTACATTATATCGAATGTAGATATAGTACTAATGATATTGTTGTTAAATCTACATTACATATCTAATGTAGGTATGGTACTAATGATATTGTTATTAAATGTACATTGATCTGTGAGAATGAATCAGTCTATTACATTATATCTAATGTAGATATGGTAATAATAATATTGTTATTAACTGTACATTACATATCTAATGTAGATATAGTACTAATGATATTGGTATTATATGTACATTGATCTGTGGGAACGAATCAGTATATTACATTATATCGAATGTCCATATAGTACTAATGATATTGGTATTATATGTACATTGATCTGTTGGAATGAATCTGTACATGACATTATATCTATTGCAGATATAGTAATAATGATATTGTTATTAAATGTACATTGATCTGCGGGAATGAATCAGTCTATTACATTATATCGAATGTAGATATAGTGCTAATGATGTTGTTATTAAATATACATTGATCTGTGGGTAATAATCAGTATATCACATTATATCTAATGTAGGTATGATAATAATAATATTGTTATTAATTGTATATTACATATCTAATGTAGATATGGTACTAATGATATTAACATTAAATGTACATTGATCTGTGTGAATGAATCAGTATATTACATTATACCTCATGTAGATATAGTGCTAATGATATTGTTATTAAATGTACATTGATCTGTGGGAATGAATCAGTATATTACATTATATCGAATGTAGATATAGTGCTAATGATGTTGTTATTAAATGTACATTGATCTGTGTGTAGTAACCAGTATATTACATTATATCGAATGTAGATATAGTACTAATGATATTGGTATTAAATGTACATTGATCTGTGGGAAGGAATCCGTATATCACATTATACCTAATGTAGATATGGTAATAACGATATCGTTTTTAAATGTACATTGATCTGTGGGAATGAATCAGTATATTACATTATACCTCATGTAGATATAGTGCTAATGATATTGTTATTAAATGAACATTGATCTGTGGGAATGAATCAGTATATTACATTATACCTCATGTAGATATAGTGCTAATGATATTGTTATTAAGTGTACATTGATCTGTGGGAATGAATCAGTATATTACATTATATCGAATGTAGATATAGTGCTAATGATGTTGTTATTAAATGTACATTGATCTGTGGGTAATAATCAGTATATCACATTATATCTAATGTAGATATGATAATAACAATATTGTTATTAATTGTATATTACATATCTAATGTAGATATAGTACTAATGATATTAACATTAAATGTACATTGGTCTGTGGGAATGAATCAGTATATTACATTATACCTCATGTAGATATAGTGCTAATGATATTGTTATTAAATGAACATTGATCTGTGGGAATGAATCAGTATATTACATTATATCGAATGTAGATATAGTCCCAATGATATTGTTATTAAGTGTACATTGATATGTGGGAATGAATCAGTATATTACATTATATCGAATGTACATATAGTACTAATGATATTGGTATTATATGTACATTGTTCTGTGGGAATGAATCTGTACATGACATTATATCTATTGTAGATATAGTAATAATGGTATTGTTATTAAATGTACATTGATCTGTGGGAATGAATCAGTATAATACATTATATCTAATGTAGATATAGTACCAATGATATTGTTATTAAATGTACATTGATCTGTGGGAATGAATCAGTATAATACATTATATCGAATGTAGATATAGTGCTAATGATGTTGTTATTAAATGTACATTGATCTGTGGGAATGAATCAGTATATTACATTATATCGAATGTACATATAGTACTAATGATGTTGGTATTATATGTACATTGTTCTGTTGGAATGAATCTGTACATGACATTATATCTATTGTAGATATAGTAATAATGGTATTGTTATTAAATGTACATTGATCTGTGGGAATGAATCAGTATAATACATTATATCGAATGTAGATATAGTACTCATGATATTGTTATTAAATCTACATTACATATCTAATGTAGGTATAGTACTAATGATATTGGTATTAAATGAACATTGATCTGTGGGAATGATTCAGTATATTACATTATATCGAATGTAGATATAGTACCAATGATATTGTTATTAAATGTACATTGATCTGTGGGAATGAATCAGTATATTACATTATATCGAATGTAGATATAGTGCTAATGATGTTGTTATTAAATGTACATTGATCTGTGGGTAGTAATCAGTATATCACATTATATCTAATGTAGATACGATAATAATAATATTGTTACTAATTGTATATTACATATCTAATGTAGATATAGTACTAATGATATTAACATTAAGTGTACATTGATCTGTGGGAATGAATCAGTATATAACATTATATCGAATGTAGATATAGTACTAATGATATTGTTAATAAATGTACATTGATCTGTGGGAATGAATCAGTATATGACATTATATCGAATGTAGATATAGTGCTAATGATGTTGTTATTAAATGTACATTGATCTGTGTGTAGTAACCAGTATATTACATTATATCGAATGTAGATATAGTACTAATGATATTGGTATTAAATGTACATTGATCTGTGGGAAGGAAACCGTATATCACATTATACCTAATGTAGATATGGTAATAACGATATTGTTTTTAAATGTACATTGATCTGTGTGAATGAAGCAGTATATTACATTATATCTCAGGCAAATATTTTGCTAATGATATTGTTATTAAATGTACATTGATCTGTGGGAATGAATCGGTATATTACATTATATCGAATGTAGATATAGTACCAATGATATTGTTATTAAATGTACATTGATCTGTGGGAATGAATCAGTATATTACATTATATCGAATGTACATATAGTACTAATGATATTGTTATTAAATCTACATTACATATCTAATGTATGTATAGTACTAATGATATTGGTATTATATGTACATTGATCTGTGGGAATGAATCAGTATATTACATTATACCTCATGTAGATATAGTGCTAATGATATTGTTATTAAATGTACATTGATCTGTGGGTAATAATCAGTATATCACATTATATCTAATGTAGGTATGATAATAATAATATTGTTATTAATTGTATATTACATATCTAATGTAGATATGGTACTAATGATATTAACATTAAATGTACATTGATCTGTGTGAATGAATCAGTATATTACTTTATACCTCATATAGATATAGTGCTAATGATATTGTTATTAAATGTACATTGATCTGTGGGAATGAATCAGTATATTACATTATATCGAATGTAGATATAGTCCCAATGGTATTGTTATTAAGTGTACATTGATCTGTGGGAATGAATCAGTATATTACATTATATCGAATGTACATATAGTACTAATGATGTTGGTATTATATGTACATTGTTCTGTTGGAATGAATCTGTACATGACATTATATCTATTGTAGATATAGTAATAATGGTATTGTTATTAAATGTACATTGATCTGTGGGAATGAATCAGTATAATACATTATATCGAATGTAGATATAGTGCTAATGATGTTGTTATTAAATGTACATTGATCTGTGTGTAGTAACCAGTATA
Source organism: Osmia lignaria lignaria (assembly GCF_051020975.1). NCBI lineage: Eukaryota > Metazoa > Arthropoda > Insecta > Hymenoptera > Megachilidae > Osmia > Osmia lignaria. Next base: position 1,322,551 of record NC_135036.1, read on the forward strand.
TTGCATTATATCTAATGTAGATATGATAATAATAATATTGTTATTAATTGTATATTACATATCTAATGTAGATATAGTACTAATGATATTGGCATTAAATATACTTTGATCTGTGGGAATGAACCAGTATATTACATTATATCGAATGTAGATATAGTACGAATGATATTGTTATTAAATCTACATGAAAATCTAATGTAGGTATAGTACTAATGATATTGGTATTATATGTACATTGATCTGTGGGAATGAATCAGTATATTACATTATACCTCATGTAGATATGTTGCTAATGATATTGTTATTAAATGTACATTGAACTGTGGGAATGAATCAGTCTATTACATTATATCGAATGTAGATATAGTGCTAATGATGTTGTTATTAAATATACATTGATCTGTGGGTAATAATCAGTATATCACATCATATCTAATGTAGGTATGATAATAATAATATTGTTATTAATTGTATATTACATATCTAATGTAGATATGGTACTAATGATATTAACATTAAATGTACATTGATCTGTGTGAATGAATCAGTATATTACATTATACCTCATGTAGATATAGTGCTAATGATATTGTTATTAAATGTACATTGATCTGTGGGAATGAATCAGTATATTACATTATATCGAATGTAGATATAGTGCTAATGATGTTGTTATTAAATGTACATTGATCTGTGTGTAGTAACCAGTATATTACATTATATCGAATGTAGATATAGTACTAATGATATTGGTATTAAATGTACATTGATCTGTGGGAAGGAATCCGTATATCACATTATACCTAATGTAGATATGGTAATAACGATATCGTTTTTAAATGTACATTGATCTGTGGGAATGAATCAGTATATTACATTATACCTCATGTAGATATAGTGCTAATGATATTGTTATTAAATGAACATTGATCTGTGGGAATGAATCAGTATATTACATTATACCGAATGTAGATATAGTCCCAATGATATTGTTATTAAGTGTACATTGATCTGTGGGAATGAATCAGTATATTACATTATATCGAATGTAGATATAGTGCTAATGATGTTGTTATTAAATGTACATTGATTTGTGGGTAATAATCAGTATATCACATTATATCTAATGTAGATATGATAATAATAATATTGTTATTAACTGTATATTACATATCTAATGTAGATATAGTACTAATGATATTAACATTAAATGTACATTGATCTGTGTGAATGAATCAGTATATTACTTTATACCTCATGTAGATATAGTGCTAATGATATTGTTATTAAATGTACATTGATCTGTGGGAATGAATCAGTATATTACATTATATCTAATGTAGATATAGTACCAATGATATTGTTATTAAATGTACATTGATCTGTGGGAATGAATCAGTATATTACATTACATCGAATGTAGATATAGTACAAGTGATGGTGTTATTAAATGTACATTGATCTGTGGGTAGTAATCAGTATATTACATTATATCTAATGTAGATATGATAATAATAATATTGTTATTAATTGTATATTACATATCTAATGTAGATATAGTACTAATGATATTAACATTAAATGTACATTGATCTGTGGGAATGAATCAGTATATTACATTATATCGAATGTAGATATAGTCCCAATGGTATTGTTATTAAGTGTACATTGATCTGTGGGAATGAATCAGTATATTACATTATATCGAATGTACATATAGTACTAATGATGTTGGTATTATATGTACATTGTTCTGTTGGAATGAATCTGTACATGACATTATATCTATTGTAGATATAGTAATAATGGTATTGTTATTAAATGTACATTGATCTGTGGGAATGAATCAGTATAATACATTATATCGAATGTAGATATAGTACTAATGATATTGTTATTAAATCTACATTACATATCTAATGTAGGTATAGTACTAATGATATTGGTATTAAATGAACATTGATCTGTGGGAATGATTCAGTATATTACATTATATCGAATGTAGATATAGTACCAATGATATTGTTATTAAATGTACATTGATCTGTGGGAATGAAACAGTATATTACATTATATCGAATGTAGATATAGTGCTAATGATGTTGTTATTAAATGTACATTGATCTGTGGGTAGTAATCAGTATATCACATTATATCTAATGTAGATACGATAATAATAATATTGTTACTAATTGTATATTACATATCTAATGTAGATATAGTACTAATGATATTAACATTAAGTGTACATTGATCTGTGGGAATGAATCAGTATATAACATTATATCGAATGTAGATATAGTACTAATGATATTGTTAATAAATGTACATTGATCTGTGGGAATGAATCAGTATATGACATTATATCGAATGTAGATATAGTGCTAATGATGTTGTTATTAAATGTACATTGATCTGTGTGTAGTAACCAGTATATTACATTATATCGAATGTAGATATAGTACTAATGATATTGGTATTAAATGTACATTGATCTGTGGGAAGGAATCCGTATATCACATTATACCTAATGTAGATATGGTAATAACGATATTGTTTTTAAATGTACATTGATCTGTGTGAATGAAGCAGTATATTACATTATATCTCAGGCAAATATTTTGCTAATGATATTGTTATTAAATGTACATTGATCTGTGGGAATGAATCGGTATATTACATTATATCGAATGTAGATATAGTACCAATGATATTGTTATTAAATGTACATTGATCTGTGGGAATGAATCAGTATATTACATTATATCGAATGTACATATAGTACTAATGATATTGTTATTAAATCTACATTACATATCTAATGTATGTATAGTACTAATGATATTGGTATTATATGTACATTGATCTGTGGGAATGAATCAGTATATTACATTATACCTCATGTAGATATAGTGCTAATGATATTGTTATTAAATGAACATTGATCTGTGGGAATGAATCAGTATATTACATTATATCGAATGTAGATATAGTACCAATGATATTGTTATTAAATGTACATTGATCTGTGGGAATGAATCAGTATATTACATTATATCGAATGTAGATATAGTACTAATGATATTGTTATTAAATCTAAATTACATATCTAGTGCAGGTATAGTACTAATGATATTGTTATTAAATGTACATTGATTTGTGGGAATGAATCAGTATATTACATTATATCTCAGGCAGATATTTTGCTAATGATATTGTTATTAAATGTACATTGATCTGTGGGAATGAATCAGTATATTACATTATACCTCATGTAGATATAGTGCTAATGATATTGTTATTAAGTGTACATTGATCTGTGGGAATGAATCAGTATATTACATTATATCGAATGTAGATATAGTGCTAATGATGTTGTTATTAAATGTACATTGATCTGTGGGTAATAATCAGTATATCACATTATATCTAATGTAGATATGATAATAACAATATTGTTATTAATTGTATATTACATATCTAATGTAGATATAGTACTAATGATATTAACATTAAATGTACATTGATCTGTGGGAATGAATCAGTATATTACATTATACCTCATGTAGATATAGTGCTAATGATATTGTTATTAAATGAACATTGATCTGTGGGAATGAATCAGTATATTACATTATATCGAATGTAGATATAGTCCCAATGATATTGTTATTAAGTGTACATTGATATGTGGGAATGAATCAGTATATTACATTATATCGAATGTACATATAGTACTAATGATATTGGTATTATATGTACATTGTTCTGTGGGAATGAATCTGTACATGACATTATATCTATTGTAGATATAGTAATAATGGTATTGTTATTAAATGTACATTGATCTGTGGGAATGAATCAGTATAATACATTATATCTAATGTAGATATAGTACCAATGATATTGTTATTAAATGTACATTGATCTGTGGGAATGAATCAGTATAATACATTATATCGAATGTAGATATAGTGCTAATGATGTTGTTATTAAATGTACATTGATCTGTGGGAATGAATCAGTCTATTACATTATATCGAATGTAGATATAGTGCTAATGATGTTGTTATTAAATATACATTGATCTGTGGGAATGAATCAGTATATTACATTATATCGAATGTAGATATAGTGCTAATGATGTTGTTATTAAATGTACATTGATCTGTGGGTAGTAATCAGTATATCACATTATATCTAATGTAGATACGATAATAATAATATTGTTATTAATTGTATATTACATATCTAATGTAGATATGGTACTAATGATATTAACATTAAATGTACATTGATCTGTGGGAATGAATCAGTATATAACATTATATCGAATGTAGATATAGTACTAATGATATTGTTAATAAATACTACATTACATATCTAATGTAGGTATAGTACTAATGATATTGTTATTAAATGTGCATTGATCTGTGGGAACGAATCAGTATATTACATTATATCGAATGTAGATATAGTACTAATGATATTGTTATTTAATCTAAATTACATATCTAGTGCAGGTATAGTACTAATGATATTGTTATTAAATGTACATTGATTTGTGGGAATGAATCAGTATATTACATTATATCTCAGGCAGATATTTTGCTAATGATATTGTTATTAAATGTACATTGATCTGTGGGAATGAATCAGTATATTACATTATACCACATGTAGATATAGTGCTAATGATATTGTTATTAAATGAACATTGATCTGTGGGAATGAATCAGTATATTACATTATACCTCATGTAGATATAGTGCTAATGATATTGTTATTAAGTGTACATTGATCTGTGGGAATGAATCAGTATATTACATTATATCGAATGTAGATATAGTGCTAATGATGTTGTTATTAAATGTACATTGATCTGTGGGTAATAATCAGTATATCACATTATATCTAATGTAGATATGATAATAACAATATTGTTATTAATTGTATATTACATATCTAATGTAGATATAGTACTAATGATATTAACATTAAATGTACATTGGTCTGTGGGAATGAATCAGTATATTACATTATACCTCATGTAGATATAGTGCTAATGATATTGTTATTAAATGAACATTGATCTGTGGGAATGAATCAGTATATTACATTATATCGAATGTAGATATAGTCCCAATGATATTGTTATTAAGTGTACATCGATATGTGGGAATGAATCAGTATATTACATTATATCGAATGTACATATAGTACTAATGATATTGGTATTATATGTACATTGTTCTGTGGGAATGAATCTGTACATGACATTATATCTATTGTAGATATAGTAATAATGGTATTGTTATTAAATGTACATTGATCTGTGGGAATGAATCAGTATAATACATTATATCTAATGTAGATATAGTACCAATGATATTGTTATTAAATGTACATTGATCTGTGGGAATGAATCAGTATAATACATTATATCGAATGTAGATATAGTGCTAATGATGTTGTTATTAAATGTACATTGATCTGTGGGAATGAATCAGTATATTACATTATATCGAATGTACATATAGTACTAATGATGTTGGTATTATATGTACATTGTTCTGTTGGAATGAATCTGTACATGACATTATATCTATTGTAGATATAGTAATAATGGTATTGTTATTAAATGTACATTGATCTGTGGGAATGAATCAGTATAATACATTATATCGAATGTAGATATAGTACTCATGATATTGTTATTAAATCTACATTACATATCTAATGTAGGTATAGTACTAATGATATTGGTATTAAATGAACATTGATCTGTGGGAATGATTCAGTATATTACATTATATCGAATGTAGATATAGTACCAATGATATTGTTATTAAATGTACATTGATCTGTGGGAATGAATCAGTATATTACATTATATCGAATGTAGATATAGTGCTAATGATGTTGTTATTAAATGTACATTGATCTGTGGGTAGTAATCAGTATATCACATTATATCTAATGTAGATACGATAATAATAATATTGTTACTAATTGTATATTACATATCTAATGTAGATATAGTACTAATGATATTAACATTAAGTGTACATTGATCTGTGGGAATGAATCAGTATATAACATTATATCGAATGTAGATATAGTACTAATGATATTGTTAATAAATGTACATTGATCTGTGGGAATGAATCAGTATATGACATTATATCGAATGTAGATATAGTGCTAATGATGTTGTTATTAAATGTACATTGATCTGTGTGTAGTAACCAGTATATTACATTATATCGAATGTAGATATAGTACTAATGATATTGGTATTAAATGTACATTGATCTGTGGGAAGGAATCCGTATATCACATTATACCTAATGTAGATATGGTAATAACGATATTGTTTTTAAATGTACATTGATCTGTGTGAATGAAGCAGTATATTACATTATATCTCAGGCAAATATTTTGCTAATGATATTGTTATTAAATGTACATTGATCTGTGGGAATGAATCGGTATATTACATTATATCGAATGTAGATATAGTACCAATGATATTGTTATTAAATGTACATTGATCTGTGGGAATGAATCAGTATATTACATTATATCGAATGTACATATAGTACTAATGATATTGTTATTAAATCTACATTACATATCTAATGTATGTATAGTACTAATGATATTGGTATTATATGTACATTGATCTGTGGGAATGAATCAGTATATTACATTATACCTCATGTAGATATAGTGCTAATGATATTGTTATTAAATGAACATTGATCTGTGGGAATGAATCAGTATATTACATTATATCGAATGTAGATATAGTACCAATGATATTGTTATTAAATGTACATTGATCTGTGGGAATGAATCAGTATATTACATTATATCGAATGTAGATATAGTGCTAATGATGTTGTTATTAAATATACATTGATCTGTGGGAATGAATCAGTATATTACATTATATCGAATGTAGATATAGTGCCAATGATGTTGTTATTAAATGTACATTGATCTGTGGGTAGTAATCAGTATATCACATTATATCTAATGTAGATACGATAATAATAATATTGTTATTAATTGTATATTACATATCTAATGTAGATATGGTACTAATGATATTAACATTAAATGTACATTGATCTGTGGGAATGAATCAGTATATAACATTATATCGAATGTAGATATAGTACTAATGATATTGTTAATAAATACTACATTACATATCTAATGTAGGTATAGTGCTAATGATATTGTTATTAAATGTGCATTGATCTGTGGGAACGAATCAGTATGTTACATTATATCGAATGTAGATATAGTACTAATGATATTGTTATTTAATGTACATTGATCTGTGGGAATGAATCAGTCTATTACATTATATCGAATGTAGATATAGTGCTAATGATATTGTTATTAAATATACATTGATCTGTGGGTAATAATCAGTATATCACATTATATCTAATGTAGGTATGATAATAATAATATTGTTATTAATTGTATATTACATATCTAATGTAGATATGGTACTAATGATATTAACATTAAATGTACATTGATCTGTGTGAATGAATCAGTATATTACTTTATACCTCATATAGATATAGTGCTAATGATATTGTTATTAAATGTACATTGATCTGTGGGAATGAATCAGTATATTACATTATATCGAATGTAGATATGGTAATAACGATATTGTTTTTAAATGTACATTGATCTGTGTGAATGAAGCAGTATATTACATTATATCTCAGGCAGATATTTTGCTAATGATATTGTTATTAAATGTACATTGATCTGTGGGAATGAATCAGTATATTACATTATACCTAATGTAGGTATAGTACTAATGATATTGGTATTATATGTACATTGATCTGTGGGAACGAATCAGTATATTACATTATATCGAATGTACATATAGTACTAATGATACTGGTATTATATGTACACTGATCTGTTGGAATGAATCTGTACATGACATTATATCTATTGTAGATATAGTAATAATGATATTGTTATTAAATGTACATTGATCTGTGGGAATGAATCAGTATAATACATTATATCGAATGTAGATATAGTACTAATGATATTGTTATTAAATCTACATTACATATCTAATGTAGGTATAGTACTAATGATATTGGTATTATATGTACATAGATCTGTGGGAATGAATCCGTGTACTACATTATATCGAATGTAGATATAGTGCTAATGATGTTGTTATTAAATGTACATTGATCAGTGTGTAGTAACCAGTATATTACGTTATATCTAATGTAGATATGATAATAATAATATTGTTATTAATTGTATATTACATATCTAATGTAGATATAGTACTAATGATATTAACATTAAATGTACATTGATCTGTGTGGATGAATCAGTATATTACATTATACCTCATGTAGATATAGTGCTAATGATATTGTTATTAAATGTACATTGATCTGTGGGAATGAATCAGTATATTACATTATATCGAATGTAGATATAGTGCTAATGATGTTGTTATTAAATGTACATTGATCTGTGGGTAGTAATCAGTATATTACATTATATCTAATGTAGATATGATAATAATAATATTGTTATTAATTGTATATTACATATCTAATGTAGATATAGTACTAATGATATTAACATTAAATGTACATTGATCTGTGGGAATGAATCAGTATATTACATTATATCGAATGTAGATATAGTGCTAATGATGTTGTTATTAAATGTACATTGATCTGTGTGTAGTAACCAGTATATTGCATTATATCTAATGTAGATATGATAATAATAATATTGTTATTAATTGTATATTACATATCTAATGTAGATATAGTACTAATGATATTGGCATTAAATATACTTTGATCTGTGGGAATGAACCAGTATATTACATTATATCGAATGTAGATATAGTACGAATGATATTGTTATTAAATCTACATGAAAATCTAATGTAGGTATAGTACTAATGATATTGGTATTATATGTACATTGATCTGTGGGAATGAATCAGTATATTACATTATACCTCATGTAGATATGTTGCTAATGATATTGTTATTAAATGTACATTGATCTGTGGGAATGAATCAGTATATAAAATTATATCAAATGTAGATATAGTTCTAACGATATTGTTATTAAATCTACATTACATATCTAATGTAGGTATAGTACTAATGATATTGTTATTAAATGTGCATTGATCTGTGGGAACGAATCAGTATATTACATTATATCTAATGTAGATATATTACTAATGATATTGTTATTAAATGTACATTGATCTGTGGGAATCAATCAGTATATTACATTTTATCGAATGTAGATATAGTACCAATCATATTGTTATTAAATGTACATTGATCTGTGGGAATGAATCAGTATATTACATTATATCGAATGTAGATATAGTACAAGTGATGGTGTTATTAAATGTACATTGATCTGTGGGTAGTAATCAGTATATTACATTATATCTAATGTAGATATGATAATAATAATATTGTTATTAATTGTATATTACATATCTAATGTAGATATAGTACTAATGATATTAACATTAAATGTACATTGATCTGTGGGAATGAATCAGTATATTACATTATACCTCATGTAGATATAGTGCTAATGATATTGTTATTAAATGAACATTGATCTGTGGGAATGATTCAGTATATTACATTATATCGAATGTAGATATAGTCCCAATGATATTGTTATTAAGTGTACATTGATCTGTGGGAATGAATCAGTATATTACATTATATCGAAGGTACATATAGTACTAATGATATTGGTATTAAATGTACATTGATCTGTGGGAAGGAATCCGCATATCACATTATACCTAATGTAGATATGGTAATAACGATATTGTTTTTAAATGTACATTGATCTGTGTGAATGAAGCAGTATATTACATTATATCTCAGGCAGATATTTTGCTAATGATATTGTTATTAAATGAACATTGATCTGTGGGAATGAATCAGTATATTACATTATACCTAATGTAGATATAGTAATAATGATATTGTTATTAAATGTACATTGATCTGTGGGAATGAATCAGTATATTACATTATATCGAATGTAGATATAGTGCTAATGATGTTGTTATTAAATGTACATTGATCTGTGGGTAATAATCAGTATATCACATTATATCTAATGTAGATATGATAATAATAATATTGTTATTAATTGTATATTACATATCTAATGTAGATATAGTACTAATGATATTAACATTAAATGTACATTGATCTGTGTGGATGAATCAGTATATTACATTATACCTCATGTAGATATAGTGCTAATGATATTGTTATTAAATGTACATTGATCTGTGGCAATGAATCAGTATATTACATTATATCGAATGTAGATATAGTGCTAATGATGTTGTTATTAAATGTACATTGATCTGTGGGTAGTAATCCGTATATTACATTATATCTAATGTAGATATGATAATAATAATATTGTTATTAATTGTATATTACATATCTAACGTAGATATAGTACTAATGATATTAACATTAAATGTACATTGATCTGTGGGAATGAATCAGTATATTACATTATATCGAATGTAGATATAGTGCTAATGATGTTGTTACTAAATGTACATTCATCTGTGGGTAGTCGTCAGTATATTACATTATAACTAATGTAGATATGATAATAATAATATTGTTATTAATTGTGTATTACATATCTAACGTAGATATAGTACTAATGATATTAACATTAAATGTACATTGATCTGTGGGAATGAATCAGTATATTACATTATACCTCATGTAGATATAGTGCTAATGTTATTGTTATTAATCGAACATTGATCTATGGGAATGAATCAGTATATTACATTACATCGAATGTAGATATAGTCCCAATGATATTGTTATTAAGTGTACATTGATCTGTGGGAATGAATCAGTATATTACATTATATCGAATGTACATACAGTACTAATGATATTGGTATTATATGTACACTGATCTGTTGGAATGAATCTGTACATGACATTATATCTATTGTAGATATAGTAATAATGATATTGTTATTAAATGTACATTGATCTGTGGGAATGAATCAGTATAATACATTATATCGAATGTAGATATAGTGCTAATGATATTGTTATTAAATCTACATTACATATCTAATGTAGGTATAGTACTAATGATATTGTTATTATATGTACATTGATCTGTGGGAATGAATCCGTGTATTACATTATATCGAATGTAGATATAGTGCTAATGATGTTGTTATTAAATGTACATTGATCAGTGTGTAATAACCAGTATATTACGTTATATCTAATGTAGATATGATAATAATAATATTGTTATTAATTGTATATTACATATCTAATGTAGATATAGTACCAATGATATTCGCATTAAATATACTTTGATCTGTGGGAATGAATCAGTATATTACATTATATCGAATGTAGATATAGTACTAATGATATTGTTATTAAATCTACATTACATATCTAATGTAGGTATTGTACTAATGATATTGGTATTATATGTACATTGATCTGTGGGAATGAATCAGTATATTACATTATACCTCATGTAGATATAGTGCTAATGATATTGTTATTAAATGAACATTGATCTGTGGGAATGAATCAGTATATAACATTGTATCGAATGTAGATATAGTACTAACGATATTGTTATTAAATCTACATTACATATCTAATGTAGGTATAGTACTAATGATATTGTTATTAAATGTGCATTGATCTGTGGGAACGAATCAGTATATTACATTATATCTAATGTAGATATATTACTAATGATATTGTTATTAAGTGTACATTGATCTGTGGGAATGAATCAGTATATTACATTATATCGAATGTACATATAGTACTAATGATATTGTTATTAAATGAACATTGATCTGTGGGAATGAATCAGTCTATTACATTATATCGAATGTAGATATAGTACCAACGATATTGTTATTAAATGTACATTGATCTGTGAGAATGAATCAGTCTATTACATTATATCTAATGTAGATATGGTAATAATAATATTGTTATTAACTGTACATTACATATCTAATGTAGATATAGTACTAATGATATTGGTATTATATGTACATTGATCTGTGGGAACGAATCAGTATATTACATTATATCGAATGTACATATAGTACTAATGATATTGGTATTATATGTACATTGATCTGTTGGAATGAATCTGTACATGACATTATATCTATTGCAGATATAGTAATAATGATATTGTTATTAAATGTACATTGATCTGTGGGAATGAATCAGTCTATTACATTATATCGAATGTAGATATAGTGCTAATGATGTTGTTATTAAATATACATTGATCTGTGGGTAATAATCAGTATATCACATTATATCTAATGTAGGTATGATAATAATAATATTGTTATTAATTGTATATTACATATCTAATGTAGATATGGTACTAATGATATTAACATTAAATGTACATTGATCTGTGGGAATGAATCAGTATATAACATTATATCGAATGTAGATATAGTACTAATGATATTGTTAATAAATACTACATTACATATCTAATGTAGGTATAGTACTAATGATATTGTTATTAAATGTGCATCGATCTGTGGGAACGAATCAGTATATTACATTATATCGAATGTAGATATAGTACTAATGATATTGTTATTTAATCTAAATTACATATCTCGTGCAGGTATAGTACTAATGATATTGTTATTAAATGTACATTGATTTGTGGGAATGAATCAGTATATTACATTATATCTCAGGCAGATATTTTGCTAATGATATTGTTATTAAATGTACATTGATCTGTGGGAATGAATCAGTATATTACATTATACCTCATGTAGATATAGTGCTAATGATATTGTTATTAAATGAACATTGATCTGTGGGAATGAATCAGTATATTACATTATACCTCATGTAGATATAGTGCTAATGATATTGTTATTAAGTGTACATTGATCTGTGGGAATGAATCAGTATATTACATTATATCGAATGTAGATATAGTGCTAATGATGTTGTTATTAAATGTACATTGATCTGTGGGTAATAATCAGTATATCACATTATATCTAATGTAGATATGATAATAACAATATTGTTATTAATTGTATATTACATATCTAATGTAGATATAGTACTAATGATATTAACATTAAATGTACATTGATCTGTGGGAATGAATCAGTATATTACATTATACCTCATGTAGATATAGTGCTAATGATATTGTTATTAAATGAACATTGATCTGTGGGAATGAATCAGTATATTACATTATATCGAATGTAGATATAGTCCCAATGATATTGTTATTAAGTGTACATTGATATGTGGGAATGAATCAGTATATTACATTATATCGAATGTACATATAGTACTAATGATATTGGTATTATATGTACATTGTTCTGTGGGAATGAATCTGTACATGACATTATATCTATTGTAGATATAGTAATAATGGTATTGTTATTAAATGTACATTGATCTGTGGGAATGAATCAGTATAATACATTATATCTAATGTAGATATAGTACCAATGATATTGTTATTAAATGTACATTGATCTGTGGGAATGAATCAGTATAATACATTATATCGAATGTAGATATAGTGCTAATGATGTTGTTATTAAATGTACATTGATCTGTGGGAATGAATCAGTATATTACATTATATCGAATGTAGATATACTGCTAATGATGTTGTTATTAAATATACATTGATCTGTGGGAATGAATCAGTATATTACATTATATCGAATGTAGATATAGTGCCAATGATGTTGTTATTAAATGTACATTGATCTGTGGGTAGTAATCAGTATATCACATTATATCTAATGTAGATACGATAATAATAATATTGTTATTAATTGTATATTAAATATCTAATGTAGATATGGTACTAATGATATTAACATTAAATGTACATTGATCTGTGGGAATGAATCAGTATATAACATTATATCGAATGTAGATATAGTACTAATGATATTGTTAATAAATACTACATTACATATCTAATGTAGGTATAGTACTAATGATATTGTTATTAAATGTGCATTGATCTGTGGGAACGAATCAGTATATTACATTATATCGAATGTAGATATAGTACTAATGATATTGTTATTTAATGTACATTGATCTGTGGGAATGAATCAGTCTATTACATTATATCGAATGTAGATATAGTGCTAATGATGTTGTTATTAAATATACATTGATCTGTGGGTAATAATCAGTATATCACATTATATCTAATGTAGGTATGATAATAATAATATTGTTATTAATTGTATATTACATATCTAATGTAGATATGGTACTAATGATATTAACATTAAATGTACATTGATCTGTGTGAATGAATCAGTATATTACTTTATACCTCATATAGATATAGTGCTAATGATATTGTTATTAAATGTACATTGATCTGTGGGAATGAATCAGTATATTACATTATATCGAATGTAGATATAGTACTAATGATATTGTTATTAAATCTACATTACATATCTAATGTAGGTATTGTACTAATGATATTGGTATTATATGTACATTGATCTGTGGGAATGAATCAGTATATTACATTATACCTCATGTAGATATAGTGCTAATGATATTGTTATTAAATGAACATTGATCTGTGGGAATGAATCAGTATATTACATTTTATCGAAAGTAGATATAGTACTAATGATATTGGTATTAAATGTACATTGATCTGTGGGTAGGAATCCGTATATTACATTATACCTAATGTAGATATGGTAATAACGATATTGTTTTTAAATGTGCATTGATCTGTGTGAATGAAGCAGTATATTACATTATATCTCAGGCAGATATTTTGCTAATGATATTGTTATTAAATGTACATTGATCTGTGGGAATGAATCAGTATATTACATTATACCTAATGTAGGTATAGTACTAATGATATTGGTATTATATGTACATTGATCTGTGGGAACGAATCAGTATATTACATTATATCGAATGTACATATAGTACTAATGATACTGGTATTATATGTACACTGATCTGTTGGAATGAATCTGTACATGACATTATATCTATTGTAGATATAGTAATAATGATATTGTTATTAAATGTACATTGATCTGTGGGAATGAATCAGTATAATACATTATATCGAATGTAGATATAGTACTAATGATATTGTTATTAAATCTACATTACATATCTAATGTAGGTATAGTACTAATGATATTGGTATTATATGTACATAGATCTGTGGGAATGAATCCGTGTACTACATTATATCGAATGTAGATATAGTGCTAATGATGTTGTTATTAAATGTACATTGATCAGTGTGTAGTAACCAGTATATTACGTTATATCTAATGTAGATATGATAATAATAATATTGTTATTAATTGTATATTACATATCTAATGTAGATATAGTACTAATGATATTAACATTAAATGTACATTGATCTGTGTGGATGAATCAGTATATTACATTATACCTCATGTAGATATAGTGCTAATGATATTGTTATTAAATGTACATTGATCTGTGGGAATGAATCAGTATATTACATTATATCGAATGTAGATATAGTGGTAATGATGTTGTTATTAAATGTACATTGATCTGTGGGTAGTAATCAGTATATTACATTATATCTAATGTAGATATGATAATAATAATATTGTTATTAATTGTATATTACATATCTAATGTAGATATAGTACTAATGATATTAACATTAAATGTACATTGATCTGTGGGAATGAATCAGTATATTACATTATATCGAATGTAGATATAGTGCTAATGATGTTGTTATTAAATGTACATTGATCTGTGGGTAGTAATCCGTATATTACATTATATCTAATGTAGATATGATAATAATAATATTGTTATTAATTGTATATTACATATCTAATGTAGATATAGTACTAATGATATTAACATTAAATGTACATTGATCTGTGGGAATGAATCAGTATATTACATTATATCGAATGTAGATATAGTGCTAATGATGTTGTTACTAAATGTACATTCATCTGTGGGTAGTCGTCAGTATATTACATTATAACTAATGTAGATATGATAATAATAATATTGTTATTAATTGTGTATTACATATCTAACGTAGATATAGTACTAATGATATTAACATTAAATGTACATTGATCTGTGGGAATGAATCAGTATATTACATTATATCGAATGTAGATATAGTCCCAATGATATTGTTATTAAGTGTACATTGATCTGTGGGAATGAATCAGTATATTACATTATATCGAATGTACATATAGTACTAATGATATTGGTATTATATGTACATTGTTCTGTTGGAATGAATCTGTACATGACATTATATCTATTGTAGATATAGTAATAATGGTATTGTTATTAAATGTACATTGATCTGTGGGAATGAATCAGTATAATACATTATATCGAATGTAGATATAGTGCTAATGATATTGTTATTAAATCTACATTACATATTTAATGTAGGTATAGTACTAATGATATTGTTATTATATGTACATTGATCTGTGGGAATGAATCCGTGTATTACATTATATCGAATGTAGATATAGTGCTAATGATGTTGTTATTAAATGTACATTGATCAGTGTGTAATAACCAGTATATTACGTTATATCTAATGTAGATATGATAATAATAATATTGTTATTAATTGTATATTACATATCTAATGTAGATATAGTACCAATGATATTCGCATTAAATATACTTTGATCTGTGGGAATGAATCAGTATATTACATTATATCGAATGTAGATATAGTACTAATGATATTGTTATTAAATCTACATTACATATCTAATGTAGGTATTGTACTAATGATATTGGTATTATATGTACATTGATCTGTGGGAATGAACCAGTATATTACATTATACCTCATGTAGATATAGTGCTAATGATATTGTTATTAAATGAACATTGATCTGTGGGAATGAATCAGTATATAACATTGTATCGAATGTAGATATAGTACTAACGATATTGTTATTAAATCTACATTACATATCTAATGTAGGTATAGTACTAATGATATTGTTATTAAATGTGCATTGATCTGTGGGAACGAATCAGTATATTACATTATATCTAATGTAGATATATTACTAATGATATTGTTATTAAGTGTACATTGATCTGTGGGAATGAATCAGTATATTACATTATATCGAATGTACATATAGTACTAATGATATTGTTATTAAATGAACATTGATCTGTGGGAATGAATCAGTCTATTACATTATATCGAATGTAGATATAGTACCAACGATATTGTTATTAAATGAACATTGATCTGTGGGAATGAATCAGTATATAACATTGTATCGAATGTAGATATAGTACTAACGATATTGTTATTAAATCTACATTACATATCTAATGTAGGTATAGTACTAATGATATTGTTATTAAATGTGCATTGATCTGTGGGAACGAATCAGTATATTACATTATATCTAATGTAGATATATTACTAATGATATTGTTATTAAGTGTACATTGATCTGTGGGAATGAATCAGTATATTACATTATATCGAATGTACATATAGTACTAATGATATTGTTATTAAATGAACATTGATCTGTGGGAATGAATCAGTCTATTACATTATATCGAATGTAGATATAGTACCAACGATATTGTTATTAAATGTACATTGATCTGTGAGAATGAATCAGTCTATTACATTATATCTAATGTAGATATGGTAATAATAATATTGTTATTAACTGTACATTACATATCTAATGTAGATATAGTACTAATGATATTGGTATTATATGTACATTGATCTGTGGGAACGAATCAGTATATTACATTATATCGAATGTACATATAGTACTAATGATATTGGTATTATATGTACATTGATCTGTTGGAATGAATCTGTACATGACATTATATCTATTGCAGATATAGTAATAATGATATTGTTATTAAATGTACATTGATCTGTGGGAATGAATCAGTATATTACATTCTATCGAATGTAGATATAGTGCTAATGATGTTGTTATTAAATGTACATTGATCTGTGTGTAGTAACCAGTATATTACATTATATCGAATGTAGATATAGTACTAATGATATTGGTATTAAATGTACATTGATCTGTGGGAAGGAATCCGTATATCACATTATACCTAATGTAGATATGGTAATAACGATATTGTTTTTAAATGTACATTGATCTGTGTGAATGAAGCAGTATATTACATTATAAATCAGGCAGATATTTTGCTAATGATATTGTTATTAAATGTACATTGATCTGTGGGAATGAATCAGTATATTACATTATACCTAATGTAGATACAGTAATAATGATATTGTTATTAAATGTACATTGATCTGTGGGAATGAATCAGTACATTACATTATATCGAATGTAGATATAGTGCTAATGATGTTGTTACTAAATGTACATTTATCTGTGGGTAGTAGTCAGTATATTACATTATATCTAATGTAGATATGATAATAATAATATTGTTATTAATTGTATATTACATATCTGATGTAGATATAGTACTAATGATATTAACATTAAATGTACATTGATCTGTGGGAATGAATCAGTATAATACATTATATCGAATGTAGATATAGTACTAATGATATTGTTATTCAATCTACATTACATATCTAATGTAGGTATAGTACTAATGATATTGGTATTATATGTACATTGATCTGTGGGAATGAATCAGTATATTACATTATATCGAATGTACATATAGTACTAATGATGTTGGTATTATATGTACATTGTTCTGTTGGAATGAATCTGTACATGACATTATATCTATTGTAGATATAGTAATAATGATATTGTTATTAAATGTACATTGATCTGTGGGAATGAATCAGTATAATACATTATATCGAATGCAGATATAGTGCTAATGATATTGTTATTAAATCTACATTACATATCTAATGTAGGTATAGTACTAATGATATTGTTATTATATGTACATTGATCTGTGGGAATGAATCCGTGTATTACATTATATCGAATGTAGATATAGTGCTAATGATGTTGTTATTAAATGTACATTGATCAGTGTGTAATAACCAGTATATTACGTTATATCTAATGTAGATATGATAATAATAATATTGTTATTAATTGTATATTACATATCTAATGTAGATATAGTACTAATGATATTCGCATTAAATATACTTTGATCTGTGGGAATGAATCAGTATATTACATTATATCGAATGCAGATATAGTACTAATGATATTGTTATTAAATCTACATTACATGTCTAATGTAGGTATTGTACTAATGATATTGGTATTATATGTACATTGATCTGTGGGAATGAATCAGTATATTACATTATATCGAATGTAGATATAGTGCTGATGATGTTGTTACTAAATGAACATTGATCTGTGGGTTGTAATCAGTATATTACATTATATCTAATGTAGATATGATAATAATAATATTGTTATTAATTGTATATTACATATCTAATGTAGATATAGTACTAATGATATTAACATTAAATGTACATTGATCTGTGTGGATGAATCAGTATATTACATTATACCTCATGTAGATATAGTGCTAATGATATTGTTATTAAATGTACATTGATCTGTGGGAATGAATCAGTATATCACATTATATCGAATGTAGATATAGTGCTAATGATGTTGTTATTAAGTGTACATTGATCTGTGGGTAGTAATCCGTATATTACATTATATCTAATGTAGATATGATAATAATAATATTGTTATTAATTGTATATTACATATCTAATGTAGATATAGTACTAATGATATTAACATTAAATGTACATTGATCTGTGGGAATGAATCAGTATAATACATTATATCGAATGCAGATATAGTGCTAATGATATTGTTATTAAATCTACATTACATATCTAATGTAGGTATAGTACTAATGATATTGTTATTATATGTACATTGATCTGTGGGAATGAATCCGTGTATTACATTATATCGAATGTAGATATAGTGCTAATGATGTTGTTATTAAATGTACATTGATCAGTGTGTAATAACCAGTATATTACGTTATATCTAATGTAGATATGATAATAATAATATTGTTATTAATTGTATATTACATATCTAATGTAGATATAGTACTAATGATATTCGCATTAAATATACTTTGATCTGTGGGAATGAATCAGTATATTACATTATATCGAATGTAGATATAGTACTAATGATATTGTTATTAAATCTACATTACATGTCTAATGTAGGTATTGTACTAATGATATTGGTATTATATGTACATTGATCTGTGGGAATGAATCAGTATATTACATTATATCGAATGTAGATATAGTGCTGATGATGTTGTTACTAAATGAACATTGATCTGTGGGTTGTAATCAGTATATTACATTATATCTAATGTAGATATGATAATAATAATATTGTTATTAATTGTATATTACATATCTAATGTAGATATAGTACTAATGATATTAACATTAAATGTACATTGATCTGTGTGGATGAATCAGTATATTACATTATACCTCATGTAGATATAGTGCTAATGATATTGTTATTAAATGTACATTGATCTGTGGGAATGAATCAGTATATCACATTATATCGAATGTAGATATAGTGCTAATGATGTTGTTATTAAGTGTACATTGATCTGTGGGTAGTAATCCGTATATTACATTATATCTAATGTAGATATGATAATAATAATATTGTTATTAATTGTATATTACATATCTAATGTAGATATAGTACTAATGATATTAACATTAAATGTACATTGATCTGTGGGAATGAATCAGTATATTACATTATATCGAATGTAGATATAGTGCTAATGATGTTGTTACTAAATGTACATTGATCTGTGGGTAGTCGTCAGTATATTACATTATAACTAATGTAGATATGATAATAATAATATTGTTATTAATTGTATATTACATATCTAATGTAGATATAGTACTAATGATATTAACATTAAATGTACATTGATCTGTGGGAATGAATCAGTATATTACATTATATCGAACGTAGATATAGTGCTAATGATGTTGTTACTAAATGTACATTAATCTGTGGGTAGTCGTCAGTATATTACATTATAACTAATGTAGATATGATAATAATAATATTGTTATTAATTGTGTATTACATATCTAACGTAGATATAGTACTAATGATATTAACATTAAATGTACATTGATCTGTGGGAATGAATCAGTATATTACATTATACCTCATGTAGATATAGTGCTAATGATATTGTTATTAAATGTACATTGATCTGTGGGAATGAATCAGTATAATACATTATATCGAATGTAGATATAGTACTAATGATATTGTTATTCAATCTACATTACACATCTAATGTAGGTATAGTACTAATGATATTGGTATTATATGTACATTGATCTGTGGGAATGAATCAGTATATTACATTATATCGAATGTACATATAGTACTAATGATGTTGGTATTATATGTACATTGTTCTGTTGGAATGAATCTGTACATGACATTATATCTATTGTAGATATAGTAATAATGATATTGTTATTAAATGTACATTGATCTGTGGGAATGAATCAGTATAATACATTATATCGAATGCAGATATAGTGCTAATGATATTGTTATTAAATCTACATTACATATCTAATGTAGGTATAGTACTAATGATATTGTTATTATATGTACATTGATCTGTGGGAATGAATCCGTGTATTACATTATATCGAATGTAGATATAGTGCTAATGATGTTGTTATTAAATGTACATTGATCAGTGTGTAATAACCAGTATATTACGTTATATCTAATGTAGATATGATAATAATAATATTGTTATTAATTGTATATTACATATCTAATGTAGATATAGTACTAATGATATTCGCATTAAATATACTTTGATCTGTGGGAATGAATCAGTATATTACATTATATCGAATGTAGATATAGTACTAATGATATTGTTATTAAATCTACATTACATGTCTAATGTAGGTATTGTACTAATGATATTGGTATTATATGTACATTGATCTGTGGGAATGAATCAGTATATTACATTATATCGAATGTAGATATAGTGCTGATGATGTTGTTACTAAATGAACATTGATCTGTGGGTTGTAATCAGTATATTACATTATATCTAATGTAGATATGATAATAATAATATTGTTATTAATTGTATATTACATATCTAATGTAGATATAGTACTAATGATATTAACATTAAATGTACATTGATCTGTGTGGATGAATCAGTATATTACATTATACCTCATGTAGATATAGTGCTAATGATATTGTTATTAAATGTACATTGATCTGTGGGAATGAATCAGTATATTACATTATATCGAATGTAGATATAGTGCTAATGATGTTGTTATTAAGTGTACATTGATCTGTGGGTAGTAATCCGTATATTACATTATATCTAATGTAGATATGATAATAATAATATTGTTATTAATTGTATATTACATATCTAATGTAGATATAGTACTAATGATATTAACATTAAATGTACATTGATCTGTGGGAATGAATCAGTATATTACATTATATCGAATGTAGATATAGTGCTAATGATGTTGTTACTAAATGTACATTGATCTGTGGGTAGTCGTCAGTATATTACATTATAACTAATGTAGATATGATAATAATAATATTGTTATTAATTGTATATTACATATCTAATGTAGATATAGTACTAATGATATTAACATTAAATGTACATTGATCTGTGGGAATGAATCAGTATATTACATTATATCGAACGTAGATATAGTGCTAATGATGTTGTTACTAAATGTACATTGATCTGTGGGTAGTCGTCAGTATATTACATTATAACTAATGTAGATATGATAATAATAATATTGTTATTAATTGTGTATTACATATCTAACGTAGATATAGTACTAATGATATTAACATTAAATGTACATTGATCTGTGGGAATGAATCAGTATATTACATTATACCTCATGTAGATATAGTGCTAATGATATTGTTATTAAATGTACATTGATCTGTGGGAATGAATCAGTATAATACATTATATCGAATGTAGATATAGTACTAATGATATTGTTATTCAATCTACATTACACATCTAATGTAGGTATAGTACTAATGATATTGGTATTATATGTACATTGATCTGTGGGAACGAATCAGTATATTACATTATATCGAATGTACATACAGTACTAATGATATTGGTATTATATGTACACTGATCTGTTGGAATGAATCTGTACATGACATTATATCTATTGTAGATATAGTAATAATGATATTGTTATTAAATGTACATTGATCTGTGGGAATGAATCAGTATAATACATTATATCGAATGTAGATATAGTACTAATGATATTGTTATTAAATCTACATTACATATCTAATGTAGGTATTGTACTAATGATATTGGTATTATATGTACATTGATCTGTGGGAATGAATCAGTATATTACATTATACCTCATGTAGATATAGTGCTAATGATATTGTTATTAAATGAACATTGATCTGTGGGAATGAATCAGTATATTACATTATATCGAAAGTAGATATAGTACTAATGATATTGGTATTAAATGTACATTGATCTGTGGGTAGGAATCCGTATATTACATTATACCTAATGTAGATATGGTAATAACGATATTGTTTTTAAATGTACATTGATCTGTGTGAATGAAGCAGTATATTACATTATATCTCAGGCTGATATTTTGCTAATGATATTGTTATTAAATGTACATTGATCTGTGGGAATGAATCAGTATATTACATTATACCTAATGTAGATATAGTAATAATGATATTGTTATCAAATGTACATTGATCTGTGGGAATGAATCAGTATATAACATTGTATCGAATGTAGATATAGTACTAACGATATTGTTATTAAATCTACATTACATATCTAATGTAGGTATAGTACTAATGATATTGTTATTAAATGTGCATTGATCTGTGGGAACGAATCAGTATATTACATTATATCTAATGTAGATATAGTACTAATGATATTGGTATTATATGTACATTGATCTGTGGGAACGAATCAGTATATTACATTATATCGAATGTACATATAGTACTAATGATATTGGTATTATATGTACATTGATCTGTTGGAATGAATCTGTACATGACATTATATCTATTGCAGATATAGTAATAATGATATTGTTATTAAATGTATATTGATCTGTGGGAATGAATCAGTATAATACATTATATCGAATGTAGATATAGTACTAATGATATTGTTATTAAATCTACATTACATATCTAATGTAGGTATAGTACTAATGATATTGGTATTATATGTACATAGATCTGTGGGAATGAATCCGTGTACTACATTATATCGAATGTAGATATAGTGCTAATGATGTTGTTATTGAATGTACATTGATCAGTGTGTAGTAACCAGTATATTACGTTATATCTAATGTAGATATGATAATAATAATATTGTTATTAATTGTATATTACATATCTAATGTAGATATAGTACTAATGATATTGGCATTAAATATACTTTGATCTGTGGGAATGAATCAGTATATTACATTATATCGAATGTAGATATAGTACTAATGATATTGTTATTAAATCTACATTACATATCTAATGTAGGTATAGTACTAATGACATTGGTATTATATGTACATTGAATTGTGGGAATGAATCAGTATATTACATTATACCTCATGTAGATATAGTGCTAATGATATTGTTATTAAATGAACATTGATCTGTGGGAATGAATCAGTATATTACATTATATCGAATGTAGATATAGTACTAATGATATTGGTATTAAATGTACATTGATCTGTGGGAAGGAATCCGTATATTACATTATACCTAATGTAGATATGGTAATAACGATATTGTTTTTAAGTGTACATTGATCTGTGTGAATGAATCAGTATATTACATTATATCGAATGTAGATATAGTGCTAATGATGTTGTTACTAAATGTACATTGATCTGTGGGTAGTAGTCAGTATATTACATTATAACTAATGTAGATATGATAATAATAATATTGTTATTAATTGTGTATTACATATCTAACGTAGATATAGTACTAATGATATTGACATTAAATGTACTTTGATCTGTGGGAATGAATCAGTATATTACATTATATCTAATGTAGATATATTACTAATGATATTGTTATTAAATGTACATTGATCTGTGGGAATGAATCAGTATATTACATTATATCGAATGTAGATATTGTACCAATGATATTGTTATTAAATGTACATTGATCTGCGGGAATGAATCAGTATATTACATTATATCTAATGTAGATATGATAATAATAATATTGTTATTAATTGTATATTACATATCTAATGTAGATATAGTACTAATGATATTAACATTAAATGTACATTGATCTGTGGGAATGAATCAGTATATTACATTACACCTCATGTAGATATAGTGCTAATGATATTGTTATTAAATCAACATTGATCTGTGGGAATGAATCAGTATATTACATTATATCGAATGTAGATATAGTCCCAATGGTATTGTTATTAAGTGTACATTGATCTGTGGGAATGAATCAGTATATTACATTATATCGAATGTACATATAGTACTAATGATGTTGGTATTATATGTACATTGTTCTGTTGGAATGAATCTGTACATGACATTATATCTATTGTAGATATAGTAATAATGGTATTGTTATTAAATGTACATTGATCTGTGGGAATGAATCAGTATAATACATTATATCGAATGTAGATATAGTACTAATGATATTGTTATTAAATCTACATTACATATCTAATGTAGGTATAGTACTAATGATATTGGTATTATATGTACATTGATCTGTGGGAATGAATCAGTATATTACATTATATCGGATGTAGATATAGTCCCAATGGTATTGTTATTAAGTGTACATTGATCTGTGGGAATGAATCAGTATATTACATTATATCGAATGTACATATAGTACTAATGATGTTGGTATTATATGTACATTGTTCTGTTGGAATGAATCTGTACATGACATTATATCTATTGTAGATATAGTAATAATGGTATTGTTATTAAATGTACATTGATCTGTGGGAATGAATCAGTATAATACATTATATCGAATGTAGATATAGTACTAATGATATTGTTATTAAATCTACATTACATATCTAATGTAGGTATAGTACTAATGATATTGGTATTATATGTACATTGATCTGTGGGAATGAATCAGTATATTACATTATATCGAATGTAGATATAGTGCTAATGATGTTGTTATTAAATGTACATTGATCTGTGTGTAGTAACCAGTATATTACATTATATCGAATGTAGATATAGTACTAATGATATTGGTATTAAATGTACATTGATCTGTGGGAAGGAATCCGTATATCACATTATACCTAATGTAGATATGGTAATAACGATATTGTTTTTAAATGTACATTGATCTGTGTGAATGAAGCAGTATATTACATTATAAATCAGGCAGATATTTTGCTAATGATATTGTTATTAAATGTACATTGATCTGTGGGAATGAATCAGTATATTACATTATACCTAATGTAGATACAGTAATAATGATATTGTTATTAAATGTACATTGATCTGTGAGAATGAATCAGTATATTACATTATATCGAATGTAGATATAGTACAAGTGATGGTGTTATTAAATGTACATTGATCTGTGGGTAGTAATCAGTATATTACATTATATCTAATGTAGATATGATAATAATAATATTGTTATTAATTGTATATTACATATCTGATGTAGATATAGTACTAATGATATTAACATTAAATGTACATTGATCTGTGGGAATGAATCAGTATATTACATTATACCTCATGTAGATATAGTGCTAATGATATTGTTATTAAATGAACATTGATCTGTGGGAATGAATCAGTATATTACATTATATCGAATGTAGATATAGTCCCAATGATATTGTTATTAAGTGTACATTGATCTGTGGGAATGAATCAGTATATTACATTATATCGAATGTACATATAGTACCAATGATATTGGTATTATATGTACATTGTTCTGTTGAAATGAATCTGTACATGACATTATATCTATTGTAGATATAGTGCTAATGATATTGTTATTAAATGTACATTGATCTGTGGGAATGAATCAGTATAATACATTATATCGAATGTAGATATAGTACTAATGATATTGTTATTCAATCTACATTACACATCTAATGTAGGTATAGTACTAATGATATTGGTATTATATGTACATTGATCTGTGGGAACGAATCAGTATATTACATTATATCGAATGTACATACAGTACTAATGATATTGGTATTATATGTACACTGATCTGTTGGAATGAATCTGTACATGACATTATATCTATTGTAGATATAGTAATAATGATATTGTTATTAAATGTACATTGATCTGTGGGAATGAATCAGTATAATACATTATATCGAATGTAGATATAGTACTAATGATATTGTTATTAAATCTACATTACATATCTAATGTAGGTATTGTACTAATGATATTGGTATTATATGTACATTGATCTGTGGGAATGAATCAGTATATTACATTATACCTCATGTAGATATAGTGCTAATGATATTGTTATTAAATGAACATTGATCTGT
This sequence comes from Osmia lignaria lignaria, assembly GCF_051020975.1. NCBI lineage: Eukaryota > Metazoa > Arthropoda > Insecta > Hymenoptera > Megachilidae > Osmia > Osmia lignaria. The sequence continues at coordinate 1,350,435 of NC_135036.1, forward strand.
GGGAATGAATCAGTATATTACATTATATCGAAAGTAGATATAGTACTAATGATATTGGTATTAAATGTACATTGATCTGTGGGTAGGAATCCGTATATTACATTATACCTAATGTAGATATGGTAATAACGATATTGTTTTTAAATGTACATTGATCTGTGTGAATGAAGCAGTATATTACATTATATCTCAGGCTGATATTTTGCTAATGATATTGTTATTAAATGTACATTGATCTGTGGGAATGAATCAGTATATTACATTATACCTAATGTAGATATAGTAATAATGATATTGTTATCAAATGTACATTGATCTGTGGGAATGAATCAGTATATAACATTGTATCGAATGTAGATATAGTACTAACGATATTGTTATTAAATCTACATTACATATCTAATGTAGGTATAGTACTAATGATATTGTTATTAAATGTGCATTGATCTGTGGGAACGAATCAGTATATTACATTATATCTAATGTAGATATAGTACTAATGATATTGGTATTATATGTACATTGATCTGTGGGAACGAATCAGTATATTACATTATATCGAATGTACATATAGTACTAATGATATTGGTATTATATGTACATTGATCTGTTGGAATGAATCTGTACATGACATTATATCTATTGCAGATATAGTAATAATGATATTGTTATTAAATGTATATTGATCTGTGGGAATGAATCAGTATAATACATTATATCGAATGTAGATATAGTACTAATGATATTGTTATTAAATCTACATTACATATCTAATGTAGGTATAGTACTAATGATATTGGTATTATATGTACATAGATCTGTGGGAATGAATCCGTGTACTACATTATATCGAATGTAGATATAGTGCTAATGATGTTGTTATTGAATGTACATTGATCAGTGTGTAGTAACCAGTATATTACGTTATATCTAATGTAGATATGATAATAATAATATTGCTTTTAATTGTATATTACATATCTAATGTAGATATAGTACTAATGATATTGGCATTAAATATACTTTGATCTGTGGGAATGAATCAGTATATTACATTATATCGAATGTAGATATAGTACTAATGATATTGTTATTAAATCTACATTACATATCTAATGTAGGTATAGTACTAATGACATTGGTATTATATGTACATTGAATTGTGGGAATGAATCAGTATATTACATTATACCTCATGTAGATATAGTGCTAATGATATTGTTATTAAATGAACATTGATCTGTGGGAATGAATCAGTATATTACATTATATCGAATGTAGATATAGTACTAATGATATTGGTATTAAATGTACATTGATCTGTGGGAAGGAATCCGTATATTACATTATACCTAATGTAGATATGGTAATAACGATATTGTTTTTAAATGTACATTGATCTGTGTGAATGAATCAGTATATTACATTATATCGAATGTAGATATAGTGCTAATGATGTTGTTACTAAATGTACATTGATCTGTGGGTAGTAGTCAGTATATTACATTATAACTAATGTAGATATGATAATAATAATATTGTTATTAATTGTGTATTACATATCTAACGTAGATATAGTACTAATGATATTGACATTAAATGTACTTTGATCTGTGGGAATGAATCAGTATATTACATTATATCTAATGTAGATATATTACTAATGATATTGTTATTAAATGTACATTGATCTGTGGGAATGAATCAGTATATTACATTATATCGAATGTAGATATTGTACCAATGATATTGTTATTAAACGTACATTGATCTGTGGGAATGAATTAGTATATTACATTATATCGAATGTAGATATAGTACTAATGATATTGTTAATTAATCTACATTACATATCTAATGTATGTATAGTACTAATGATATTGGTATTATATGTACATTGATCTGTTGGAATGAATCTGTACATGACATTACATCTATTGTAGATATAGTAATAATGATATTGTTATTAAATGTACATTGATCTGTGGGAATGAATCAGTATATTACATTATATCGAATGTAGATATAGTGCTAATGATGTTGTTATTAAATGTACATTGATCTGTGTGTAGAAACCAGTGTATTACATTATATCTAATGTAGATATGATAATAATAATATTGTTATTAATTGTATATTACATATCTAATGTAGATATAGTACTACTGATATTGGCATTAAATGTACATTGATCTGTGGGAATGAATCAGTCTATTACATTATATCGAATGTAGATATAGTACCAATGATATTGTTATTAAATGTACATTGATCTGTGGGAATGAACCAGTATATTAAATTATATCGAATGTAGATATAGTACTAATGATATTGTTATTAAATCTGCATTACATATCTAATGTAGGTATGCTACTAATGATATTGTTATTAAATGTACATTGATCTGTGGGAATGAATCAGTCTATTACATTATATCTAATGTAGATATGGTAATAATAATATTGTTATTAACTGTACATTACATATCTAATGTAGATATAGTACTAATGATATTGGCATTAAATATACTTTGATCTGTGGGAATGAATCAGTATATTACATTATATCGAATGTAGATATAGTACTAATGATATTGGTACTATATGTACATTGATCTGTGGGAACGAATCAGTATATTACATTATATCGAATGTACATATAGTAATAATGATATTGGTATTATATGTACATTGATCTGTTGGAATGAATCTGTACATGACATTATATCTATTGTAGATAGAGTAATAATGATATTGTTATTAAATGTACATTGATCTGTAGGAATGAATCAGAATATTACATTATATCGAATGTAGATATAGTACCAATGATATTGTTATTAAATGTACATTGATCTGTGGGTAGTAACCAGTATATTACATTATATCTAATGTAGATATGATAATAATGATATTGTTATTAATTGTATATTACATATCTGATGTAGATATAGTACTAATGATATTAACATTAAATGTACATTGATCTGTGGGAATGAATCAGTATATTACATTATACCTCATGTAGATATAGTGCTAATGATATTGTTATTAAATGAACATTGATCTGTGGGAATGAATCAGTATATTACATTATATCGAATGTAGATATAGTCCCAATGATATTGTTAGTAAGTGTACATTGATCTGTGGGAATGAATCAGTATATTACATTATATCGAATGTACATATAGTACTAATGATATTGGTATTATATGTACATTGTTCTGTTGGAATGAATCTGTACATGACATTATATCTATTGTAGATATAGTAATAATGGTATTGTTATTATATGTACATTGATCTGTGGGAATGAATCAGTATATTACATTATATCGAAGGTACATATAGTACTAATGATATTGGTATTATATGTACATTGTTCTGTTGGAATGAATCTGTACATGACATTATATCTATTGTAGATATAGTAATAATGGTATTGTTATTAAATGTACATTGATCTGTGGGAATGAATCAGTATAATACATTATATCGAATGTAGATATAGTACTAATGATATTGTTATTAAATCTACATTACATATCTAATGTAGGTATAGTACTAATGATATTGGTATTATATGTACATTGATCTGTGGGAATGATTCAGTATATTACATTATACCTCATGTAGATATAGTGCTAATGATATTGTTATTAAATGAACATTGATCTGTGGGAATGATTCAGTATATTACATTATATCGAATGTAGATATAGTACTAATGATATTGTTATTAAATCTACATTACATATCTAATGTAGGTATAGTACTAATGATATTGGTATTATATGTACATTGATCTGTGGGAATGAATCAGTATATTACATTATATCGAATGTACATATAGTACTAATGATATTGGTATTATATGTACATTGTTCTGTTGGAATGAATCCGTACATGACATTATATCTATTGTAGATATAGTAATAATGGTATTGTTATTAAATGTACATTGATCTGTGGGAATGAATCAGTATAATACATTATATCGAATGTAGATATAGTACTAATGATATTGTTATTCAATCTACATTACATATCTAATGTAGGTATAGTACTAATGATATTGGTATTATATGTACATTGATCTGTGGGAACGAATCAGTATATTACATTATATCGAATGTACATATAGTACTAATGATATTGGTATTATATGTACACTGATCTGTTGGAATGAATCTGTACATGACATTATATCTATTGTAGATATAGAAATAATGATATTGTTATTAAATGTACATTGATCTGTGGGAATGAATCAGTATATTACATTATATCGAATGTAGATATAGTGCTAATGATGTTGTTATTAAATGTACATTGATCTGTGGGTAATAATCAGTATATCACATTATATCTAATGTAGGTATGATAATAATAATATTGTTATTAATTGTATATTACATATCTAATGTAGATATAGTACTAATGATATTAACATTAAATGTACATTGATCTGTGGGAATGAATCAGTATATTACATTATACCTTATGTAGATATAGTGCTAATGATATTGTTATTAAATGTACATTGATCTGTGGGAATGAAACAGTATATTACATTATATCGAATGTAGATATAGTGCTAATGATGTTGTTATTAAATGTACATTGATCTGTGTGTAGTAACCAGTATATTACATTATATCTAATGTAGATATGATAATAATAATATTGTTATTAATTGTATATTACATATCTAATGTAGATATAGTACTAATCATATTGGCATTAAATATACTTTGATCTGTGGGAATGAATCAGTATATTACATTATATCGAATGTAGATTTAGTGCTAATGATGTTGTTACTAAATGTACAATGATCTGTGGGTAGTAGTCAGTATATTACATTATAACTAATGTAGATATGATAATAATAATATTGTTATTAATTGTATATTACATATCTAATGTAGATATAGTACTAATGATATTGACATTAAATGTACTTTGATCTGTGGGAATGAATCAGTATATTACATTATATCTAATGTAGATATATTACTAATGATATTGTTATTAAATGTACATTGATCTGTGGGAATGAAGCAGTATATTACATTATATCGAATGTAGATATAGTACCAATGATATTGTTATTAAACGTACATTGATCTGTGGGAATGAATCAGTATATTACATTATATCGAATGTAGATATAGTACTAATGATATTGTTAATTAATCTACATTACATATCTAATGTATGTATAGTACTAATGATATTGGTATTATATGTACATTGATCTGTGGGAATGAATCAGTATATTACATTATACCTCATGTAGATATAGTGCTAATGATATTGTTATTAAATGAACATTGATCTGTGGGAATGAATCAGTATATTACATTATATCGAATGTAGATATAGTACTAATGATATTGTTATTAAATCTACATTACATACCTAATGTAGGTATAGTACTAATGATATTGGTATTATATGTACATTGATCTGTGGGAAAGAATCAGTATATTACATTATATCGAATGTAGATATAGTGCTAATGATGTTGTTATTAAATGTACATTGATCTGTGGTAGTAATCAGTGTATTACATTATATCTAATGTAGATATGATAATAATAATATTGTTATTAATTGTATATTACATATCTAATGTAGATATAGTACTAATGATATTAACATTAAATGTACATTGATCTGTGGGAATGAATCAGTATATTACATTATACCTCATGTAGATATAGTGCTAATGATATTGTTATTAAATGAACATTGATCTGTGGGAATGAATCAGTATATTACATTATACCTCATGTAGATATAGTGCTAATGATATTGTTATTAAATGAACATTGATCTGTGGGAATGAATCAGTATATTACACTATATCGAATGTAGATATAGTACGAATGATATTGTTATTAAATCTACATTACATATCTAATGTAGGTATAGTACTAATGATATTGGTATTATATGTACATTGATCTGTGGGAATGAATCAGTGTATTACATTATACCTCATGTAGATATAGTGCTAATGATATTGTTATAAAATGTGCATTGATCTGTGGGAATGAATCAGTATATAACATTATATCGAATGTAGATATAGTACTAATGATATTGTTATTATATCTATGTTACATATCTAATGTAGGTATAGTACTAATGATATTGTTATTAAATGTGCATTGATCTGTGGGAACGAATCAGTATATTACATTATATCGAATGTAGATATAGTACTAATGATATTGTTATTTAATGTACATCGATCTGTGGGAATGAATCAGTCTATTCCATTATATCTAATGTAGTTATGGTAATAATAATATTGTTATTAATTGTACATTACATATCTAATGTAGATGTAGTACTAATGATATTGGTGTTATATGTACATTGATCTGTTGGAATGAATCTGTACATGACATTATATCTATTGTAGATATAGTAATAATGATATTGTTATTAAATGTACATTGATCTGTGGGAATGAATCAGTATATTACATTATATCGAATGTAGATATAGTGCTAATGATGTTGTTATTAAATGTACATTGATCTGTGTGTAGAAACCAGTGTATTACATTATATCTAATGTAGATATGATAATAATAATATTGTTATTAATTGTATATTACATATCTAATGTAGATATAGTACTACTGATATTGGCATTAAATGTACATTGATCTGTGGGAATGAATCAGTCTATTACATTATATCGAATGTAGATATAGAACCAATGATATTGTTATTAAATGTACATTGATCTGTGGGAATGAACCAATATATTAAATTATATCGAATGTAGATATAGTACTAATGATATTGTTATTAAATCTACATTACATATCTAATGTAGGTATGCTACTAATGATATTGTTATTAAATGTACATTGATCTGTGGGAATGAATCAGTCTAATGCATTATATCTAATGTAGATACGGTAATAATAATATTGTTATTAACTGTACATTACATATCTAATGTAGATATAGTACTAATGATATTGGTACTATATGTACATTGATCTGTGGGAATGAATCAGTATATTACAATATATCGAATGTAGATATAGTGCTAATGATATTGTTATTAAATGAACATTGATCATTGGGAATGAATCAGTATATTACATTATACCTAATGTAGATATAGTAATAATGATATTGTTATTAAATGTACATTGATCTGTGGGAATGAATCAGTATATTACATTATATCGAATGTAGATATAGTGCTAATGATATTGTTATTAAATGAACATTGATCTGTGGGAATGAATCAGTATATTACATTATATCGAATGTACATATAGTACTAATGATATTGGTATTATATGTACATTGATCTGTGGGAATGAATCAGAATATTACATTATTTCGAATGTAGATATAGTACCAATGATATTGTTATTAAATGTACATTGATCTGTGGGAATGAATCAGTATATTACATTATATCGAATGTAGATATAGTACAAGTGATGGTGTTATTAAATGTACATTGATGTGTGGGTAGTAATCAGTATATTACATTATATCTAATGTAGATATGATAATAATAATATTGTTATTAATTGTATATTACATATCTGATGTAGATATAGTACTAATGATATTAACATTAAATGTACATTGATCTGTGGGAATGAATCAGTATATTACATTATACCTAATGTAGATATGGTAATAACGATATTGTTTTTAAATGTACATTGATCTGTGTGAATGAATCAGTATATTACATTATATCGAATGTAGATATAGTGCTAATGATGTTGTTACTAAATGTACATTGATCTGTGGGTAGTAGTCAGTATATTACATTATAACTAATGTAGATATGATAATAATAATATTGTTATTAATTGTGTATTACATATCTAACGTAGATATAGTACTAATGATATTGACATTAAATGTACTTTGATCTGTGGGAATGAATCAGTATATTACATTATATCTAATGTAGATATATTACTAATGATATTGTTATTAAATGTACATTGATCTGTGGGAATGAATCAGTATATTACATTATATCGAATGTAGATATTGTACCAATGATATTGTTATTAAATGTACATTGATCTGTGGGAATGAATCAGTATATTACATTATATCTAATGTAGATATGATAATAATAATATTGTTATTAATTGTATATTACATATCTAATGTAGATATAGTACTAATGATATTAACATTAAATGTACATTGATCTGTGGGAATGAATCAGTATATTACATTACACCTCATGTAGATATAGTGCTAATGATATTGTTATTAAATCAACATTGATCTGTGGGAATGAATCAGTATATTACATTATATCGAATGTAGATATAGTCCCAATGGTATTGTTATTAAGTGTACATTGATCTGTGGGAATGAATCAGTATATTACATTATATCGAATGTACATATAGTACTAATGATGTTGGTATTATATGTACATTGTTCTGTTGGAATGAATCTGTACATGACATTATATCTATTGTAGATATAGTAATAATGGTATTGTTATTAAATGTACATTGATCTGTGGGAATGAATCAGTATATTACATTATACCTCATGTAGATATAGTGCTAATGATATTGTTATTAAATGAACATTGATCTATGGGAATGAATCAGTATATTACATTATATCGAATGTAGATATAGTCCCAATGATATTGTTATTAAGTGTACATTGATCTGTGGGAATGAATCAGTATAATACATTATATCGAATGTAGATATAGTGCTAATGATATTGTTATTAAATCTACATTACATATCTAATGTGGGTATAGTACTAATGATATTGTTATTATATGTACATTGATCTGTGGGAATGAATCCGTGTATTACATTATATCGAATGTAGATATAGTGCTAATGATGTTGTTATTAAATGTACATTGATCAGTGTGTAATAACCAGTATATTACGTTATATCTAATGTAGATATGATAATAATAATATTGTTATTAATTGTATATTACATATCTAATGTAGATATAGTACTAATGATATTCGCATTAAATATACTTTGATCTGTGGGAATGAATCAGTATATTACATTATATCGAATGTAGATATAGTACTAATGATATTGTTATTAAATCTACATTACATATCTAATGTAGGTATTGTACTAATGATATTGGTATTATATGTACATTGATCTGTGGGAATGAATCAGTATATTACATTATACCTCATGTAGATATAGTGCTAATGATATTGTTATTAAATGAACATTGATCTGTGGGAATGAATCAGTATATTACATTATATCGAAAGTAGATATAGTACTAATGATATTGGTATTAAATGTACATTGATCTGTGGGTAGTAATCCGTATATTACATTATACCTAATGTAGATATGGTAATAACGATATTGTTTTTAAATGTACATTGATCTGTGTGAATGAAGCAGTATATTACATTATATCTCAGGCAGATATTTTGCTAATGATATTGTTATTAAATGTACATTGATCTGTGGGAATGAATCAGTATATTACATTATACCTAATGTAGATATAGTAATAATGGTATTGTTATCAAATGTACATTGATCTGTGGGAATGAATCAGTATATAACATTGTATCGAATGTAGATATAGTACTAACGATATTGTTATTAAATCTACATTACATATCTAATGTAGGTATAGTACTAATGATATTGTTATTAAATGTACATTGATCTGTGGGAATGAATCAGTATAATACATTATATCGAATGTAGATATAGTGCTAATGATGTTGTTATTAAATGTACATTGATCTGTGTGTAGTAACCAGTATATTGCATTATATCTAATGTAGATATGATAATAATAATATTGTTATTAATTGTATATTACATATCTAATGTAGATATAGTACTAATGATATTGGCATTAAATATACTTTGATCTGTGGGAATGAATCAGTATATTACATTATATCGAATGTAGCTATAGTACGAATGATATTGTTATTAAATCTACATTACATATCTAATGTAGGTATAGTACTAATGATATTGGTATTATATGTACATTGATCTGTCGGAACGAATCAGTATATTACATTATATCGAATGTACATATAGTACTAATGATATTGGTATTATATGTACACTGATCTGTTGGAATGAATCTGTACATGACATTATATCTATTGTAGATATAGTAATAATGATATTGTTATTAAATGTACATTGATCTGTGGGAATGAATCAGTATAATACATTATATCGAATGTAGTTATAGTACTAATGATATTGTTATTAAATCTACATTACATATCTAATGTAGGTATAGTACTAATGATATTGGTATTATATGTACATAGATCTGTGGGAATGAATCCGTGTACTACATTATATCGAATGTACATATAGTACTAATGATGTTGGTATTATATGTACATTGTCCTGTTGGAATGAATCTGTACATGACATTATATCTATTGTAGATATAGTAATAATGATATTGGCATTAAATATACTTTGATCTGTGGGAATGAATCAGTATATTACATTATATCGAGTGTAGATATAGTACTAATGATATTGTTATTAAATCTACATTACATATCTAATGTAGGTATAGTACTAATGATATTGGTATTATATGTACATTGATCTGTGGGAATGAATCAGTGTATTACATTATATCGAATGTAGATATAGTGCTAATGATGGTGTTATTAAATGTACATTGATCTGTGTGTAGTAACCAGTATATTGCATTATATCTAATGTAGATATGATAATAATAATATTGTTATTAATTGTATATTACATATCTAATGTAGATATAGTACTAATGATATTGGCATTAAATATACTTTGATCTGTGGGAATGAATCAGTATATTACATTATATCGAATGTAGATTTAGTGCTAATGATGTTGTTACTAAATGTACAATGATCTGTGGGTAGTAGTCAGTATATTACATTATAACTAATGTAGATATGATAATAATAATATTGTTATTAATTGTATATTACATATCTAATGTAGATATAGTACTAATGATATTGACATTAAATGTACTTTGATCTGTGGGAATGAATCAGTATATTACATTATATCTAATGTAGATATATTACTAATGATATTGTTATTAAATGTACATTGATCTGTGGGAATGAAGCAGTATATTACATTATATCGAATGTAGATATAGTACCAATGATATTGTTATTAAACGTACATTGATCTGTGGGAATGAATCAGTATATTACATTATATCGAATGTAGATATAGTACTAATGATATTGTTAATTAATCTACATTACATATCTAATGTATGTATAGTACTAATGATATTGGTATTATATGTACATTGATCTGTGGGAATGAATCAGTATATTACATTATACCTCATGTAGATATAGTGCTAATGATATTGTTATTAAATGAACATTGATCTGTGGGAATGAATCAGTATATTACATTATACCTCATGTAGATATAGTGCTAATGATATTGTTATTAAATGAACATTGATCTGTGGGAATGAATCAGTATATTACACTATATCGAATGTAGATATAGTACGAATGATATTGTTATTAAATCTACATTACATATCTAATGTAGGTATAGTACTAATGATATTGGTATTATATGTACATTGATCTGTGGGAATGAATCAGTGTATTACATTATACCTCATGTAGATATAGTGCTAATGATATTGTTATAAAATGTGCATTGATCTGTGGGAATGAATCAGTATATAACATTATATCGAATGTAGATATAGTACTAATGATATTGTTATTAAATCTATGTTACATATCTAATGTAGGTATAGTACTAATGATATTGTTATTAAATGTGCATTGATCTGTGGGAACGAATCAGTATATTACATTATATCGAATGTAGATATAGTACTAATGATATTGTTATTTAATGTACATCGATCTGTGGGAATGAATCAGTCTATTCCATTATATCTAATGTAGTTATGGTAATAATAATATTGTTATTAATTGTACATTACATATCTAATGTAGATGTAGTACTAATGATATTGGTGTTATATGTACATTGATCTGTTGGAATGAATCTGTACATGACATTATATCTATTGTAGATATAGTAATAATGATATTGTTATTAAATGTACATTGATCTGTGGGAATGAATCAGTATATTACATTATATCGAATGTAGATATAGTGCTAATGATGTTGTTATTAAATGTACATTGATCTGTGTGTAGAAACCAGTGTATTACATTATATCTAATGTAGATATGGTAATAATAATATTGTTATTAACTGTACATTACATATCTAATGTAGATATAGTACTAATGATATTGGCATTAAATATACTTTGATCTGTGGGAATGAATCAGTATATTACATTATATCGAATGTAGATATAGTACTAATGATATTGGAACTATATGTACATTGATCTGTGGGAATGAATCAGTATATTACAATATATCGAATGTAGATATAGTGCTAATGATATTGTTATTAAATGAACATTGATCATTGGGAATGAATCAGTATATTACATTATACCTAATGTAGATATAGTAATAATGATATTGTTATTAAATGTACATTGATCTGTGGGAATGAATCAGTATATTACATTATATCGAATGTAGATATAGTGCTAATGATATTGTTATTAAATGAACATTGATCTGTGGGAATGAATCAGTATATTACATTATATCGAATGTAGATATAGTCCCAATGATATTGTTATTAAGTGTACATTGATCTGTGGGAATGAATCAGTATATTACATTATATCGAATGTACATATAGTACTAATGATATTGGTATTATATGTACATTGATCTGTGGGAATGAATCAGAATATTACATTATTTCGAATGTAGATATAGTACCAATGATATTGTTATTAAATGTACATTGATCTGTGGGAATGAATCAGTATATTACATTATATCGAATGTAGATATAGTACAAGTGATGGTGTTATTAAATGTACATTGATGTGTGGGTAGTAATCAGTATATTACATTATATCTAATGTAGATATGATAATAATAATATTGTTATTAATTGTATATTACATATCTGATGTAGATATAGTACTAATGATATTAACATTAAATGTACATTGATCTGTGGGAATGAATCAGTATATTACATTATACCTAATGTAGATATGGTAATAACGATATTGTTTTTAAATGTACATTGATCTGTGTGAATGAATCAGTATATTACATTATATCGAATGTAGATATAGTGCTAATGATGTTGTTACTAAATGTACATTGATCTGTGGGTAGTAGTCAGTATATTACATTATAACTAATGTAGATATGATAATAATAATATTGTTATTAATTGTGTATTACATATCTAACGTAGATATAGTACTAATGATATTGACATTAAATGTACTTTGATCTGTGGGAATGAATCAGTATATTACATTATATCTAATGTAGATATATTACTAATGATATTGTTATTAAATGTACATTGATCTGTGGGAATGAATCAGTATATTACATTATATCGAATGTAGATATTGTACCAATGATATTGTTATTAAATGTACATTGATCTGTGGGAATGAATCAGTATATTACATTATATCTAATGTAGATATGATAATAATAATATTGTTATTAATTGTATATTACATATCTAATGTAGATATAGTACTAATGATATTAACATTAAATGTACATTGATCTGTGGGAATGAATCAGTATATTACATTACACCTCATGTAGATATAGTGCTAATGATATTGTTATTAAATCAACATTGATCTGTGGGAATGAATCAGTATATTACATTATATCGAATGTAGATATAGTCCCAATGGTATTGTTATTAAGTGTACATTGATCTGTGGGAATGAATCAGTATATTACATTATATCGAATGTACATATAGTACTAATGATGTTGGTATTATATGTACATTGTTCTGTTGGAATGAATCTGTACATGACATTATATCTATTGTAGATATAGTAATAATGGTATTGTTATTAAATGTACATTGATCTGTGGGAATGAATCAGTATAATACATTATATCGAATGTAGATATAGTACTAATGATATTGTTATTAAATCTACATTACATATCTAATGTAGGTATAGTACTAATGATATTGGTATTATATGTACATTCATCTGTGGGAATGAATCAGTATATTACATTATATCGAATGTACATATAGTACTAATGATGTTGGTATTATATGTACATTGTCCTGTTGGAATGAATCTGTACATGACATTATATCTATTGTAGATATAGTAATAATGGTATTGTTATTAAATGTACATTGATCTGTGGGAATGAATCAGTATAATACATTATATCGAATGTAGATATAGTGCTAATGATGTTGTTATTAAATGTACATTGAACTGTGTGTAGTAACCAGTATATTGCATTATATCTAATGTAGATATGATAATAATAATATTGTTATTAATTGTATATTACATATCTAATGTAGATATAGTACTAATGATATTGGCATTAAATATACTTTGATCTGTGGGAATGAATCAGTATATTACATTATATCGAATGTAGCTATAGTACGAATGATATTGTTATTAAATCTACATTACATATCTAATGTAGGTATAGTACTAATGATATTGGTATTATATGTACATTGATCTGTGGGAATGAATCAGTATATTACATTATACCTCATGTAGATATGTTGCTAATGATATTGTTATTAAATGTACATTGATCTGTGGGAATGAATCAGTATATAACATTATATCGAATGTAGATATAGTTCTAACGATATTGTTATTAAATCTACATTACATATCTAATGTAGGTATAGTACTAATGATATTGTTATTAAATGTGCATTGATCTGTGGGAACGAATCAGTATATTACATTATATCTAATCTAGATATAGTACTAATGATATTCGCATTAAATATACTTTGATCTGTGGGAATGAATCAGTATATTACATTATATCTAATGTAGATATATTACTAATGATATTGTTATTGAATGTACATTGATCTGTACGAATGAATCAGAATATCACTTTATATCGAATGTAGATATAGTACCAATGATATTGTTATTAAATGTACATTGATCTGTGAGAATGAATCAGTATATTACATTATATCGAATGTAGATATAGTACAAGTGATGGTGTTATTAAATGTACATTGATCTGTGGGTAGTAATCAGTATATTACATTATATCTAATGTAGATATGATAATAATAATATTGTTACTAATTGTATATTACATATCTGATGTAGATATAGTACTAATGATATTAACATTAAATGTACATTGATCTGTGGGAATGAATCAGTATAATACATTATATCGAATGTAGATATAGTACTAATGATATTGTTATTCAATCTACATTACATATCTAATGTAGGTATAGTACTAATGATATTGGTATTATATGTACATTGATCTGTGGGAACGAATCAGTATATTACATTATATCGAATGTACATATAGTACTAATGATATTGGTATTATATGTACACTGATCTGTTGGAATGAATCTGTACATGACATTATATCTATTGTAGATATAGTAATAATGATATTGTTATTAAATGTACATTGATCTGTGGGAATGAATCAGTATAATACATTATATCGAATGTAGATATAGTACTAATGATATTGTTATTAAATCTACATTACATATCTAATGTAGGTATAGTACTAATGATATTGGTATTATATGTACATAGATCTGTGGGAATGAATCCGTGTACTACATTATATCGAATGTAGATATAGTGCTAATGATGTTGTTATTAAATGTACATTGATCAGTGTGTAGTAACCAGTATATTACGTTATATCTAATGTAGATATGATAATAATAATATTGCTATTAATTGTATATTACATATCTAATGTAGATATAGTACTAATGATATTGGCATTAAATATACTTTGATCTGTGGGAATGAATCAGTATATTACATTATATCGAATGTAGATATAGTACTAATGATATTGTTATTAAATCTACATTACATATCTAATGTAGGTATAGTACTAATGATATTGTTATTAAATATACATTGATCTGTGGGAATGAATCAGTATATTACATTATATCGAATGTAGATATAGTGCTAATGATGTTGTTATTAAATGTACATTGATCTGTGGGTTGTAATCAGTATATTACATTATATCTAATGTAGATATGATAATAATAATATTGTTATTAATTGTGTATTACATATCTAACGTAGATATAGTACTAATGATATTGACATTAAATGTACTTTGATCTGTGGGAATGAATCAGTATATTACATTATATCTAATGTAGATATATTACTAATGATATAGTTATTAAATGTACATTGATCTGTGGGAATGAATCAGAATATTACATTATATCGAATGTAGATATAGTACCAATGATATTGTTATTGAATGTACATTGATCTGTGGGAATGAATCAGTATATTACATTATATCGAATGTAGATATAGTGCTAATGATGTTGTTACTAAATGTACATTGATCTGTGGGTAGTCGTCAGTATATTACATTATAACTAATGTAGATATGATAATAATAATATTGTTATTAATTGTGTATTACATATCTAACGTAGATATAGTACTAATGATATTAACATTAAATGTACATTGATCTGTGGGAATGAATCAGTATATTACATTATACCTCATGTAGATATAGTGCTAATGATATTGTTATTAAATGGACATTGATCTATGGGAATGAATCAGTAGATTACATTATATCGAATGTAGATATAGTCCCAATGATATTGTTATTAAGTGTACATTGATCTGTGGGAATGAATCAGTATATTACATTATATCGAATGTACATATAGTACTAATGATATTGGTATTATATGTACACTGATCTGTTGGAATGAATCTGTACATGACATTATACCTAATGTAGATATGGTAATAACGATATTGTTTTTAAATGTACATTGATCTGTGTGAATGAAGCAGTATATTACATTATATCTCAGGCAGATATTTTGCTAATGATATTGTTATTAAATGTACATTGATCTGTGGGAATGAATCAGTATATTACATTATACCTAATGTAGATATAGTAATAATGATATTGTTATCAATTGTACATTGATCTGTGGGAATGAATCAGTATATTACATTATATCGAAGGTACATATAGTACTAATGATATTGGTATTATATGTACATTGTTCTGTTGGAATGAATCTGTACATGACATTATATCTATTGTAGATATAGTAATAATGGTATTGTTATTAAATGTACATTGATCTGTGGGAATGAATCAGTATAATACATTATATCGAATGTAGATATAGTACTAATGATATTGTTATTAAATCTACATTACATATCTAATGTAGGTATAGTACTAATGATATTGGTATTATATGTACATTGATCTGTGGGAATGATTCAGTATATTACATTATACCTCATGTAGATATAGTGCTAATGATATTGTTATTAAATGAACATTGATCTGTGGGAATGATTCAGTATATTACATTATATCGAATGTAGATATAGTACTAATGATATTGTTATTAAATCTACATTACATATCTAATGTAGGTATAGTACTAATGATATTGGTATTATATGTACATTGATCTGTGGGAATGATTCAGTATATTACATTATACCTCATGTAGATATAGTGCTAATGATATTGTTATAAAATGTACATTGATCTGTGGGAATGAATCAGTATATAACATTATATCGAATGTAGATATAGTACTAATGATATTGTTATTAAATCTATGTTACATATCTAATGTAGGTATAGTACTAATGATATTGTTATTAAATGTGCATTGATCTGTGGGAACGAATCAGTATATTACATTATATCGAATGTAGATATAGTACTAATGATATTGTTATTTAATGTACATCGATCTGTGGGAATGAATCAGTCTATTACATTATATCTAATGTAGTTATGGTAATAATAACATTGTTATTAATTGTACATTACATATCTAATGTAGATGTAGTACTAATGATATTGGTGTTATATGTACATTGATCTGTTGGAATGAATCTGTACATGACATTATATCTATTGTAGATATAGTAATAATGATATTGTTATTAAATGTACATTGATCTGTGGGAATGAATCAGTATATTACATTATATCGAATGTAGATATAGTGCTAATGATGTTGTTATTAAATGTACATTGATCTGTGTGTAGAAACCAGTGTATTACATTATATCTAATGTAGATATGATAATAATAATATTGTTATTAATTGCATATTACATATCTAATGTAGATATAGTACTACTGATATTGGCATTAAATGTACATTGATCTGTGGGAATGAATCAGTCTATTACATTATATCGAATGTAGATATAGAACCAATGATATTGTTATTAAATGTGCATTGATCTGTGGGAATGAACCAGTATATTAAATTATATCGAATGTAGATATAGTACTAATGATATTGTTATTAAATCTACATTACATATCTAATGTAGGTATGCTACTAATGATATTGTTATTAAATGTACATTGATCTGTGGGAATGAATCAGTCTAATGCATTATATCTAATGTAGATATGGTAATAATAATATTGTTATTAACTGTACATTACATATCTAATGTAGATATAGTACTAATGATATTGGCATTAAATATACTTTGATCTGTGGGAATGAATCAGTATATTACATTATATCGAATGTAGATATAGTACTAATGATATTGGTACTATATGTACATTGATCTGTGGGAACGAATCAGTATATTACATTATATCGAATGTACATATAGTAATAATGA
Organism: Osmia lignaria lignaria; assembly: GCF_051020975.1. Taxonomy (NCBI): domain Eukaryota; kingdom Metazoa; phylum Arthropoda; class Insecta; order Hymenoptera; family Megachilidae; genus Osmia; species Osmia lignaria. The sequence goes on from NC_135036.1 coordinate 1,369,270, forward strand.
TATTGGTATTATATGTACATTGATCTGTTGGAATGAATCTGTACATGACATTATATCTATTGTAGATAGAGTAATAATGATATTGTTATTAAATGTACATTGATCTGTGGGAATGAATCAGTATATTACATTATATCGAATGTAGATATAGTGCTAATGATGTTGTTATTAAATGTACATTGATTTGTGTGTAGTAACCAGTATATTACATTATATCTAATGTAGATATGATAATAATAATATTGTTATTAATTGTATATTACATATCTAATGTAGATATAGTACTAATGATATTGGCATTAAATATACTTTGATCTGTGGGAATGAATCAGTATATTACATTATATCTAATGTAGATATATTACTAATGATATTGTTATTAAATGTACATTGATCTGTGGGAATGAAGCAGTATATTACATTATATCGAATGTAGATATAGTACCAATGATATTGTTATTAAACGTACATTGATCTGTGGGAATGAATCAGTATATTACATTATATCGAATGTAGATATAGTACTAATGATATTGTTAATTAATCTACATTACATATCTAATGTAGATATAGTAATAATGATATTGTTATTAAATATACATTGATCTGTGGGAATGAATCAGTATATTACATTATATCGAATGTAGATATAGTGCTAATGATATTGTTATTAAATGAACATTGATCATTGGGAATGAATCAGTATATTACATTATATCGAATGTGGATATAGTCCCAACGATATTGTTATTAACTGTACATTGATCTGTGGGAATGAATCCGTGTATTACATTATATCGAATGTAGATATAGTCCCAATGATATTGTTATTAAATGAACATTGATCTGCGGGAATGAATCAGTACATTACGTTATATCGAATGTAGATATAGTCCCAATGATATTGTTATTAAGTGTACATTGATCTGTGGGAATGAATCAGTATATTACATTATATCGAAGGTACATATAGTACTAATGATATTGGTATTAAATGTACATTGACCTGTGGGAAGGAATCCGCATATCACATTATACCTAATGTGGATATGGTAATAACGATATTGTTTTTAAATGTACATTGATCTGTGTGAATGAAGAAGTATATTACATTATATCTCAGGCAGATATTTTGCTAATGATATTGTTATTAAATGAACATTGATCTGTGGGAATGAATCAGTTTATTACGTTATACCTCATGTAGATATAGTGCTAATGATATTGGTATTAAATGTACATTGATCTGTGGGAATAAATCAGTATAATACATTATATCGAATGTAGATATAGTACTAATGATATTGTTATTCAATCTATATTACATATCTAATGTAGGTATAGTACTAATGATATTGGTATTATATGTACATTGATCTGTGGGAATGAATCTGTACATGACATTATATCTATTGTAGATAGAGTAATAATGATATTGTTATTAAATGTACATTGATCTGTAGGAATGAATCAGAATATTACATTATATCGAATGTAGATATAGTACCAATGATATTGTTATTAAATGTACATTGATCTGTGGGTAGTAACCAGTATATTACATTATATCTAATGTAGATATGATAATAATGATATTGTTATTAATTGTATATTACATATCTGATGTAGATATAGTACTAATGATATTAACATTAAATGTACATTGATCTGTGGGAATGAATCAGTATATTACATTATACCTCATGTAGATATAGTGCTAATGATATTGTTATTAAATGAACATTGATCTGTGGGAATGAATCAGTATATTACATTATATCGAATGTAGATATAGTCCCAATGATATTGTTAGTAAGTGTACATTGATCTGTGGGAATGAATCAGTATATTACATTATATCGAATGTACATATAGTACTAATGATATTGGTATTATATGTACATTGTTCTGTTGGAATGAATCTGTACATGACATTATATCTATTGTAGATATAGTAATAATGGTATTGTTATTAAATGTACATTGATCTGTGGGAATGAATCAGTATAATACATTATATCGAATGTAGATATAGTACTAATGATATTGTTATTAAATCTACATTACATATCTAATGTAGGTATAGTACTAATGATATTGGTATTATATGTACATTGATCTGTGGGAATGATTCAGTATATTACATTATACCTCATGTAGATATAGTGCTAATGATATTGTTATTAAATGAACATTGATCTGTGGGAATGATTCAGTATATTACATTATATCGAATGTAGATATAGTACTAATGATATTGTTATTAAATCTACATTACATATCTAATGTAGGTATAGTACTAATGATATTGGTATTATATGTACATTGATCTGTGGGAATGAATCAGTATATTACATTATATCGAATGTACATATAGTACTAATGATATTGGTATTATATGTACATTGTTCTGTTGGAATGAATCTGTACATGACATTATATCTATTGTAGATATAGTAATAATGGTATTGTTATTAAATGTACATTGATCTGTGGGAATGAATCAGTATAATACATTATATCGAATGTAGATATAGTACTAATGATATTGTTATTCAATCTACATTACATATCTAATGTAGGTATAGTACTAATGGTATTGGTATTATATGTACATTGATCTGTGGGAACGAATCAGTATATTACATTATATCGAATGTACATATAGTACTAATGATATTGGTATTATATGTACACTGATCTGTTGGAATGAATGTGTACATGACATTATATCTATTGTAGATATAGAAATAATGATATTGTTATTAAATGTACATTGATCTGTGGCAATGAAACAGTATATTACATTATATCGAATGTAGATATAGTGCTAATGATGTTGTTATTAAATGTACATTGATCTGTGTGTAGTAACCAGTATATTACATTATATCTAATGTAGATATGATAATAATAATATTGTTATTAATTGTATATTACATATCTAATGTAGATATAGTACTAATGATATTGGCATTAAATATACTTTGATCTGTGGGAATGAATCAGTATATTACATTATATCGAATGTAGATTTAGTGCTAATGATGTTGTTACTAAATGTACAATGATCTGTGGGTAGTAGTCAGTATATTACATTATAACTAATGTAGATATGATAATAATAATATTGTTATTAATTGTATATTACATATCTAATGTAGATATAGTACTAATGATATTGACATTAAATGTACTTTGATCTGTGGGAATGAATCAGTATATTACATTATATCTAATGTAGATATATTACTAATGATATTGTTATTAAATGTACATTGATCTGTGGGAATGAAGCAGTATATTACATTATATCGAATGTAGATATAGTACCAATGATATTGTTATTAAACGTACATTGATCTGTGGGAATGAATCAGTATATTACATTATATCGAATGTAGATATAGTACTAATGATATTGTTAATTAATCTACATTACATATCTAATGTATGTATAGTACTAATGATATTGGTATTATATGTACATTGATCTGTGGGAATGAATCAGTATATTACATTATACCTCATGTAGATATAGTGCTAATGATATTGTTATTAAATGAACATTGATCTGTGGGAATGAATCAGTATATTACATTATATCGAATGTAGATATAGTACTAATGATATTGTTATTAAATCTGCATTACATACCTAATGTAGGTATAGTACTAATGATATTGGTATTATATGTACATTGATCTGTGGGAATGAATCAGTATATTACATTATATCGAATGTAGATATAGTGCTAATGATGTTGTTATTAAATGTACATTGATCTGTGGTAGTAATCAGTGTATTACATTATATCTAATGTAGATATGATAATAATAATATTGTTATTAATTGTATATTACATATCTAATGTAGATATAGTACTAATGATATTAACATTAAATGTACATTGATCTGTGGGAATGAATCAGTATATTACATTATACCTCATGTAGATATAGTGCTAATGATATTGTTATTAAATGAACATTGATCTGTGGGAATGAATCAGTATATTACATTATACCTCATGTAGATATAGTGCTAATGATATTGTTATTAAATGAACATTGATCTGTGGGAATGAATCAGTATATTACACTATATCGAATGTAGATATAGTACGAATGATATTGTTATTAAATCTACATTACATATCTAATGTAGGTATAGTACTAATGATATTGGTATTATATGTACATTGATCTGTGGGAATGAATCAGTATATTACATTATACCTCATGTAGATATAGTGCTAATGATATTGTTATAAAATGTACATTGATCTGTGGGAATGAATCAGTATATAACATTATATCGAATGTAGATATAGTACTAATGATATTGTTATTAAATCTATGTTACATATCTAATGTAGGTATAGTACTAATGATATTGTTATTAAATGTGCATTGATCTGTGGGAACGAATCAGTATATTACATTATATCGAATGTAGATATAGTACTAATGATATTGTTATTTAATGTACATCGATCTGTGGGAATGAATCAGTCTATTACATTATATCTAATGTAGTTATGGTAATAATAATATTGTTATTAATTGTACATTACATATCTAATGTAGATGTAGTACTAATGATATTGGTGTTATATGTACATTGATCTGTTGGAATGAATCTGTACATGACATTATATCTATTGTAGATATAGTAATAATGATATTGTTATTAAATGTACATTGATCTGTGGGAATGAATCAGTATATTACATTATATCGAATGTAGATATAGTGCTAATGATGTTGTTATTAAATGTACATTGATCTGTGTGTAGAAACCAGTGTATTACATTATATCTAATGTAGATATGATAATAATAATATTGTTATTAATTGCATATTACATATCTAATGTAGATATAGTACTACTGATATTGGCATTAAATGTACATTGATCTGTGGGAATGAATCAGTCTATTACATTATATCGAATGTAGATATAGAACCAATGATATTGTTATTAAATGTACATTGATCTGTGGGAATGAACCAGTATATTAAATTATATCGAATGTAGATATAGTACTAATGATATTGTTATTAAATCTACATTACATATCTAATGTAGGTATGCTACTAATGATATTGTTATTAAATGTACATTGATCTGTGGGAATGAATCAGTCTAATGCATTATATCTAATGTAGATATGGTAATAATAATATTGTTATTAACTGTACATTACATATCTAATGTAGATATAGTACTAATGATATTGGCATTAAATATACTTTGATCTGTGGGAATGAATCAGTATATTACATTATATCGAATGTAGATATAGTACTAATGATATTGGTACTATATGTACATTGATCTGTGGGAACGAATCAGTATATTACATTATATCGAATGTACATATAGTAATAATGATATTGGTATTATATGTACATTGATCTGTTGGAATGAATCTGTACATGACATTATATCTATTGTAGATAGAGTAATAATGATATTGTTATTAAATGTACATTGATCTGTGGGAATGAATCAGTATATTACATTATATCGAATGTAGATATAGTGCTAATGATGTTGTTATTAAATGAACATTGATCTGCGGGAATGAATCAGTACATTACGTTATATCGAATGTAGATATAGTCCCAATGATATTGTTATTAACTGTACATTGATCTGTGGGAATGAATCCGTGTATTACATTATATCGAATGTAGATATAGTCCCAATGATATTGTTATTAAATGAACATTGATCTGCGGGAATGAATCAGTACATTACGTTATATCGAATGTAGATATAGTCCCAATGATATTGTTATTAAGTGTACATTGATCTGTGGGAATGAATCAGTATATTACATTATATCGAAGGTACATATAGTACTAATGATATTGGTATTAAATGTACATTGACCTGTGGGAAGGAATCCGGATATCACATTATACCTAATGTAGATATGGTAATAACGATATTGTTTTTAAATGTACATTGATCTGTGTGAATGAAGAAGTATATTACATTATATCTCAGGCAGATATTTTGCTAATGATATTGTTATTAAATGAACATTGATCTGTGGGAATGAATCAGTATATTACATTATACCTAATGTAGATATAGTAATAATGATATTGTTATTAAATGTACATTGATCTGTGGGAATGAATCAGTATATTACATTATATCGAATGTAGATATAGTGCTAATGATGTTGTTACTAAATGTGCATTGATCTGTGGGTAGTCGTCAGTATATTACATTATAACTAATGTAGATATGATAATAATAATATTGTTATTAATTGTGTATTACATATCTAACGTAGATATAGTACTAATGATATTAACATTAAATGTACATTGATCTGTGGGAATGAATCAGTATATTACATTATACCTCATGTAGATATAGTGCTAATGATATTGTTATTAAATGAACATTGATCTGTGGGAATGAATCAGTATATTACATTATATCGAATGTAGATATAGGACTAATGATATTGTTATTAAATCTACATTACATATCTAATGTAGGTATAGTACTAATGATATTGGTATTATATGTACATTGATCTGTGGGAATGAATCAGTTTATTACGTTATACCTCATGTAGATATAGTGCTAATGATATTGGTATTAAATGTACATTGATCTGTGGGAATAAATCAGTATAATACATTATATCGAATGTAGATATAGTACTAATGATATTGTTATTCAATCTACATTACATATCTAATGTAGGTATAGTACTAATGATATTGGTATTATATGTACATTGATCTGTGGGAATGAATCAGTGTATTACATTATATCGAATGTAGATATAGTGCTAGTGATGTTGTTATTAAATGTACATTGATCTGTGTGTAGTAACCAGTATATTGCATTATATCTAATGTAGATATGATAATAATAATATTGTTATTAATTGTATATTACATATCTAATGTAGATATAGTACTAATGATATTGGCATTAAATATACATTGATCTGTGGGAATGAATCAGTATATTACATTATACCTTATGTAGATATAGTGCTAATGATATTGTTATTAAATGTACATTGATCTGTGGGAATGAAACAGTATATTACATTATAACGAATGTAGATATAGTGCTAATGATGTTGTTATTAAATGTACATTGATCTGTGTGTAGTAACCAGTATATTACATTATATCTAATGTAGATATGATAATAATAATATTGTTATTAATTGTATATTACATATCTAATGTAGATATAGTACTAATGATATTGGCATTAAATATACTTTGATCTGTGGGAATGAATCAGTATATTACATTATATCGAATGTAGATTTAGTGCTAATGATGTTGTTACTAAATGTACAATGATCTGTGGGTAGTAGTCAGTATATTACATTATAACTAATGTAGATATGATAATAATAATATTGTTATTGATTGTATATTACATATCTAATGTAGATATAGTACTAATGATATTGACATTAAATGTACTTTGATCTGTGGGAATGAATCAGTATATTACATTATATCTAATGTAGATATATTACTAATGATATTGTTATTAAATGTACATTGATCTGTGGGAATGAAGCAGTATATTACATTATATCGAATGTAGATATAGTACCAATGATATTGTTATTAAACGTACATTGATCTGTAGGAATGAATCAGTATATTACATTATATCGAATGTAGATATAGTACTAATGATATTGTTAATTAATCTAAATTACATATCTAATGTATGTATAGTACTAATGATATTGGTATTATATGTACATTGATCTGTGGGAATGAATCAGTATATTACATTATACCTCATGTAGATATAGTGCTAATGATATTGTTATTAAATGAACATTGGTCTGTGGGAATGAATCACTATATTACATTATATCGAATGTAGATATAGTCCCAATGATATTGTTATTAAGTGTACATTGATCTGTGGGAATGAATCAGTATATTACATTATATCGAATGTACATATAGTACTAATGATGTTGGTATTATATGTACATTGTTCTGTTGGAATGAATCTGTACATGACATTATATCTATTGTAGATATAGTAATAATGGTATTGTTATTAAATGTACATTGATCTGTGGGAATGAATCAGTATAACACATTATATCGAATGTAGATATAGTACTAATGATATTGTTATTAAATCTACATTACATATCTAATGTAGGTATAGTACTAATGATATTGGTATTATATGTACATTGATCTGTGGGAATGAATCAGTGTATTACATTATATCGAATGTAGATATAGTGCTAATGATGTTGTTATTAAATGTACATTGATCTGTGGGAATGAATCAGTATAATACATTATATCGAATGTAGATATAGTACTAATGATATTGTTATTCAATCTACATTACATATCTAATGTAGGTATAGTACTAATGATATTGGTATTATATGTACATTGATCTGTGGGAATGAATCAGTGTATTACATTATATCGAATGTAGATATAGTGCTAGTGATGTTGTTATTAAATGTACATTGATCTGTGTGTAGTATCCAGTATATTGCATTATATCTAATGTAGATATGATACTAATATTATTGTTATTAATTGTATATTACATATCTAATGTAGATATAGTACTAATGATATTGGCATTAAATATACATTGATCTGTGGGAATGCATCAGTATATTACATTATACCTTATGTAGATATAGTGCTAATGATATTGTTATTAAATGTACATTGATCTGTGGGAATGAATCAGTATATTACATTATATCGAAAGTAGATATTGTACCAATGATATTGTTATTAAATGTACATTGATCTGTGGGAATGAATCAGTATATTACATTATATCGAATGTAGATATAGTACAAGTGATGGTGTTATTAAATGTACATTGATCTGTGGGAATAAATCAGAATATTACATTATATCGAATGTACATATAGTACTAATGATATTGGTATTATATGTACATTGTTCTGTTGGAATGAATCTGTACATGACATTATATCTATTGTAGATATAGTAATAATGGTATTGTTATTAAATGTACATTGATCTGTGGGAATGAATCAGTATAATACATTATATCGAATGTAGATATAGTACTAATGATATTGTTATTCAATCTACATTACATATCTAATGTAGGTATAGTACTAATGATATTGGTATGATATGTACATTGATCTGTGGGAACGAACCAGTATATTACATTATATCGAATGTACATATAGTACTAATGATATTGGTATTATATGTACACTGATCTGTTGGAATGAATCTGTACATGACATTATATCTATTGTAGATATAGAAATAATGATATTGTTATTAAATGTACATTGATCTGTGGGAATGAATCAGTATATTACATTATATCGAATGTAGATATAGTGCGAATGATGTTGTTATTAAATGTACATTGATTTGTGGGTAATAATCAGTATATCACATTATATCTAATGTAGATATGATAATAATAATATTGTTATTAATTGTATATTACATATCTAATGTAGATATAGTACTAATGATATTAACATTAAATGTACATTGATCTGTGTGAATGAATCAGTATATTACTTTATACCTCATGTAGATATAGTGCTAATGATATTGTTATTAAATGTACATTGATCTGTGGGAATGAATCAGTATATTACATTATATCGAATGTAGATATAGTACCAATGATATTGTTATTAAATGTACATTGATCTGAGGGAATGAATCAGTATATTACATTATATCGAATGTAGATATAGTACAAGTGATGGTGTTATTAAATGTACATTGATCTGTGGGTAGTAATCAGTATATTACATTATATCTAATGTAGATATGATAATAATAATATTATTATTAATTGTATATTACATATCTAATGTAGATATAGTACTAATGATATTAACATTAAATGTACATTGATCTGTGGGAATGAATCAGTATATTACATTATACCTCATGTAGATATAGTGCTAATGATATTGTTATTAAATGAACATTGATCTGTGGGAATGAATCAGTATATTACATTATATCGAATGTAGATATAGTCCCAATGATATTGTTATTAAGTGTACATTGATCTGTGGAAATGAATCAGTATATTACATTATATCGAATGTACATATAGTACTAATGATATTGGTATTATATCTACATTGTTCTGTTGGAATGAATCTGTACATGACATTATATCTATTGTAGATATAGTAATAATGGTATTGTTATTAAATGTACATTGATCTGTGGGAATGAATCAGTATAATACATTATATCGAATGTAGATATAGTACTAATGATATTGTTATTAAATCTACATTACATATCTAATGTAGGTATAGTACTAATGATATTGGTATTATATGTACATTGATCTGTGGGAATGAATCAGTGTATTACATTATATCGAATGTAGATATAGTGCTAATGATGTTGTTATTAAATGTACACTGATCTGTGGGAATGAATCAGTATAATACATTATATCGAATGTAGATATAGTACTAATGATATTGTTATTCAATCTACATCACATATCTAATGTAGGTATAGTACTAATGATATTGGTATTATATGTACATTGATCTGTGGGAATGAATCAGTGTATTACATTATATCGAATGTAGATATAGTGCTAGTGATGTTGTTATTAAATGTACATTGATCTGTGTGTAGTATCCAGTATATTGCATTATATCTAATGTAGATATGATACTAATAATATTGTTATTAATTGTATATTACATATCTAATGTAGATATAGTACTAATGATATTGGCATTAAATATACATTGATCTGTGGGAATCAATCAGTATATTACGTTATACCTCATGTAGATATAGTGCTAATGATATTGTTATTAAATGTACATTGATCTGTGGGAATGAATCAGTATAATACATTATATCGAATGTAGATATAGTACTAATGATATTGTTATTCAATCTACATTACATATCTAATGTAGGTATAGTACTAATGATATTGGTATTATATGTACATTGATCTGTGGGAATGATTCAGTATATTACATTATACCTCATGTAGATATAGTGCTAATGATATTGTTATTAAATGAACATTGATCTGTGGGAATGATTCAGTATATTACATTATATCGAATGTAGATATAGTACTAATGATATTGTTATTAAATCTACATTACATATCTAATGTAGGTATAGTACTAATGATATTGGTATTATATGTACATTGATCTGTGGGAATGAATCAGTATATTACATTATATCGAATGTACATATAGTACTAATGATATTGGTATTATATGTACATTGTTCTGTTGGAATGAATCTGTACATGACATTATATCTATTGTAGATATAGTAATAATGGTATTGTTATTAAATGTACATTGATCTGTGGGAATGAATCAGTATAATACATTATATCGAATGTAGATATAGTACTAATGATATTGTTATTCAATCTACATTACATATCTAATGTAGGTATAGTACTAATGATATTGGTATTATATGTACATTGATCTGTGGGAACGAACCAGTATATTACATTATATCGAATGTACATATAGTACTAATGATATTGGTATTATATGTACACTGATCTGTTGGAATGAATCTGTACATGACATTATATCTATTGTAGATATAGAAATAATGATATTGGTATTAAATGTACATTGATCTGTGGGAATGAATCAGTATATTACATTATATCGAATGTAGACATAGTGCTAATGATGTTGTTATTAAATGTACATTGATCTGTGGGTAATAATCAGTATATCACATTATATCTAATGTAGGTATGATAATAATAATATTGTTATTAATTGTATATTGCATATCTAATGTAGATATAGTACTAATGATATTAACATTAAATGTACATTGATCTGTGGGAATGAATCAGTATATTACATTATACCTTATGTAGATATAGTGCTAATGATATTGTTATTAAATGTACATTGATCTGTGGGAATGAAACAGTATATTACATTATATCGAATGTAGATATAGTGCTAATGATGTTGTAATTAAATGTACATTGATCTGTGTGTAGTAACCAGTATATTACATTATATCTAATGCAGATATGATAATAATAATATTGTTATTAATTGTATATTACATATCTAATGTAGATATAGTACTAATGATATTGGCATTAAATATACTTTGATCTGTGGGAATGAATCAGTATATTACATTATATCTAATGTAGATATAGTACGAATGATATTGTTATTAAATCTACATTACATATCTAATGTAGGTATAGTACTAATGATATTGGTATTATATGTACATTGATCTGTGGGAATGAATCAGTATATTACATTATACCTCATGTAGATATAGTGCTAATGATATTGTTATTAAATGAACATTGATCTGTGGGAATGAATCAGTATAATACATTATACCTCATGTAGATATAGTGCTAATGATATTGTTATTAAATGAACATTGATCTGTGGGAATGAATCAGTATATTACATTATATCGAATGTAGATATAGTACGAATGATATTGTTATTAAATCTACATTACATATCTAATGTAGGTATAGTACTAATGATATTGGTATTATATGTACATTGATCTGTGGGAATGAATCAGTATATTACATTATACCTCATGTAGATATAGTGCTAATGATATTGTTATAAAATGTACATTGATCTGTGGGAATGAATCAGTATATAACATTATATCGAATGTAGATATAGTACTAATGATATTGTTATTAAATCTACATTACATATCTAATGTAGGTATAGTACTAATGATATTGGTATTAAATGTGCATTGATCTGTGGGAACGAATCAGTATATTACATTATATCGAATGTAGATATAGTACTAATGATATTGTTATTTAATGTACATCGATCTGTGGGAATGAATCAGTCTATTACATTATATCTAATGTAGTTATGGTAATAATAATATTGTTATTAATTGTACATTACATATGTAATGTAGATGTAGTACTAATGATATTGGTGTTATATGTACATTGATCTGTTGGAATGAATCTGTACATGACATTATATCTATTGTAGATATAGTAATAATGATATTGTTATTAAATGTACATTGATCTGTGGGAATGAACCAGTATATTAAATTATATCGAATGTAGATATAGTCCCAATGATATTGTTATTAAGTGTACATTGATCTGTGGAAATGAATCAGTATATTACATTATATCGAATGTACATATAGTACTAATGATATTGGTATTATATGTACATTGTTCTGTTGGAATGAATCTGTACATGACATTATATCTATTGTAGATATAGTAATAATGGTATTGTTATTAAATGTACATTGATCTGTGGGAATGAATCAGTATAATACATTATATCGAATGTAGATATAGTACTAATGATATTCTTATTCAATCTACATTACATATCTAATGTAGGTATAGTACTAATGATATTGGTATTATATGTACATTGATCTGTGGGAACGAATCAGTATATTACATTATATCGAATGTACATATAGTACTAATGATATTGGTATTATATGTACACTGATCTGTTGGAATGAATCTGTACATGACATTATACCTATTGTAGATATAGTAATAATGATATTGTTATTAAATGTACATTGATCTGTGGGAATGAATCAGTATAATACATTATATCGAATGTAGATATAGTACTAATGATATTGTTATTAAATCTACATTACATATCTAATGTAGGTATAGTACTAATGATATTGGTATTATATGTACATTGATCTGTGGGAATGAATCAGTGTATTACATTATATCGAATGTAGATATAGTGCTAATGATGTTGTTATTAAATGTACATTGATCTGTGTGTAGTAACCAGTATATTACATTATATCTAATGTAGATATGATGATAATAATATTGTTATTAATTATATATTACATATCTAATGTAGATATAGTACTAATGATATTCGCATTAAATATACTTTGATCTGTGGGAATGAATCAGTATATTACATTATATCTATTGTAGATATAGTAATAATGATATTGTTATTAAATGTACATTGATCTGTGGGAATGAACCAGTATATTAAATTATATCGAATGTAGATATAGTCCCAATGATATTGTTATTAAGTGTACATTGATCTGTGGAAATGAATCAGTATATTACATTATATCGAATGTACATATAGTACTAATGATATTGGTATTATATGTACATTGTTCTGTTGGAATGAATCTGTACATGACATTATATCTATTGTAGATATAGTAATAATGGTATTGTTATTAAATGTACATTGATCTGTGGGAATGAATCAGTATAATACATTATATCGAATGTAGATATAGTACTAATGATATTCTTATTCAATCTACATTACATATCTAATGTAGGTATAGTACTAATGATATTGGTATTATATGTACATTGATCTGTGGGAACGAATCAGTATATTACATTATATCGAATGTACATATAGTACTAATGATATTGGTATTATATGTACACTGATCTGTTGGAATGAATCTGTACATGACATTATACCTATTGTAGATATAGTAATAATGATATTGTTATTAAATGTACATTGATCTGTGGGAATGAATCAGTATAATACATTATATCGAATGTAGATATAGTACTAATGATATTGTTATTAAATCTACATTACATATCTAATGTAGGTATAGTACTAATGATATTGGTATTATATGTACATTGATCTGTGGGAATGAATCAGTGTATTACATTATATCGAATGTAGATATAGTGCTAATGATGTTGTTATTAAATGTACATTGATCTGTGTGTAGTAACCAGTATATTACATTATATCTAATGTAGATATGATGATAATAATATTGTTATTAATTATATATTACATATCTAATGTAGATATAGTACTAATGATATTCGCATTAAATATACTTTGATCTGTGGGAATGAATCAGTATATTACATTATAACGAATGTAGATATAGTACTAATGATATTGTTATTAAATCTACATTACATATCTAATGTAGGTATAGTACTAATGATATTGGTATTATATGTACATTGATCTGTGGGAATGAATCAGTATATTACATTATACCTCATGTAGATATAGTGCTAATGATATTGTTATTAAATGAACATTGGTCTGTGGGAATGAATCAGTATATTACATTATATCGAATGTAGATATAGTACTAATGATATTGGTATTAAATGTACATTGATCTGTGGGAAGGAATCCGTATATTACATTATACCTAATGTAGATATGGTAATAACGATATTGTGTTTAAATGTACATTGATCTGTGTGATTGAAGCAGTATATTACATTATATCTCAGGCAGATATTTTGCTAATGATATTGTTATTAAATGTACATTGATCTGTGGGAATGAATCAGTATATTACATTATACCTAATGTAGATATAGTAATAATCATATTGTTATTGAATGTACAGTGATCTGTGGGAATGAATCAGTATATTACATTATATCGAATTTAGATATAGTGCTAATGATGTTGTTACTAAATGTACATTGATCTGTGGGTAGTAGTCAGTATATTACATTATAACTAATGTAGATATGATAATAATAATATTGTAATTAATTGTGTATTACATATCTAACGTAGATATAGTACTAATGATATTGACATTAAATGTACTTTGATCTGTGGGAATGAATCAGTATATTACATTATATCTAATGTAGATATATTACTAATGATATTGTTATTAAATGTACATTGATCTGTAGGAATGAATCAGAATATTACATTATATCGAATGTAGATATAGTACCAATGATATTGTTATTAAATGTACATTGATCTGTGGGAATGAATCAGTATATTACATTATATCGAATGTAGATATAGTACAAGTGATGGTGTTATTAAATGTACATTGATCTGTGGGTAGTAATCAGTATATTACATTATATCTAATGTAGATATGATAATAATAATATTGTTATTAATTGTATATTACATATCTGATGTAGATATAGTACTAATGATATTAACATTAAATGTACATTGATCTGTGGGAATGAATCAGTATATTACATTATACCTCATGTAGATATAGTGCTAATGATATTGTTATTAAATGAACATTGATCTGTGGGAATGAATCACTATATTACATTATATCGAATGTAGATATAGTCCCAATGATATTGTTATTAAGTGTACATTGATCTGTGGGAATGAATCAGTATATTACATTATATCGAATGTACATATAGTACTAATGATGTTGGTATTATATGTACATTGTTCTGTTGGAATGAATCAGTATATTACGTTATACCTCATGTAGATATAGTGCTAATGATATTGTTATTAAATGTACATTGATCTGTGGGAATGAATCAGTATAATACATTATATCGAATGTAGATATAGTACTAATGATATTGTTATTCAATCTACATTACATATCTAATGTAGGTATAGTACTAATGATATTGGTATTATATGTACATTGATCTGTGGGAATGATTCAGTATATTACATTATACCTCATGTAGATATAGTGCTAATGATATTGTTATTAAATAAACATTGATCTGTGGGAATGATTCAGTATATTACATTATATCGAATGTAGATATAGTACTAATGATATTGTTATTAAATCTACATTACATATCTAATGTAGGTATAGTACTAATGATATTGGTATTATATGTACATTGATCTGTGGGAATGAATCAGTATATTACATTATATCGAATGTACATATAGTACTAATGATATTGGTATTATATGTACATTGTTCTGTTGGAATGAATCTGTACATGACATTATATCTATTGTAGATATAGTAATAATGGTATTGTTATTAAATGTACATTGATCTGTGGGAATGAATCAGTATAATACATTATATCGAATGTAGATATAGTGCTAATGATATTGTTATTCAATCTACATTACATATCTAATGTAGGTATAGTACTAATGATATTGGTATTATATGTACATTGATCTGTGGGAACGAACCAGTATATTACATTATATCGAATGTACATATAGTACTAATGATATTGGTATTATATGTACACTGATCTGTTGGAATGAATCTGTACATGACATTATATCTATTGTAGATATAGAAGTAATGATATTGGTATTAAATGTACATTGATCTGTGGGAATGAATCAGTATATTACATTATATCGAATGTAGACATAGTGCTAATGATGTTGTTATTAAATGTACATTGATCTGTGGGTAATAATCAGTATATCACATTATATCTAATGTAGGTATGATAATAATAATACTGTTATTAATTGTATATTACATATCTAATGTAGATATAGTACTAATGATATTAACATTAAATGTACATTGATCTGTGGGAATGAATCAGTATATTACATTATACCTTATGTAGATATAGTGCTAATGATATTGTTATTAAATGTACATTGATCTGTGGGAATGAAACAGTATATTACATTATATCGAATGTAGATATAGTGCTAATGATGTTGTTATTAAATGTACATTGATCTGTGTGTAGTAACCAGTATATTACATTATATCTAATGTAGATATGATAATAATAATATTGTTATTAATTGTATATTACATATCTAATGTAGATATAGTACTAATGATATTGGCATTAAATATACTTTGATCTGTGGGAATGAATCAGTATATTACATTATATCGAATGTAGATTTAGTGCTAATGATGTTGTTACTAAATGTACAATGATCTGTGGGTAGTAGTCAGTATATTACATTATAACTAATGTAGATATGATAATCATAATATTGTTATTAATTGTATATTACATATCTAATGTAGATATAGTACTAATGATATTGACATTAAATGTACTTTGATCTGTGGGAATGAATCAGTATATTACATTATATCTAATGTAGATATAGTACGAATGATATTGTTATTAAATCTACATTACATATCTAATGTAGGTATAGTACTAATGATATTGGTATTATATGTACATTGATCTGTGGGAATGAATCAGTATATTACATTATACCTCATGTAGATATTGTGCTAATGATATTGTTATTAAATAAACATTGATCTGTGGGAATGATTCAGTATATTACATTATATCGAATGTAGATATAGTACTAATGATATTGTTATTAAATCTACATTACATATCTAATGTAGGTATAGTACTAATGATATTGGTATTATATGTACATTGATCTGTGGGAATGAATCAGTATATTACATTATATCGAATGTACATATAGTACTAATGATATTGGTATTATATGTACATTGTTCTGTTGGAATGAATCTGTACATGACATTATATCTATTGTAGATATAGTAATAATGGTATTGTTATTAAATGTACATTGATCTGTGGGAATGAATCAGTATAATACATTATATCGAATGTAGATATAGTACTAATGATATTGTTATTCAATCTACATTACATATCTAATGTAGGTATAGTACTAATGATATTGGTATTATATGTACATTGATCTGTGGGAACGAACCAGTATATTACATTATATCGAATGTACATATAGTACTAATGATATTGGTATTATATGTACACTGATCTGTTGGAATGAATCTGTACATGACATTATATCTATTGTAGATATAGAAATAATGATATTGGTATTAAATGTACATTGATCTGTGGGAATGAAACAGTATATTACATTATATCGAATGTAGATATAGTGCTAATGATGTTGTTATTAAATGTACATTGATCTGTGTGTAGTAACCAGTATATTACATTATATCTAATGTAGATATGATAATAATAATATTGTTATTAATTGTATATTACATATCTAATGTAGATATAGTACTAATGATATTGGCATTAAATATACTTTGATCTGTGGGAATGAATCAGTATATTACATTATATCGAATGTAGATTTAGTGCTAATGATGTTGTTACTAAATGTACAATGATCTGTGGGTAGTAGTCAGTATATTACATTATAACTAATGTAGATATGATAATAATAATATTGTTATTAATTGTATATTACATATCTAATGTAGATATAGTACTAATGATATTGACATTAAATGTACTTTGATCTGTGGGAATGAATCAGTATATTACATTATATCTAATGTAGATATAGTACGAATGATATTGTTATTAAATCTACATTACATATCTAATGTAGGTATAGTACTAATGATATTGGTATTATATGTACATTGATCTGTGGGAATGAATCAGTATATTACATTATACCTCATGTAGATATAGTGCTAATGATATTGTTATTAAATGAACATTGATCTGTGGGAATGAATCAGTATATTACATTATACCTCATGTAGATATAGTGCTAATGATATTGTTATTAAATGAACATTGATCTGTGGGAATGAATCAGTATATTACATTATATCGAATGTAGATATAGTACGAATGATATTGTTATTAAATCTACATTACATATCTAATGTAGGTATAGTACTAATGATATTGGTATTATATGTACATTGATCTGTGGGAATGAATCAGTATATTACATTATACCTCATGTAGATATAGTGCTAATGATATTGTTATAAAATGTACATTGATCTGTGGGAAGGAATCAGTATATAACATTATATCGAATGTAGATATAGTACTAATGATATTGTTATTAAATCTATGTTACATATCTAATGTAGGTATAGTACTAATGATATTGTTATTAAATGTGCATTGATCTGTGGGAACGAATCAGTATATTACATTATATCGAATGTAGATATAGTACTAATGATATTGTTATTTAATGTACATCGATCTGTGGGAATGAATCAGTCTATTACATTATATCTAATGTAGTTATGGTAATACTAATATTGTTGTTAATTGTACATTACATATCTAATGTAGATGTAGTACTAATGATATTGGTGTTATATGTACATTGATCTGTTGGAATGAATCTGTACATGACATTATATCTATTGTAGATATAGTAATAATGATATTGTTATTAAATGTACATTGATCTGTGGGAATGAATCAGTATATTACATTATATCGAATGTAGATATAGTGCTAATGATGTTGTTATTAAATGTACATTGATCTGTGTGTAGAAACCAGTGTATTACATTATATCTAATGTAGATATGATAATAATAATATTGTTATTAATTGTATATTACATATCTAATGTAGATATAGTACTACTGATATTGGCATTAAATGTACATTGATCTGTGGGAATGAATCAGTCTATTACATTATATCGAATGTAGATATAGTACCAATGATATTGTTATTAAATGTACATTGATCTGTGGGAATGAACCAGTATATTAAATTATATCGAATGTAGATATAGTACTAATGATATTGTTATTAAATCTACATTACATATCTAATGTAGGTATGCTACTAATGATATTGTTATTAAATGTACATTGATCTGTGGGAATGAGTCAGTCTATTACATTATATCTAATGTAGATATGGTAATAATAATATTGTTATTAACTGTACATTACATATCTAATGTAGATATAGTACTAATGATATTGGCATTAAATATACTTTGATCTGTGGGAATGAATCAGTATATTACATTATATCGAATGTAGATATAGTACTAATGATATTGGTACTATATGTACATTGATCTGTGGGAACGAATCAGTATATTACATTATATCGAATGTACATATAGTAATAATGATATTGGTATTATATGTACATTGATCTGTTGGAATGAATCTGTACATGACATTATATCTATTGTAGATAGAGTAATAATGATATTGTTATTAAATGTACATTGATCTGTAGGAATGAATCAGAATATTACATTATATCGAATGTAGATATAGTACCAATGATATTGTTATTAAATGTACATTGATCTGTGGGTAGTAACCAGTATATTACATTATATCTAATGTAGATATGATAATAATAATATTGTTATTAATTGTATATTACATATCTGATGTAGATATAGTACTAATGATATTAACATTAAATGTACATTGATCTGTGGGAATGAATCAGTATATTACATTATACCTCATGTAGATATAGTGCTAATGATATTGTTATTAAATGAACATTGATCTGTGGGAATGAATCAGTATATTACATTATATCGAATGTAGATATAGTCCCAATGATATTGTTATTAAGTGTACATTGATCTGTGGAAATGAATCAGTATATTACATTATATCGAATGTACATATAGTACTAATGATATTGGTATTATATCTACATTGTTCTGTTGGAATGAATCTGTACATGACATTATATCTATTGTAGATATAGTAATAATGATATTGTTATTAAATGTGCATTGATCTGTGGGAATGAATCAGTATAATACATTATATCGAATATAGATATAGTACTAATGATATTGTTATTAAATCTACATTACATATCTAATGTAGGTATAGTACTAATGATATTGGTAATATATGTACATTGATCTGTGGGAATGAATCAGTGTATTACATCATATCGAATGTAGATATAGTGTTAATGATGTTGTTATTAAATGTACATTGATCAGTGTGTAGTAACCAGTATATTACATTATATCTAATGTAGATATGATAATAATAATATTGTTATTAATTGTGTATTACATATCTAATGTAGATATAGTACTAATGATATTCGCATTAAATATACTTTGATCTGTGGCAATGAATCAGTATATTACATTATATCGAATGTAAATATAGTACTAATGATATTGTTATTAAATCTACATTACACATCTAATGTAGGTATAGTACTAATGATATTGGTATTATATGTACATTGATCTGTGGGAATGAATCAGTATATTACATTATACCTCATGTAGATATAGTGCTAATGATATTGTAATTAAATGAACATTGATCTGTGGGAATGAATCAGTATATTACATTATATCGAATGTAGAAATAGTACTAATGATATTGGGATTAAATGTACATTGATCTGTGGGAAGGAATCCGTATATTACATTATACCTAATGTAGATATGGTAATAACGATATTGTTTTTAAATGTACATTGAGCTGTGTGAATGAAGCAGTATATTGCATTATATCTCAGGCAGATATTTTGCTAATGATATTGTTATTAAATGTACATCGATCTGTGGGAATGAATCAGTATATTACATTATACCTAATGTAGATATAGTAATAATGATATTGTTATTAAATGTACATTGATCTGTGGGAATGAATCAGTATATTACATTATATCGAATTTAGATATAGTGCTAATGATATTGTTACTAAATGTACATTGATCTGTGGGTAGTAGTCAGTATATTACATTATAACTAATGTAGATATGATAACAATAATATTGTTATTAATTGTGTATTACATATCTAACGTAGATATAGTACTAATGATATTGACATTAAATGTACTTTGATCTGTGGGAATGAATCAGTATATTACATTATATCTAATGTAGATATATTACTAATGATATTGTTATTAAATGTACATTGATCTGTGGGAATGAATCAGAATATTACATTATATCGAATGTAGATACAGTACCAATGATATTGTTATTAAGTGTACATTGATCTGTGGGAATGAATCAGTATATTACATTATATCGAATGTAGATATAGTACAAGTGATGGTGTTATTAAATGTACATTGATCTGTGGGTAGTAATCAGTATATTACATTATATCTAATGTAGATATGATAATAATAGTATTGTTATTAATTGTATATTACATATCTGATGTAGATATAGTACTAATGATATTAACATTAAATGTACATTGATCTGTGGGAATGAATCAGTATATTACATTATACCTCATGTAGATATAGTGCTAATGATATTGTTATTAAATGAACATTGATCTGTGGGAATGAATCAGTATATTACATTATATCGAATGTAGATATAGTACGAATGATATTGTTATTAAATCTACATTACATATCTAATGTAGGTATAGTACTAATGATATTGGTATTATATGTACATTGATCTGTGGGAATGAATCAGTATATTACATTATACCTCATGTAGATATAGTGCTAATGATATTGTTATAAAATGTACATTGATCTGTGGGAAGGAATCAGTATATAACATTATATCGAATGTAGATATAGTACTAATGATATTGTTATTAAATCTATGTTACATATCTAATGTAGGTATAGTACTAATGATATTGTTATTAAATGTGCATTGATCTGTGGGAACGAATCAGTATATTACATTATATCGAATGTAGATATAGTACTAATGATATTGTTATTTAATGTACATCGATCTGTGGGAATGAATCAGTCTATTACATTATATCTAATGTAGTTATGGTAATACTAATATTGTTGTTAATTGTACATTACATATCTAATGTAGATGTAGTACTAATGATATTGGTGTTATATGTACATTGATCTGTTGGAATGAATCTGTACATGACATTATATCTATTGTAGATATAGTAATAATGATATTGTTATTAAATGTACATTGATCTGTGGGAATGAATCAGTATATTACATTATATCGAATGTAGATATAGTGCTAATGATGTTGTTATTAAATGTACATTGATCTGTGTGTAGAAACCAGTGTATTACATTATATCTAATGTAGATATGATAATAATAATATTGTTATTAATTGTATATTACATATCTAATGTAGATATAGTACTACTGATATTGGCATTAAATGTACATTGATCTGTGGGAATGAATCAGTCTATTACATTATATCGAATGTAGATATAGTACCAATGATATTGTTATTAAATGTACATTGATCTGTGGGAATGAACCAGTATATTAAATTATATCGAATGTAGATATAGTACTAATGATATTGTTATTAAATCTACATTACATATCTAATGTAGGTATGCTACTAATGATATTGTTATTAAATGTACATTGATCTGTGGGAATGAGTCAGTCTATTACATTATATCTAATGTAGATATGGTAATAATAATATTGTTATTAACTGTACATTACATATCTAATGTAGATATAGTACTAATGATATTGGCATTAAATATACTTTGATCTGTGGGAATGAATCAGTATATTACATTATATCGAATGTAGATATAGTACTAATGATATTGGTACTATATGTACATTGATCTGTGGGAACGAATCAGTATATTACATTATATCGAATGTACATATAGTAATAATGATATTGGTATTATATGTACATTGATCTGTTGGAATGAATCTGTACATGACATTATATCTATTGTAGATAGAGTAATAATGATATTGTTATTAAATGTACATTGATCTGTAGGAATGAATCAGAATATTACATTATATCGAATGTAGATATAGTACCAATGATATTGTTATTAAATGTACATTGATCTGTGGGTAGTAACCAGTATATTACATTATATCTAATGTAGATATGATAATAATAATATTGTTATTAATTGTATATTACATATCTGATGTAGATATAGTACTAATGATATTAACATTAAATGTACATTGATCTGTGGGAATGAATCAGTATATTACATTATACCTCATGTAGATATAGTGCTAATGATATTGTTATTAAATGAACATTGATCTGTGGGAATGAATCAGTATATTACATTATATCGAATGTAGATATAGTCCCAATGATATTGTTATTAAGTGTACATTGATCTGTGGAAATGAATCAGTATATTACATTATATCGAATGTACATATAGTACTAATGATATTGGTATTATATCTACATTGTTCTGTTGGAATGAATCTGTACATGACATTATATCTATTGTAGATATAGTAATAATGATATTGTTATTAAATGTGCATTGATCTGTGGGAATGAATCAGTATAATACATTATATCGAATATAGATATAGTACTAATGATATTGTTATTAAATCTACATTACATATCTAATGTAGGTATAGTACTAATGATATTGGTAATATATGTACATTGATCTGTGGGAATGAATCAGTGTATTACATCATATCGAATGTAGATATAGTGTTAATGATGTTGTTATTAAATGTACATTGATCAGTGTGTAGTAACCAGTATATTACATTATATCTAATGTAGATATGATAATAATAATATTGTTATTAATTGTGTATTACATATCTAATGTAGATATAGTACTAATGATATTCGCATTAAATATACTTTGATCTGTGGCAATGAATCAGTATATTACATTATATCGAATGTAAATATAGTACTAATGATATTGTTATTAAATCTACATTACACATCTAATGTAGGTATAGTACTAATGATATTGGTATTATATGTACATTGATCTGTGGGAATGAATCAGTATATTACATTATACCTCATGTAGATATAGTGCTAATGATATTGTAATTAAATGAACATTGATCTGTGGGAATGAATCAGTATATTACATTATATCGAATGTAGAAATAGTACTAATGATATTGGGATTAAATGTACATTGATCTGTGGGAAGGAATCCGTATATTACATTATACCTAATGTAGATATGGTAATAACGATATTGTTTTTAAATGTACATTGAGCTGTGTGAATGAAGCAGTATATTGCATTATATCTCAGGCAGATATTTTGCTAATGATATTGTTATTAAATGTACATCGATCTGTGGGAATGAATCAGTATATTACATTATACCTAATGTAGATATAGTAATAATGATATTGTTATTAAATGTACATTGATCTGTGGGAATGAATCAGTATATTACATTATATCGAATTTAGATATAGTGCTAATGATATTGTTACTAAATGTACATTGATCTGTGGGTAGTAGTCAGTATATTACATTATAACTAATGTAGATATGATAACAATAATATTGTTATTAATTGTGTATTACATATCTAACGTAGATATAGTACTAATGATATTGACATTAAATGTACTTTGATCTGTGGGAATGAATCAGTATATTACATTATATCTAATGTAGATATATTACTAATGATATTGTTATTAAATGTACATTGATCTGTGGGAATGAATCAGAATATTACATTATATCGAATGTAGATACAGTACCAATGATATTGTTATTAAGTGTACATTGATCTGTGGGAATGAATCAGTATATTACATTATATCGAATGTAGATATAGTACAAGTGATGGTGTTATTAAATGTACATTGATCTGTGGGTAGTAATCAGTATATTACATTATATCTAATGTAGATATGATAATAATAGTATTGTTATTAATTGTATATTACATATCTGATGTAGATATAGTACTAATGATATTAACATTAAATGTACATTGATCTGTGGGAATGAATCAGTATATTACATTATACCTCATGTAGATATAGTGCTAATGATATTGTTATTAAATGAACATTGATCTGTGGGAATGAATCAGTATATTACATTATATCGAATGTAGATATAGTCCCAATGATATTGTTATTAAGTGTACATTGATCTGTGGAAATGAATCAGTATATTACATTATATCGAATGTACATATAGTACTAATGATATTGGTATTATATGTACATTGTTCTGTTGGAATGAATCTGTACATGACATTATATCTATTGTAGATATAGTAATAATGGTATTGTTATTAAATGTACATTGATCTGTGGGAATGAATCAGTATAATACATTATATCGAATGTAGATATAGTACTAATGATATTCTTATTCAATCTACATTACATATCTAATGTAGGTATAGTACTAATGATATTGGTATTATATGTACATTGATCTGTGGGAATGAATCAGTGTATTACATTATATCGAATGTAGATATAGTGCTAATGATGTTGTTATTAAATGTACACTGATCTGTGGGAATGAATCAGTATAATACATTATATCGAATGTAGATATAGTACTAATGATATTGTTATTCAATCTACATCACATATCTAATGTAGGTATAGTACTAATGATATTGGTATTATATGTACATTGATCTGTGGGAATGAATCAGTGTATTACATTATATCGAATGTAGATATAGTGCTAGTGATGTTGTTATTAAATGTACATTGATCTGTGTGTAGTATCCAGTATATTGCATTATATCTAATGTAGATATGATACTAATAATATTGTTATTAATTGTATATTACATATCTAATGTAGATATAGTACTAATGATATTGGCATTAAATATACATTGATCTGTGGGAATGAATCAGTATATTACGTTATACCTCATGTAGATATAGTGCTAATGATATTGTTATTAAATGTACATTGATCTGTGGGAATGAATCAGTATAATACATTATATCGAATGTAGATATAGTACTAATGATATTGTTATTCAATCTACATTACATATCTAATGTAGGTATAGTACTAATGATATTGGTATTATATGTACATTGATCTGTGGGAATGATTCAGTATATTACATTATACCTCATGTAGATATAGTGCTAATGATATTGTTATTAAATGAACATTGATCTGTGGGAATGATTCAGTATATTACATTATATCGAATGTAGATATAGTACTAATGATATTGTTATTAAATCTACATTACATATCTAATGTAGGTATAGTACTAATGATATTGGTATTATATGTACATTGATCTGTGGGAATGAATCAGTATATTACATTATATCGAATGTACATATAGTACTAATGATATTGGTATTATATGTACATTGTTCTGTTGGAATGAATCTGTACATGACATTATATCTATTGTAGATATAGTAATAATGGTATTGTTATTAAATGTACATTGATCTGTGGGAATGAATCAGTATAATACATTATATCGAATGTAGATATAGTACTAATGATATTGTTATTCAATCTACATTACATATCTAATGTAGGTATAGTACTAATGATATTGGTATTATATGTACATTGATCTGTGGGAACGAACCAGTATATTACATTATATCGAATGTACATATAGTACTAATGATATTGGTATTATATGTACACTGATCTGTTGGAATGAATCTGTACATGACATTATATCTATTGTAGATATAGAAATAATGATATTGGTATTAAATGTACATTGATCTGTGGGAATGAATCAGTATATTACATTATATCGAATGTAGACATAGTGCTAATGATGTTGTTATTAAATGTACATTGATCTGTGGGTAATAATCAGTATATCACATTATATCTAATGTAGGTATGATAATAATAATATTGTTATTAATTGTATATTCCATATCTAATGTAGATATAGTACTAATGATATTAACATTAAATGTACATTGATCTGTGGGAATGAATCAGTATATTACATTATACCTTATGTAGATATAGTGCTAATGATATTGTTATTAAATGTACATTGATCTGTGGGAATGAAACAGTATATTACATTATATCGAATGTAGATATAGTGCTAATGATATTGTTATTAAATGAACATTGATCTGTGGGAATGAATCAGTATAATACATTATACCTCATGTAGATATAGTGCTAATGATATTGTTATTAAATGAACATTGATCTGTGGGAATGAATCAGTATATTACATTATATCGAATGTAGATATAGTACGAATGATATTGTTATAAAATCTACATTACATATCTAATGTAGGTATAGTACTAATGATATTGGTATTATATGTACATTGATCTGTGGGAATGAATCAGTATATTACATTATACCTCATGTAGATATAGTGCTAATGATATTGTTATAAAATGTACATTGATCTGTGGGAATGAATCAGTATATAACATTATATCGAATGTAGATATAGTACTAATGATATTGTTATTAAATCTACATTACATATCTAATGTAGGTATAGTACTAATGATATTGGTATTAAATGTGCATTGATCTGTGGGAACGAATCAGTATATTACATTATATCGAATGTAGATATAGTACTAATGATATTGTTATTTAATGTACATCGATCTGTGGGAATGAATCAGTCTATTACATTATATCTAATGTAGTTATGGTAATAATAATATTGTTATTAATTGTACATTACATATGTAATGTAGATGTAGTACTAATGATATTGGTGTTATATGTACATTGATCTGTTGGAATGAATCTGTACATGACATTATATCTATTGTAGATATAGTAATAATGATATTGTTATTAAATGTACATTGATCTGTGGGAATGAATCAGTATATTACATTATATCGAATGTAGATATAGTGCTAATGATGTTGTTATTAAATGTACATTGATCTGTGTGTAGAAACCAGTGTATTACATTATATCTAATGTAGATATGATAATAATAATATTGTTATTAATTGTATATTACATATCTAATGTAGATATAGTACTACTGATATTGGCATTAAATGTACATTGATCTGTGGGAATGAATCAGTCTATTACATTATATCGAATGTAGATATAGTACCAATGATATTGTTATTAAATGTACATTGATCTGTGGGAATGAAACAGTATATTAAATTATATCGAATGTAGATATAGTCCCAATGATATTGTTATTAAGTGTACATTGATCTGTGGAAATGAATCAGTATATTACATTATATCGAATGTACATATAGTACTAATGATATTGGTATTATATGTACATTGTTCTGTTGGAATGAATCTGTACATGACATTATATCTATTGTAGATATAGTAATAATGGTATTGTTATTAAATGTACATTGATCTGTGGGAATGAATCAGTATAATACATTATATCGAATGTAGATATAGTACTAATGATATTCTTATTCAATCTACATTACATATCTAATGTAGGTATAGTACTAATGATATTGGTATTATATGTACATTGATCTGTGGGAACGAATCAGTATATTACATTATATCGAATGTACATATAGTACTAATGATATTGGTATTATATGTACACTGATCTGTTGGAATGAATCTGTACATGACATTATACCTATTGTAGATATAGTAATAATGATATTGTTATTAAATGTACATTGATCTGTGGGAATGAATCAGTATAATACATTATATCGAATGTAGATATAGTACTAATGATATTGTTATTAAATCTACATTACATATCTAATGTAGGTATAGTACTAATGATATTGGTATTATATGTACATTGATCTGTGGGAATGAATCAGTGTATTACATTATATCGAATGTAGATATAGTGCTAATGATGTTGTTATTAAATGTACATTGATCTGTGTGTAGTAACCAGTATATTACATTATATCTAATGTAGATATGATGATAATAATATTGTTATTAATTGTATATTACATATCTAATGTAGATATAGTACTAATGATATTCGCATTAAATATACTTTGATCTGTGGGAATGAATCAGTATATTACATTATAACGAATGTAGATATAGTACTAATGATATTGTTATTAAATCTACATTACATATCTAATGTAGGTATAGTACTAATGATATTGGTATTATATGTACATTGATCTGTGGGAATGAATCAGTATATTACATTATACCTCATGTAGATATAGTGCTAATGATATTGTTATTAAATGAACATTGGTCTGTGGGAATGAATCAGTATATTACATTATATCGAATGTAGATATAGTACTAATGATATTGGTATTAAATGTACATTGATCTGTGGGAAGGAATCCGTATATTACATTATACCTAATGTAGATATGGTAATAACGATATTGTTTTTAAATGTACATTGATCTGTGTGATTGAAGCAGTATATTACATTATATCTCAGGCAGATATTTTGCTAATGATATTGTTATTAAATGTACATTGATCTGTGGGAATGAATCAGTATATTACATTATACCTAATGTAGATATAGTAATAATCATATTGTTATTGAATGTACAGTGATCTGTGGGAATGAATCAGTATATTACATTATATCGAATTTAGATATAGTGCTAATGATGTTGTTACTAAATGTACATTGATCTGTGGGTAGTAGTCAGTATATTACATTATAACTAATGTAGATATGATAATAATAATATTGTAATTAATTGTGTATTACAGTTCTAACGTAGATATAGTACTAATGATATTGACATTAAATGTACATTGATCTGTGGGAATGAATCAGTATATTACATTATACCTCATGTAGATATAGTGCTAATGATATTGTTATTAAATGAACATTGATCTGTGGGAATGAATCACTATATTACATTATATCGAATGTAGATATAGTCCCAATGATATTGTTATTAAGTGTACATTGATCTGTGGGAATGAATCAGTATAATACATTATATCGAATGTAGATATAGTACTAATGATATTGTTATTCAATCTACATTACATATCTAATGTAGGTATAGTACTAATGATATTGGTATTATATGTACATTGATCTGTGGGAATGATTCAGTATATTACATTATACCTCATGTAGATATAGTGCTAATGATATTGTTATTAAATAAACATTGATCTGTGGGAATGATTCAGTATATTACATTATATCGAATGTAGATATAGTACTAATGATATTGTTATTAAATCTACATTACATATCTAATGTAGGTATAGTACTAATGATATTGGTATTATATGTACATTGATCTGTGGGAATGAATCAGTATATTACATTATATCGAATGTACATATAGTACTAATGATATTGGTATTATATGTACATTGTTCTGTTGGAATGAATCTGTACATGACATTATATCTATTGTAGATATAGTAATAATGGTATTGTTATTAAATGTACATTGATCTGTGGGAATGAATCAGTATAATACATTATATCGAATGTAGATATAGTACTAATGATATTGTTATTCAATCTACATTACATATCTAATGTAGGTATAGTACTAATGATATTGGTATTATATGTACATTGATCTGTGGGAACGAACCAGTATATTACATTATATCGAATGTACATATAGTACTAATGATATTGGTATTATATGTACACTGATCTGTTGGAATGAATCTGTACATGACATTATATCTATTGTAGATATAGAAATAATGATATTGGTATTAAATGTACATTGATCTGTGGGAATGAATCAGTATATTACATTATATCGAATGTAGACATAGTGCTAATGATGTTGTTATTAAATGTACATTGATCTGTGGGTAATAATCAGTATATCACATTATATCTAATGTAGGTATGATAATAATAATACTGTTATTAATTGTATATTACATATCTAATGTAGATATAGTACTAATGATATTAACATTAAATGTACATTGATCTGTGGGAATGAATCAGTATATTACATTATACCTTATGTAGATATAGTGCCAATGATATTGTTATTAAATGTACATTGATCTGTGGGAATGAAACAGTTTATTACATTATATCGAATGTAGATATAGTGCTAATGATGTTGTTATTAAATGTACATTGATCTGTGTGTAGTAACCAGTATATTACATTATATCTAATGTAGATATGATAATAATAATATTGTTATTAATTGTATATTACATATCTAATGTAGATATAGTACTAATGATATTGGCATTAAATATACTTTGATCTGTGGGAATGAATCAGTATATTACATTATATCGAATGTAGATTTAGTGCTAATGATGTTGTTACTAAATGTACAATGATCTGTGGGTAGTAGTCAGTATATTACATTATAACTAATGTAGATATGATAATAATAATATTGTTATTAATTGTATATTACATATCTAATGTAGATATAGTACTAATGATATTGACATTAAATGTACTTTGATCTGTGGGAATGAATCAGTATATTACATTATATCTAATGTAGATATAGTACGAATGATATTGTTATTAAATCTACATTACATATCTAATGTAGGTATAGTACTAATGATATTGGTATTATATGTACATTGATCTGTGGGAATGAATCAGTATATTACATTATACCTCATGTAGATATAGTGCTAATGATATTGTTATAAAATGTACATTGATCTGTGGGAATGAATCAGTATATAACATTATATCGAATGTAGATATAGTACTAATGATATTGTTATTAAATCTATGTTACATATCTAATGTAGGTATAGTACTAATGATATTGTTATTAAATGTGCATTGATCTGTGGGAACGAATCAGTATATTACATTATATCGAATGTAGATATAGTACTAATGATATTGTTATTTAATGTACATCGATCTGTGGGAATGAATCAGTCTATTACATTATATCTAATGTAGTTATGGTAATACTAATATTGTTATTAATTGTACATTACATATCTAATGTAGATGTAGTACTAATGATATTGGTGTTATATGTACATTGATCTGTTGGAATGAATCTGTACATGACATTATATCTATTGTAGATATAGTAATAATGATATTGTTATTAAATGTACATTGATCTGTGGGAATGAATCAGTATATTACATTATATCGAATGTAGATATAGTGCTAATGATGTTGTTATTAAATGTACATTGATCTGTGTGTAGAAACCAGTGTATTACATTATATCTAATGTAGATATGATAATAATAATATTGTTATTAATTGTATATTACATATCTAATGTAGATATAGTACTACTGATATTGGCATTAAATGTACATTGATCTGTGGGAATGAATCAGTCTATTACATTATATCGAATGTAGATATAGTACCAATGATATTGTTATTAAATGAACATTGATCTGTGGGAATGAACCAGTATATTAAATTATATCGAATGTAGATATAGTACTAATGATATTGTTATTAAATCTACATTACATATCTAATGTAGGTATGCTACTAATGATATTGTTATTAAATGTACATTGATCTGTGGGAATGAGTCAGTCTATTACATTATATCTAATGTAGATATGGTAATAATAATATTGTTATTAACTGTACATTACATATCTAATGTAGATATAGTACTAATGATATTGGCATTAAATATACTTTGATCTGTGGGAATGAATCAGTATATTACATTATATCGAATGTAGATATAGTACTAATGATATTGGTACTATATGTACATTGATCTGTGGGAACGAATCAGTATATTACATTATATCGAATGTACATATAGTAATAATGATATTGGTATTATATGTACATTGATCTGTTGGAATGAATCTGTACATGACATTATATCTATTGTAGATAGAGTAATAATGATATTGTTATTAAATGTACATTGATCTGTAGGAATGAATCAGAATATTACATTATATCGAATGTAGATATAGTACCAATGATATTGTTATTAAATGTACATTGATCTGTGGGTAGTAACCAGTATATTACATTATATCTAATGTAGATATGATAATAATAATATTGTTATTAATTGTATATTACATATCTGATGTAGATATAGTACTAATGATATTAACATTAAATGTACATTGATCTGTGGGAATGAATCAGTATATTACATTATACCTCATGTAGATATAGTGCTAATGATATTGTTATTAAATGAACATTGATCTGTGGGAATGAATCAGTATATTACATTATATCGAATGTAGATATAGTCCCAATGATATTGTTATTAAGTGTACATTGATCTGTGGAAATGAATCAGTATATTACATTATATCGAATGTACATATAGTACTAATGATATTGGTATTATATCTACATTGTTCTGTTGGAATGAATCTGTACATGACATTATATCTATTGTAGATATAGTAATAATGGTATTGTTATTAAATGTACATTGATCTGTGGGAATGAATCAGTACAATACATTATATCGAATGTAGATATAGTACTAATGATATTCTTATTCAATCTACATTACATATCTAATGTAGGTATAGTACTAATGATATTGGTATTATATGTACATTGATCTGTGGGAATGAATCAGTGTATTACATTATATCGAATGTAGATATAGTGCTAGTGATGTTGTTATTAAATGTACATTGAGCTGTGTGTAGTAACCAGTATATTGCATTATATCTAATGTAGATATGATAATAATAATATTGTTATTAATTGTATATTACATATCTAATGTAGATATAGTACTAATGATATTGGCATTAAATATACATTGATCTGTGGGAATGAATCAGTATATTACATTATACCTTATGTAGATATAGTGCTAATGATATTGTTATTAAATGTACATTGATCTGTGGGAATGAAACAGTATATTACATTATAACGAATGTAGATATAGTGCTAATGATGTTGTTATTAAATGTACATTGATCTGTGTGTAGTAACCAGTATATTACATTATATCTAATGTAGATATGATAATAATAATATTGTTATTAATTGTATATTACATATCTAATGTAGATATAGTACTAATGATATTGGCATTAAATATACTTTGATCTGTGGGAATGAATCAGTATATTACATTATATCGAATGTAGATATAGTACGAATGATATTGTTATTAAATCTACATTACATATCTAATGTAGGTATAGTACTAATGATATTGGTATTATATGTACATTGATCTGTGGGAATGAATCAGTATATTACATTATACCTTATGTAGATATAGTGCTAATGATATTGTTATTAAATGTACATTGATCTGTGGGAATGAAACAGTATATTACATTATATCGAATGTAGATATAGTGCTAATGATGTTGTTATTAAATGTACATTGATCTGTGTGTAGTAACCAGTATATTACATTATATCTAATGTAGATATGATAATAATAATATTGTTATTAATTGTATATTACATATCTAATGTAGATATAGTACTAATGATATTGGCATTAAATATACTTTGATCTGTGGGAATGAATCAGTATATTACATTATATCGAATGTAGATTTAGTGCTAATGATGTTGTTACTAAATGTACAATGATCTGTGGGTAGTAGTCAGTATATTACATTATAACTAATGTAGATATGATAATAATAATATTGTTATTAATTGTATATTACATATCTAATGTAGATATAGTACTAATGATATTGACATTAAATGTACTTTGATCTGTGGGAATGAATCAGTATATTACATTATATCTAATGTAGATATGGTAATAATAATATTGTTATTAACTGTACATTACATATCTAATGTAGATATAGTACTAATGATATTGGCATTAAATATACTTCGATCTGTGGGAATGAATCAGTATATTACATTATATCGAATGTAGATATAGTACTAATGATATTGGTACTATATGTACATTGATCTGTGGGAATGAATCAGTATATTACATTATACCTCATGTAGATATAGTGCTAATGATATTGTTATTAAATGAACATTGATCTGTGGGAATGAATCAGTATATTACATTATATCGAATGTAGATATAGTCCCAATGATATTGTTATTAAGTGTACATTGATCTGTGGGAATGAATCAGTATATTACATTATATCGAATGTACATATAGTACTAATGATGTTGGTATTATATGTACATTGTTCTGTTGGAATGAATCTGTACATGACATTATATCTATTGTAGATATAGTAATAATGGTATTGTTATTAAATGTACATTGATCTGTGGGAATGAATCAGTATAATACATTATATCGAATGTAGATATAGTACTAATGATATTGTTATTAAATCTACATTACATATCTAATGTAGGTATAGTACTAATGATATTGGTATTATATGTACATTGATCTGTGGGAATGAATCAGTGTATTACATTATATCGAATGTAGATATAGTGCTAATGATGTTGTTATTAAATGTACATTGATCTGTGTGTAGTAACCAGTATATTGCATTATATCTAATGTAGATATGATAATAATAATATTGTTATTAATTGTATATTACATATCTAATGTAGATATAGTACTAATGATATTGGCATTAAATATGCTTTGATCTGTGGGAATGAATCAGTATATTACATTATATCGAATGTAGATATAGTACGAATGATATTGTTATTAAATCTACATTACATATCTAATGCAGGTATAGTACTAATGATATTGGTATTATATGTACATTGATCTGTGGGAATGAATCAGTATATTACATTATACCTCATGTAGATATAGTGCTAATGATATTGTTATTAAATGAACATTGATCTGTGGGAATGAATCAGTATATTACATTATATCGAATGTAGATATAGTCCCAATGATATTGTTATTAAGTGTACATTGATCTGTGGGAATGAATCAGTATATTACATTATATCGAATGTACATATAGTACTAATGATATTGGTATTATATGTACATTGTTCTGTTGGAATGAATCTGTACATGACCCTATATCTATTGTAGATATAGTAATAATGATATTGTTATTAAATGTACATTGATCTGTGGGAATGGATCAGTATATTACATTATATCGAATGTAGATATAGTGCTAATGATGTTGTTATTAAATGTACATTGATCTGTGGGTAATAATCAGTATATCACATTATATCTAATGTAGATATGATAATAATAATATTGTTATTAATTGTATATTACATATCTAATGTAGATATAGTACTAATGATATTAACATTAAATGTACATTGATCTGTGTGGATGAATCAGTATATTACATTATACCTCATGTAGATATAGTGCTAATGATATTGTTATTAAATGTACATTGATCTGTGGGAATGAATCAGTATATTACATTATATCGAATGTAGATATAGTACTAATGATATTGGTATTAAATGTACATTGATCTGTGGGAAGGAATCCGTATATTACATTATACCTAATGTAGATATGGTAATAACGATATTGTTTTTAAATGTACATTGATCTGTGTGAATGAAGCAGTATATTACATTATAAATCAGGCAGATATTTTGCTAATGATATTGTTATTAAATGTACATTGATCTGTGGGAATGAATCAGTATATTACATTATACCTAATGTAGATACAGTAATAATGATACTGTTATTAAATGTACATTGATCTGTGGGAATGAATCAGTATGTTACATTATATCGAATGTAGATATAGTGCTAATGATGTTGTTACTAAATGTACATTGATCTGTGGGTAGTAGTCAGTATATTACATTATAACTAATGTAGATATGATAATAATAATATTGTTATTAATTGTATATTACATATCTGATGTAGATATAGTACTAATGATATTAACATTAAATGTACATTGATCTGTGGGAATGAATCAGTATATTACATTATATCGAATGTAGATATAGTGCTGATGATGTTGTTATTAAATGTACATTGATCTGTGGGTAGTAATCAGTATATTACATTATATCTAATGTAGATATGATAATAATAATATTGTTATTAATTGTGTATTACATATCTAACGTAGATATAGTACTAATGATATTGACATTAAATGTACTTTGATCTGTGGGAATGAATCAGTATATTACGTTATATCTAATGTAGATATATTACTAATGATATTGTTATTAAATGTACATTGATCTGTGGGAATGAATCAGCATATTACATTATATCGAATGTAGATATTGTACCAATGATATTGTTATTAAATGTACATTGATCTGTGGGAATGAATCAGTATATTACATTATATCGAATGTAGATATAGTACAAGTGATGGTGTTATTAAATGTACATTGATCTGTGGGTAGTAATCAGTATATTACATTATATCTAATGTAGATATGATAATAATGATATTGTTATTAATTGTATATTACATATCTAATGTAGATATAGTACTAATGATATTTACATTAAATGTACATTGATCTGTGGGAATGAATCAGTATATTACATTATACCTCATGTAGATATAGTGCTAATGATATTGTTATTAAATGAACATTGATCTATGGGAATGAATCAGTATATTACATTATATCTAATGTAGATATATTACTAACGATATTGTTATTAAATGTACATTGATCTGTAGGAATGAATCAGAATATTACATTATATCGAATGTAGATATAGTACCAATGATATTGTTATTAAATGTACATTGATCTGTGGGAATGAATCAGTATATTACATTATATCGAATGTACATATAGTACTAATGATATTGGTATTATATGTACACTGATCTGTTGGAATGAATCTGTACATGACATTATATCTATTGTAGATATAGTGCTAATGATGTTGTTATTAAATGTACATTGATCTGTGTGTAGTAACCAGTATATTACATTATATCTAATGTAGATATGACAATAATAATATTGTTATTAATTGTATATTATATTTCTAATGTAGATATAGTACTAATGATATTGGCATTAAATATACTTTGATCTGTGGGAATGAATCAGTATATTACATTATATCGAATGTAGATATAGTACGAACGATATTGTTATTAAATCTACATTACATATCTAATGTAGGTATAGTACTAATGATATTGGTATTATATGTACACTGATCTGTGGGAATGAATCAGTATATTACATTATACCTTATGTAGATATAGTGCTAATGATATTCTTATTAAATGTACATTGATCTGTGGGAATGAAACAGTATATTACATTATATCGAATGTAGACATAGTGCTAATGATGTTGTTATTAAATGTACATTGATCTGTGTGTAGTAACCAGTATATTACATTATATCTAATGTAGATATGATAATAATA
This sequence comes from Osmia lignaria lignaria, assembly GCF_051020975.1. Lineage (NCBI taxonomy): Eukaryota > Metazoa > Arthropoda > Insecta > Hymenoptera > Megachilidae > Osmia > Osmia lignaria. Next base: position 1,408,771 of record NC_135036.1, read on the forward strand.
ATATTGTTATTAATTGTATATTACATATCTAATGTAGATATAGTACTAATGATATTCCCATTAAATATACTTTGATCTGTGGGAATGAATCAGTATATTACATTATAACGAATGTAGATATAGTACTAATGATATTGTTATTAAATCTACATTACATATCTAATGTAGGTATAGTACTAATGATATTGGTATTATATGTACATTGATCTGTGGGAATGAATCAGTATATTACATTATAGCTCATGTAGATATAGTGCTAATGATATTGTTATTAAATGAACATTGATCTGTGGGAATGAATCAGTATATTACATTATATCGAATGTAGATATAGTACTAATGATATTGGTATTAAATGTACATTGATCTGTGGGAAGGAATCCGTATATTACATTATACCTAATGTAGATATGGTAATAACGATATTGTTTTTAAATGTACATTGATCTGTGTGAATGAAGCAGTATATTACATTATAAATCAGGCAGATATTTTGCTAATGATATTGTTATTAAATGTACATTGATCTGTGGGAATGAATCAGTATATTACATTATACCTAATGTAGATACAGTAATAATGATATTGTTATTAAATGTACATTGATCTGTGGGAATGAATCAGTATATTACATTATATCGGATGTAGATATAGTGCTAATGATGTTGTTACTAAATGTACATTGATCTGTGGGTAGTAGTCAGTATATTACATTATAACTAATGTAGATATGATAATAATAATATTGTTATTAATTGTGTATTACATATCTAACGTAGATATAGTACTAATGATATTGACATTAAATGTACTTTGATCTGTGGGAATGAATCAGTATATTACATTATATCTAATGTAGATATATTAGTAATGATATTGTTATTAAATGTACATTGATCTGTAGGAATGAATCAGAATATTACATTATATCGAATGTAGATATAGTACCAATGATATTGTTATTAAATGTACATTGATCTGTGAGAATGAATCAGTATATTACATTATATCTAATGTAGATATGATAATAATAATATTGTTATTAATTGTATATTACATATCTGATGTAGATATAGTACTAATGATATTAACATTAAATGTACATTGATCTGTGGGAATGAATCAGTATATTACATCATATCGAATGTACATATAGTACTAATGATGTTGGTATTATATGTACATTGTTCTGTTGGAATGAATCTGTACATGACATTATATCTATTGTAGATATAGTAATAATGGTATTGTTATTAAATGTACATTGATCTGCGGGAATGAATCAGTATAATACATTATATCGAATGTAGATATAGTACTAATGATATTGTTTTTAAATCTACATTACATATCTAATGTAGGTATAGTACTAATGATATTGGTATTATATGTACATTGATCTGTGGGAATGAATCAGTGTATTACATTAAATCGAATGTAGATATAGTGCTAATGATGTTGTTATTAAATGTACATTGATCTGTGTGTAGTAACCAGTATATTGCATTATATCGAATGTAGATATAGTACGAATGATATTGTTATTAAATCTACATTACATATCTAATGCAGGTATAGTACTAATGATATTGGTATTATATGTACATTGATCTGTGGGAATGAATCAGTATATTACATTATACCTCATGTAGATATAGTGCTAATGATATTGTTATTAAATGTACATTGATGTGGGGGTGGTAATCAGTATATTACATTATATCTAATGTAGATATGATAATAATAATATTGTTATTAATTGTATATTACATATCTAATGTAGATATAGTACTAATGATATTAACATTAAATGTACATTGATCTGTGGGAATGAATCAGTATATTACATTATATCGAATGTAGATATAGTGCTGATGATGTTGTTATTAAATGTACATTGATCTGTGGGTAGTAATCAGTATATTACATTATATCTAATGTAGATATGATAATAATAATATTGTTATTAATTGTGTATTACATATCTAACGTAGATATAGTACTAATGATATTGACATTAAGTGTACTTTGATCTGTGGGAATGAATCAGTATATTACATTATATCTAATGTAGATGTATTACTAATGATATTGTTATTAAATGTACATTGATCTGTGGGAATGAATCAGCATATTACATTATATCGAATGTAGATATTGTACCAATGATATTGTTATTAAATGTACATTGATCTGTGGGAATGAATCAGCATATTACATTATACCTCATGTAGATATAGTGCTAATGATATTGTTATTAAATGAACATTGATCTATGGGAATGAATCAGTATATTACATTATATCGAATGTAGATATAGTACCAATGATATTGTTATTATATGTACAATGATCTGTGGGAATGAATCAGTGTATTACATTATATCGTATGTAGATATAGTGCTAATGATGTTGTTATTAAATGTACATTGATCTGTGTGTAGTAACCAGTATATTACATTATATCTAATGTCGATATGATAATAATAATATTGTTATTAATTGTATATTACATATCTCATGTAGATATAGTACTAATGATATTCGCATTAAATATACTTTGATCTGTGGGAATGAATCAGTATATTACATTATAACGAATGTAGATATAGTACTAATGATATTGTTATTAAATCTACATTACATATCTAATGTAGGTATAGTACTAATGATATTGGTATTATATGTACATTGATCTGTGGGAATGAATCAGTATATTACATTATACCTCATGTAGATATAGTGCTAATGATATTGTTATTAAATGAACATTGATCTGTGGGAATGAATCAGTATATTACATTATATCGAATTTAGATATAGTGCTAATGATGTTGTTACTAAATGTACATTGATCTGTGGGTAGTAGTCAGTACATTACATTATAACTAATGTAGATATGATAATAATAATATTGTTATTAATTGTGTATTACATATCTAACGTAGATATGGTACTAATGATATTGACATTAAATGTACATTGATCTGTGGGAATGAATCAGAATATTACATTATATCGAATGTAGATATAGTACCAATGATATTGTTATTAAATGTACATTGATCAGTGGGAATGAATCAGTATATTACATTATATCGAATGTAGATATAGTACAAGTGATGGTGTTATTAAATGCACATTGATCTGTGGGTAGTAATCAGTATATTACATTATATCTAATGTAGATATGATAATAATAATATTGTTATTAATTGTATATTACATATCTGATGTAGATATAGTACTAATGATATTAACATTAAATGTACATTGATCTGTGGGAATGAATCAGTATATTACATTATACCTCATGTAGATATAGTGCTAATGATATTGTTATTAAATGAACATTGATCTGTGGGAATGAATCAGTATATTACATTATATCGAATGTAGATATAGTCCCAATGATATTGTTATTAAGTGTACATTGATCTGTGGAAATGAATCAGTATATTACATTATATCGAATGTACACATAGTACTAATGATATTGGTATTATATGTACATTGTTCTGTTGGAATGAATCTGTACATGACATTATATCTATTGTAGATATAGTAATAATGGTATTGTTATTAAATGTACATTGATCTGTGGGAATGAATCAGTATAATACATTATATCGAATGTAGATATAGTACTAATGATATTGTTATTCAATCTACATTACATATCTAATGTAGGTATAGTACTAATGATATTGGTATTATATGTACATTGATCTGTGGGAACGAATCAGTATATTACATTATATCGAATGTACATATAGTACTAATGATATTGGTATTATATGTACACCGATCTGTTGGAATGAATCTGTACATGACATTATATCTATTGTAGATATAGTAATAATGATATTGTTATTAAATGTACATTGATCTGTGGGAATGAATCAGTATAATACATTATATCGAATGTAGATATAGTACTAATGATATTGTTATTAAATCTACATTACATATCTAATGTAGGTATAGTACTAATGATATTGGTATTATATGTACATTGATCTGTGGGAATGAATCAGTGTATTACATTATATCGAATGTAGATATAGTGCTAATGATGTTGTTATTAAATGTACATTGATCTGTGTGTAGTAACCAGTATATTGCATTGTATCTAATGTAGATATGATAATAATAATATTGTTATTAATTGTATATTACATATCTAATGTAGATATAGTACTAATGATATTCGCATTAAATATACTTTGATCTGTGGGAATGAATCAGTATATTACATTATAACGAATGTAGATATAGTACTAATGATATTGTTATTAAATCTACATTACATATCTAATGTAGGTATAGTACTAATGATATTGGTATTATATGTACATTGATCTGTGGGAATGAATCAGTATATTACATTATATCGAAGGTACATATAGTACTAATTATATTGGTATTATACGTACATTGTTCTGTTGGAATGAATCTGTACATGACATTATATCTATTGTAGATATAGTAATAATGGTATTGTTATTAAATGTACATTGGTCTGTGGGAATGAATCAGTATAATACATTATATCGAATGTAGATATAGTACTAATGATATTGTTATTAAATCTACATTACATATCTAATGTAGGTATAGTACTAATGATATTGGTATTATATGTACAATGATCTGTGGGAATGAATCAGTGTATTACATTATATCGTATGTAGATATAGTGCTAATGATGTTGTTATTAAATGTACATTGATCTGTGTGTAGTAACCAGTATATTACATTATATCTAATGTCGATATGATAATAATAATATTGTTATTAATTGTATATTACATATCAAATGTAGATATAGTACTAATGATATTCGCATTAAATGTACTTTGATCTGTGGGAATGAATCAGTATATTACATTATAACGAATGTAGATATAGTACTAATGATATTGTTATTAAATCTACATTACATATCTAATGTAGGTATAGTACTAATGATATTGGTATTATATGTACATTGATCTGTGGGAATGAATCAGTATATTACATTATACCTCATGTAGATATAGTGCTAATGATATTGTTATTAAATGAACATTGATCTGTGGGAATGAATCAGTATATTACATTATATCGAATGTAGATATAGTCCCAATGATATTGTTATTAAGTGTACATTGATCTGTGGAAATGAATCAGTATATTACATTATATCGAATGTACATATAGTACTAATGATATTGGTATTATATGTACATTGTTCTGTTGGAATGAATCTGTACATGACATTATATCTATTGTAGATATAGTAATAATGGTATTGTTATTAAATGTACATTGATCTGTGGGAATGAATCAATATAATACATTATATCGAATGTAGATATAGTACTAATGATATTGTTATTAAATGAACATTGATCTGTGGGAATGAATCAGTATATTACATTATATCGAATGTAGATATAGTACTAATGATATTGGTATTAAATGTACATTGATCTGTGGGAAGGAATCCGTATATTACATTATACCTAATGTAGATATGGTAATAACGATATTGTTTTTAAATGTACATTGATCTGTGTGAATGAAGCAGTATATTACATTATATCTCAGGCAGATATTTTGCTAATGATATTGTTATTAAATGTACATTGATCTGTGGGAATGAATCAGTATATTACATTATACCTAATGTAGATATAGTAATAATCATATTGTTATTAAATGTACATTGATCTGTGGGAATGAATCAGTATATTACATTATATCGAATTTAGATATAGTGCTAATGATGTTGTTACTAAATGTACATTGATCTGTGGATAGTAGTCAGTATATTACATTATAACTAATGTAGATATGATAATAATAATATTGTTATTAATTGTGTATTACATATCTAACGTAGATATAGTACTAATGATATTGACATTAAATGTACTTTGATCTGTGGGAATGAATCAGTATATTACATTATATCTAATGTAGGTATAGTACTAATGATATTGTTATTAAATGTGCATTGATCTGTGGGAACGAATCAGTATATTACATTATATCTAATGTAGATATATTACTAATGATATTGTTATTAAATGTACATTGATCTGTGGGAATGAATCAGTATATTACATTATACCTCATGTAGATATAGTGCTAATGATGTTGTTATCAAATGTACATTGATCTGTGTGTAGTAACCAGTATATTGCATTATATCTAATGTAGATATGATAATAATAATATTGTTATTAATTGTATATTACATATCTGATGTAGATATAGTACTAATGATATTAACATTAAATGTACATTGATCTGTGGGAATGAATCAGTATATTACATTATACCTCATGTAGATATAGTGCTAATGATATTGTTATTAAATGAACATTGATCTGTGGGAATGAATCAGTATATTACATTATATCGAATGTAGATATAGTCCCAATGATATTGTTATTAAGTGTACATTGATCTGTGGAAATGAATCAGTATATTACATTATATCGAATGTACACATAGTACTAATGATATTGGTATTATATGTACATTGTTCTGTTGGAATGAATCTGTACATGACATTATATCTATTGTAGATATAGTAATAATGGTATTGTTATTAAATGTACATTGATCTGTGGGAATGAATCAGTATAATACATTATATCGAATGTAGATATAGTACTAATGATATTGTTATTCAATCTACATTACATATCTAATGTAGGTATAGTACTAATGATATTGGTATTATATGTACATTGATCTGTGGGAACGAATCAGTATATTACATTATATCGAATGTACATATAGTACTAATGATATTGGTATTATATGTACACCGATCTGTTGGAATGAATCTGTACATGACATTATATCTATTGTAGATATAGTAATAATGATATTGTTATTAAATGTACATTGATCTGTGGGAATGAATCAGTATAATACATTATATCGAATGTAGATATAGTACTAATGATATTGTTATTAAATCTACATTACATATCTAATGTAGGTATAGTACTAATGATATTGGTATTATATGTACATTGATCTGTGGGAATGAATCAGTGTATTACATTATATCGAATGTAGATATAGTGCTAATGATGTTGTTATTAAATGTACATTGATCTGTGTGTAGTAACCAGTATATTGCATTGTATCTAATGTAGATATGATAATAATAATATTGTTATTAATTGTATATTACATATCTAATGTAGATATAGTACTAATGATATTCGCATTAAATATACTTTGATCTGTGGGAATGAATCAGTATATTACATTATAACGAATGTAGATATAGTACTAATGATATTGTTATTAAATCTACATTACATATCTAATGTAGGTATAGTACTAATGATATTGGTATTATATGTACATTGATCTGTGGGAATGAATCAGTATATTACATTATATCGAAGGTACATATAGTACTAATTATATTGGTATTATATGTACATTGTTCTGTTGGAATGAATCTGTACATGACATTATATCTATTGTAGATATAGTAATAATGGTATTGTTATTAAATGTACATTGGTCTGTGGGAATGAATCAGTATAATACATTATATCGAATGTAGATATAGTACTAATGATATTGTTATTAAATCTACATTACATATCTAATGTAGGTATAGTACTAATGATATTGGTATTATATGTACAATGATCTGTGGGAATGAATCAGTGTATTACATTATATCGTATGTAGATATAGTGCTAATGATGTTGTTATTAAATGTACATTGATCTGTGTGTAGTAACCAGTATATTACATTATATCTAATGTCGATATGATAATAATAATATTGTTATTAATTGTATATTACATATCAAATGTAGATATAGTACTAATGATATTCGCATTAAATGTACTTTGATCTGTGGGAATGAATCAGTATATTACATTATAACGAATGTAGATATAGTACTAATGATATTGTTATTAAATCTACATTACATATCTAATGTAGGTATAGTACTAATGATATTGGTATTATATGTACATTGATCTGTGGGAATGAATCAGTATATTACATTATACCTCATGTAGATATAGTGCTAATGATATTGTTATTAAATGAACATTGATCTGTGGGAATGAATCAGTATATTACATTATATCGAATGTAGATATAGTCCCAATGATATTGTTATTAAGTGTATATTGATCTGTGGAAATGAATCAGTATATTACATTATATCGAATGTACATATAGTACTAATGATATTGGTATTATATGTACATTGTTCTGTTGGAATGAATCTGTACATGACATTATATCTATTGTAGATATAGTAATAATGGTATTGTTATTAAATGTACATTGATCTGTGGGAATGAATCAATATAATACATTATATCGAATGTAGATATAGTACTAATGATATTGTTATTAAATGAACATTGATCTGTGGGAATGAATCAGTATATTACATTATATCGAATGTAGATATAGTACTAATGATATTGGTATTAAATGTACATTGATCTGTGGGAAGGAATCCGTATATTACATTATACCTAATGTAGATATGGTAATAACGATATTGTTTTTAAATGTACATTGATCTGTGTGAATGAAGCAGTATATTACATTATATCTCAGGCAGATATTTTGCTAATGATATTGTTATTAAATGTACATTGATCTGTGGGAATGAATCAGTATATTACATTATACCTAATGTAGATATAGTAATAATCATATTGTTATTAAATGTACATTGATCTGTGGGAATGAATCAGTATATTACATTATATCGAATTTAGATATAGTGCTAATGATGTTGTTACTAAATGTACATTGATCTGTGGATAGTAGTCAGTATATTACATTATAACTAATGTAGATATGATAATAATAATATTGTTATTAATTGTGTATTACATATCTAACGTAGATATAGTACTAATGATATTGACATTAAATGTACTTTGATCTGTGGGAATGAATCAGTATATTACATTATATCTAATGTAGGTATAGTACTAATGATATTGTTATTAAATGTGCATTGATCTGTGGGAACGAATCAGTATATTACATTATATCTAATGTAGATATATTACTAATGATATTGTTATTAAATGTACATTGATCTGTGGGAATGAATCAGTATATTACATTATACCTCATGTAGATATAGTGCTAATGATGTTGTTATCAAATGTACATTGATCTGTGTGTAGTAACCAGTATATTGCATTATATCTAATGTAGATATGATAATAATAATATTGTTATTAATTGTATATTACATATCTAATGTAGATATAGTACTAATGATATTAACATTAAATGTACATTGATCTGTGGGAATGAATCAGTATATTACATTATACCTCATGTAGATATAGTGCTAATGATATTGTTATTAAATGAACATTGGTCTGTGGGAACGAATCAGTATATTACATTATATCGAATGTAGATATAGTCCCAATGATATTGTTATTAAGTGTACATTGATCTGTGGGAATGAATCAGTATATTACATTATATCGAAGGTACATATAGTACTAATGATATTGGTATTATATGTACATTGTTCTGTGGGAACGAATCAGTATATTACATTATATCGAATGTACATATAGTACTAATGATATTGGTATTATATGTACACTGATCTGTTGGAATGAATCTGTACATGACATTATATCTATTGTAGATATAGTAATAATGATATTGTTATTAAATGTACATTGATCTGTGGGAATGAATCAGTATAATACATTATATCGAATGTAGATATAGTACTAATGATATTGTTATTAAATCTACATTACATATCTAATGTAGGTATAGTACTAATGATATTGGTATTATATGTACATTGATCTGTGGGAACGAATCAGTATATTACATTATATCGAATGTACATATAGTACTAATGATATTGGTATTATATGTACACTGATCTGTTGGAATGAATCTGTACATGACATTATATCTATTGTAGATATAGTAATAATGATATTGTTATTAAATGTACATTGATCTGTGGGAATGAATCAGTATAATACATTATATCGAATGTAGATATAGTACTAATGATATTGTTATTAAATCTACATTACATATCTAATGTAGGTATAGTACTAATGATATTGTTATTAAATCTACATTACATATCTAATGTAGGTATAGTACTAATGATATTGGTATTATATGTACATTGATCTGTGGGAATGAATCAGTGTATTACATTATATCGAATGTAGATATAGTGCTAATGATGTTGTTATTAAATGTACATTGATCTGTGTGTAGTAACCAGTATATTACATTATATCTAATGTAGATATGATAATAATAATATTGTTATTAATTGTATATTACATATCTAATGTAGATATAGTACTAATGATATTCGCATTAAATATACTTTGATCTGTGGGAATGAATCAGTATATTACATTATAACGAATGTAGATATAGTACTAATGATATTGTTATTAAATCTACATTACATATCTAATGTAGGTATAGTACTAATGATATTGGTATTATATGTACATTGATCTGTGGGAATGAATCAGTATATTACATTATATCGAAGGTACATATAGTACTAATGATATTGGTATTATATGTACATTGTTCTGTTGGAATGAATCTGTACATGACATTATATCTATTGTAGATATAGTAATAATGGTATTGTTATTAAATGTACATTGGTCTGTGGGAATGAATCAGTATAATACATTATATCGAATGTAGATATAGTACTAATGATATTGTTATTAAATCTACATTACATATCTAATGTAGGTATAGTACTAATGATATTGGTATTATATGTACAATGATCTGTGGGAATGAATCAGTGTATTACATTATATCGTATGTAGATATAGTGCTAATGATGTTGTTATTAAATGTACATTGATCTGTGTGTAGTAACCAGTATATTACATTATATCTAATGTCGATATGATAATAATAATATTGTTATTAATTGTATATTACATATCTAATGTAGATATAGTACTAATGATATTCGCATTAAATATACTTTGATCTGTGGGAATGAATCAGTATATTACATTATAACGAATGTAGATATAGTACTAATGATATTGTTATTAAATCTACATTACATATCTAATGTAGGTATAGTACTAATGATATTGGTATTATATGTACATTGATCTGTGGGAATGAATCAGTATATTACATTATACCTCATGTAGATATAGTGCTAATGATATTGTTATTAAATGTACATTGATCTGTGGGAATGAATCGGTATATAACATTATATCGAATGTAGATATAGTACTAACGATATTGTTATTAAATCTACATGACATATCTAATGTAGGTATAGTACTAATGATATTGTTATTAAATGTGCATTGATCTGTGGGAACGAATCAGTATATTACATTATATCTAATGTAGATATATTACTAATGATATTGTTATTAAATGTACATTGATCTGTGGGAATGAATCAGTATATTACATTATACCTCATGTAGATATAGTGCTAATGATGTTGTTATCAAATGTACATTGATCTGTGTGTAGTAACCAGTATATTGCATTATATCCAATGTAGATATGATAATAATAATATTGTTATTAATTGTATATTACATATCTAATGTAGATATAGTACTAATGATATTAACATTAAATGTACATTGATCTGTGGGAATGAATCAGTATATTACATTATACCTCATGTAGATATAGTGCTAATGATATTGTTATTAAATGAACATTGGTCTGTGGGAATGAATCAGTATATTACATTATATCGAATGTAGATATAGTCCCAATGATATTGTTATTAAGTGTACATTGATCTGTGGGAATGAATCAGTATATTACATTATATCGAAGGTACATATAGTACTAATGATATTGGTATTATATGTACATTGTTCTGTTGGAATGAATCTGTACATGACATTATATCTATTGTAGATATAGTAATAATGGTATTGTTATTAAATGTACATTGGTCTGTGGGAATGAATCAGTATAATACATTATATCGAATGTAGATATAGTACTAATGATATTGTTATTAAATCGACATTACATATCTAATGTAGGTATAGTACTAATGATATTGGTATTATATGTACAATGATCTGTGGGAATGAATCAGTGTATTACATTATATCGTATGTAGATATAGTGCTAATGATGTTGTTATTAAATGTACATTGATCTGTGTGTAGTAACCAGTATATTACATTATATCTAATGTCGATATGATAATAATAATATTGTTATTATTTGTATATTACATATCAAATGTAGATATAGTACTAATGATATTCGCATTAAATATACTTTGATCTGTGGGAATGAATCAGTATATTACATTATAACGAATGTAGATATAGTACTAATGATATTGTTATTAAATCTACATTACATATCTAATGTAGGTATAGTACTAATGATATTGGTATTATATGTACATTGATCTGTGGGAATGAATCAGTATATTACATTATACCTCATGTAGATATAGTGCTAATGATATTGTTATTAAGTGTACATTGATCTGTGGAAATGAATCAGTATATTACATTATATCGAATGTACATATAGTACTAATGATATTGGTATTATATGTACATTGTTCTGTTGGAATGAATCTGTACATGACATTATATCTATTGTAGATATAGTAATAATGGTATTGTTATTAAATGTACATTGATCTGTGGGAATGAATCAATATAATACATTATATCGAATGTAGATATAGTACTAATGATATTGTTATTAAATGAACATTGATCTGTGGGAATGAATCAGTATATTACATTATATCGAATGTAGATATAGTACTAATGATATTGGTATTAAATGTACATTGATCTGTGGGAAGGAATCCGTATATTACATTATACCTAATGTAGATATGGTAATAACGATATTGTTTTTAAATGTACATTGATCTGTGTGAATGAAGCAGTATATCACATTATATCTCAGGCAGATATTTTGCTAATGATATTGTTATTAAATGTACATTGATCTGTGGGAATGAATCAGTATATTACATTATACCTAATGTAGATATAGTAATAATCATATTGTTATTAAATGTACATTGATCTGTGGGAATGAATCAGTATATTACATTATATCGAATTTAGATATAGTGCTAATGATGTTGTTACTAAATGTACATTGATCTGTGGATAGTAGTCAGTATATTACATTATAACTAATGTAGATATGATAATAATAATATTGTTATTAATTGTGTATTACATATCTAACGTAGATATAGTACTAATGATATTGACATTAAATGTACTTTGATCTGTGGGAATGAATCAGTATATTACATTATATCTAATGTAGATATATTACTAATGATATTGTTATTAAATGTACATTGATCTGTGGGAATGAATCAGAATATTACATTATATCGAATGTAGATATAGTACCAATGATATTGTTATTAAATGTACATTGATCAGTGGGAATGAATCAGTATATTACATTATATCGAATGTAGATATAGTACAAGTGATGGTGTTATTAAATGCACATTGATCTGTGGGTAGTAATCAGTATATTACATTATATCTAATGTAGATATGATAATAATAATATTGTTATTAATTGTATATTACATATCTGATGTAGATATAGTACTAATGATATTAACATTAAATGTACATTGATCTGTGGGAATGAATCAGTATATTACATTATACCTCATGTAGATATAGTGCTAATGATATTGTTATTAAATGAACATTGATCTGTGGGAATGAATCAGTATATTACATTATATCGAATGTAGATATAGTCCCAATGATATTGTTATTAAGTGTACATTGATCTGTGGAAATGAATCAGTATATTACATTATATCGAATGTACACATAGTACTAATGATATTGGTATTATATGTACATTGTTCTGTTGGAATGAATCTGTACATGACATTATATCTATTGTAGATATAGTAATAATGGTATTGTTATTAAATGTACATTGATCTGTGGGAATGAATAAGTATAATACATTATATCGAATGTAGATATAGTACTAATGATATTGTTATTCAATCTACATTACATATCTAATGTAGGTATAGTACTAATGATATTGGTATTATATGTACATTGATCTGTGGGAACGAATCAGTATATTACATTATATCGAATGTACATATAGTACTAATGATATTGGTATTATATGTACACCGATCTGTTGGAATGAATCTGTACATGACATTATATCTATTGTAGATATAGTAATAATGATATTGTTATTAAATGTACATTGATCTGTGGGAATGAATCAGTATAATACATTATATCGAATGTAGATATAGTACTAATGATATTGTTATTAAATCTACATTACATATCTAATGTAGGTATAGTACTAATGATATTGGTATTATATGTACATTGATCTGTGGGAATGAATCAGTGTATTACATTATATCGTATGTAGATATAGTGCTAATGATGTTGTTATTAAATGTACATTGATCTGTGTGTAGTAACCAGTATATTGCATTGTATCTAATGTAGATATGATAATAATAATATTGTTATTAATTGTATATTACATATCTAATGTAGATATAGTACTAATGATATTCGCATTAAATATACTTTGATCTGTGGGAATGAATCAGTATATTACATTATATCGTATGTAGATATAGTACGAATGATATTGTTATTAAATCTACATTACATATCTAATGTAGGTATAGTACTAATGATATTGGTATTATATGTACATTGATCTGTGGGAATGAATCAGTATATTACATTATACCTCATGTAGATATAGTGCTAATGATATTGTTATTAAATGTACATTGATCTGTGGGAATGAATCGGTATATAACATTATATCGAATGTAGATATAGTACTAACGATATTGTTATTAAATCTACATGACATATCTAATGTAGGTATAGTACTAATGATATTGTTATTAAATGTGCATTGATCTGTGGGAACGAATCAGTATATTACATTATATCTAATGTAGATATATTACTAATGATATTGTTATTAAATGTACATTGATCTGTGGGAATGAATCAGTATATTACATTATACCTCATGTAGATATAGTGCTAATGATGTTGTTATCAAATGTACATTGATCTGTGTGTAGTAACCAGTATATTGCATTATATCTAATGTAGATATGATAATAATAATATTGTTATTAATTGTATATTACATATCTGATGTAGATATAGTACTAATGATATTAACATTAAATGTACATTGATCTGTGGGAATGAATCAGTATATTACATTATACCTCATGTAGATATAGTGCTAATGATGTTGTTATCAAATGTACATTGATCTGTGTGTAGTAACCAGTATATTGCATTATATCTAATGTAGATATGATAATAATAATATTGTTATTAATTGTATATTACATATCTGATGTAGATATAGTACTAATGATATTAACATTAAATGTACATTGATCTGTGGGAATGAATCAGTATATTACATTATACCTCATGTAGATATAGTGCTAATGATATTGTTATTAAATGAACATTGATCTGTGGGAATGAATCAGTATATTACATTATATCGAATGTAGATATAGTCCCAATGATATTGTTATTAAGTGTACATTGATCTGTGGAAATGAATCAGTATATTACATTATATCGAATGTACATATAGTACTAATGATATTGGTATTATATCTACATTGTTCTGTTGGAATGATTCTGTACATGACATTATATCTATTGTAGATATAGTAATAATGGTATTGTTATTAAATGTACATTGATCTGTGGGAATGAATCAGTATAATACATTATATCGAATGTAGATATAGTACTAATGGTATTCTTATTCAATCTACATTACATATCTAATGTAGGTATAGTACTAATGATATTGGTATTATATGTACATTGATCTGTGGGAACGAATCAGTATATTACATTATATCGAATGTAGATATAGTGCTAATGATGTTGTTATTAAATGTACATTGATCTGTGTGTAGTAACCAGTATATTACATTATATCTAATGTAGATATGATAATAATAATATTGTTATTAATTGTATATTACATATCTAATGTAGATATAGTACTAATGATATTCGCATTAAATATACTTTGATCTGTGGGAATGAATCAGTATATTACATTATAACGAATGTAGATATAGTACTAATGATATTGTTATTAAATCTACATTACATATCTAATGTAGGTATAGTACTAATGATATTGGTATTATATGTACATTGATCTGTGGGAATGAATCAGTATATTACATTATATCTAATGTAGATATGGTAATAATAATATTACTATTAATTGTATATTACATATCTAATGTAGATATAGTACTAATGATATTAACATTAAATGTACATTGATCTGTGGGAATGAATCAGTATATTACATTATATCTCAGGCAGATATTTTGCTAATGATATTGTTATTAAATGTACATTGATCTGTGGGAATGAATCAGTATATTACATTATACCTAATGTAGATATAGTAATAATGATATTATTATCAAATGTACATTGATCTGTGGGAATGAATCAGTATATAACATTATATCGAATGTAGATATAGTACTAACGATATTGTTATTAAATCTACATAACATATCTAATGTAGGTATAGTACTAATGATATTGTTATTAAATGTGCATTGATCTGTGGGAACGAATCAGTATATTACATTATATCTAATGTAGATATATTACTAATGATATTGTTATTAAATGAACATTGATCTGTGGGAATGAATCAGTATATTACATTATATCGAATGTAGATATAGTCCCAATGATATTGTTATTAAGTGTACATTGATCTGTGGGAATGAATCAGTATATTACATTATATCGAATGTACATATAGTACTAATGATATTGGTATTATATGTACATTGTTCTGTTGGAATGAATCTGTACATGACATTATATCTATTGTAGATATAGTAATAATGGTATTGTTATTAAATGTACATTGATCTGTGGGAATGAATCAGTATAATACATTATATCGAATGTAGATATAGTACTAATGATATTGTTATTCAATCTACATTACATATCTAATGTAGGTATAGTACTAATGATATTGGTATTATATGTACATTGATCTGTGGGAACGAATCAGTATATTACATTATATCGAATGTACATATAGTACTAATGATATTGGTATTATATGTACACTGATCTGTTGGAATGAATCTGTACATGACATTATATCTATTGTAGATATAGTAATAATGATATTGTTATTAAATGTACATTGATCTGTGGGAATGAATCAGTATAATACATTATATCGAATGTAGATATAGTACTAATGATATTGTTATTAAATCTACATTACATATCTAATGTAGGTATAGTACTAATGATATTGTTATTAAATCTACATTACATATCTAATGTAGGTATAGTACTAATGATATTGGTATTATATGTACATTGATCTGTGGGAATGAATCAGTGTATTACATTATATCGTATGTAGATATAGTGCTAATGATGTTGTTATTAAATGTACATTGATCTGTGTGTAGTAACCAGTATATTGCATTGTATCTAATGTAGATATGATAATAATAATATTGTTATTAATTGTATATTACATATCTAATGTAGATATAGTACTAATGATATTCGCATTAAATATACTTTGATCTGTGGGAATGAATCAGTATATTACATTATATCGTATGTAGATATAGTACGAATGATATTGTTATTAAATCTACATTACATATCTAATGTAGGTATAGTACTAATGATATTGGTATTATATGTACATTGATCTGTGGGAATGAATCAGTATATTACATTATACCTCATGTAGATATAGTGCTAATGATATTGTTATTAAATGTACATTGATCTGTGGGAATGAATCGGTATATAACATTATATCGAATGTAGATATAGTACTAACGATATTGTTATTAAATCTACATGACATATCTAATGTAGGTATAGTACTAATGATATTGTTATTAAATGTGCATTGATCTGTGGGAACGAATCAGTATATTACATTGTATCTAACGTAGATATATTACTAATGATATTGTTATTAAATGTACATTGATCTGTGGGAATGAATCAGTATATTACATTATACCTCATGTAGATATAGTGCTAATGATGTTGTTATCAAATGTACATTGATCTGTGTGTAGTAACCAGTATATTGCATTATATCTAATGTAGATATGATAATAATAATATTGTTATTAATTGTATATTACATGTCTAATGTAGATATAGTACTAATGATATTAACATTAAATGTACATTGATCTGTGGGAATGGATCAGTATATTACATTATACCTCATGTAGATATAGTGCTAATGATATTGTTATTAAATGAACATTGGTCTGTGGGAATGAATCAGTATATTACATTATATCGAATGTAGATATAGTCCCAATGATATTGTTATTAAGTGTACATTGATCTGTGGGAATGAATCAGTATATTACATTATATCGAAGGTACATATAGTACTAATGATATTGGTATTATATGTACATTGTTCTGTTGGAATGAATCTGTACATGACATTATATCTATTGTAGATATAGTAATAATGGTATTGTTATTAAATGTACATTGGTCTGTGGGAATGAATCAGTATAATACATTATATCGAATGTAGATATAGTACTAATGATATTGTTATTAAATCTACATTACATATCTAATGTAGGTATAGTACTAATGATATTGGTATTATATGTACATTGATCTGTGGGAATGAATCAGTGTATTACATTATATCGAATGTAGATATAGTGCTAATGATGTTGTTATTAAATGTACATTGATCTGTGTGTAGTAACCAGTATATTACATTATATCTAATGTAGATATGATAATAATAATATTGTTATTAATTTTATATTACATATCTAATGTAGATATAGTACTAATGATATTCGCATTAAATATACTTTGATCTGTGGGAATGAATCAGTATATTACATTATAACGAATGTAGATATAGTACTAATGATATTGTTATTAAATCTACATTACATATCTAATGTAGGTATAGTACTAATGATATTGGTATTATATGTACATTGATCTGTGGGAATGAATCAGTGTATTACATTATATCGTATGTAGATATAGTGCTAATGATGTTGTTATTAAATGTACATTGATCTGTGTGTAGTAACCAGTATATTGCATTGTATCTAATGTAGATATGATAATAATAATATTGTTATTAATTGTATATTACATATCTAATGTAGATATAGTACTAATGATATTCGCATTAAATATACTTTGATCTGTGGGAATGAATCAGTATATTACATTATATCGTATGTAGATATAGTACGAATGATATTGTTATTAAATCTACATTACATATCTAATGTAGGTATAGTACTAATGATATTGGTATTATATGTACATTGATCTGTGGGAATGAATCAGTATATTACATTATACCTCATGTAGATATAGTGCTAATGATATTGTTATTAAATGTACATTGATCTGTGGGAATGAATCGGTATATAACATTATATCGAATGTAGATATAGTACTAACGATATTGTTATTAAATCTACATGACATATCTAATGTAGGTATAGTACTAATGATATTGTTATTAAATGTGCATTGATCTGTGGGAACGAATCAGTATATTACATTGTATCTAACGTAGATATATTACTAATGATATTGTTATTAAATGTACATTGATCTGTGGGAATGAATCAGTATATTACATTATACCTCATGTAGATATAGTGCTAATGATGTTGTTATCAAATGTACATTGATCTGTGTGTAGTAACCAGTATATTGCATTATATCTAATGTAGATATGATAATAATAATATTGTTATTAATTGTATATTACATGTCTAATGTAGATATAGTACTAATGATATTAACATTAAATGTACATTGATCTGTGGGAATGGATCAGTATATTACATTATACCTCATGTAGATATAGTGCTAATGATATTGTTATTAAATGAACATTGGTCTGTGGGAATGAATCAGTATATTACATTATATCGAATGTAGATATAGTCCCAATGATATTGTTATTAAGTGTACATTGATCTGTGGGAATGAATCAGTATATTACATTATATCGAAGGTACATATAGTACTAATGATATTGGTATTATATGTACATTGTTCTGTTGGAATGAATCTGTACATGACATTATATCTATTGTAGATATAGTAATAATGGTATTGTTATTAAATGTACATTGGTCTGTGGGAATGAATCAGTATAATACATTATATCGAATGTAGATATAGTACTAATGATATTGTTATTAAATCTACATTACATATCTAATGTAGGTATAGTACTAATGATATTGGTATTATATGTACATTGATCTGTGGGAATGAATCAGTGTATTACATTATATCGAATGTAGATATAGTGCTAATGATGTTGTTATTAAATGTACATTGATCTGTGTGTAGTAACCAGTATATTACATTATATCTAATGTAGATATGATAATAATAATATTGTTATTAATTTTATATTACATATCTAATGTAGATATAGTACTAATGATATTCGCATTAAATATACTTTGATCTGTGGGAATGAATCAGTATATTACATTATAACGAATGTAGATATAGTACTAATGATATTGTTATTAAATCTACATTACATATCTAATGTAGGTATAGTACTAATGATATTGGTATTATATGTACATTGATCTGTGGGAATGAATCAGTATATTACATTATACCTCATGTAGATATAGTGCTAATGATATTGTTATTAAATGAACATTGATCTGTGGGAATGAATCAGTATATTACATTATATCGAATGTAGATATAGTACTAACGATATTGTTATTAAATCTACATTACATATCTAATGTAGGTATAGTACTAATGATATTGTTATTAAATGTGCATTGATCTGTGGGAACGAATCAGTATATTACATTATATCTAATGTAGATATAGTAATAATCATATTGTTATTAAATGTACATTGATCTGTGGGAATGAATCAGTATATTACATTATATCGAATGTAGATATAGTACTAATGATATTGGTATTAAATGTACATTGGTCTGTGGGAAGGAATCCGTATATTACATTATAGCTAATGTAGATATGGTAATAACGATATTGTTTTTAAATGTACATTGATCTGTGTGAATGAAGCAGTATATTACATTATATCTCAGGCAGATATTTTGCTAATGATATTGTTATTAAATGTACATTGATCTGTGGGAATGAATCAGTATATTACATTATACCTAATGTAGATATAGTAATAATCATATTGTTATTAAATGTACATTGATCTGTGGGAATGAATCAGTATATTACATTATATCGTATTTAGATATAGTGCTAATGATGTTGTTACTAAATGTACATTGATCTGTGGGTAGTAGTCAGTATATTACATTATAACTAATGTAGATATAATAATAATAATATTGTTATTAATTGTGTATTACATATCTAACGTAGATATAGTACTAATGATATTGACATTAAATGTACTTTGATCTGTGGGAATGAATCAGTATATTACATTATATCTAATGTAGATATATTACTAATGATATTGTTATTAAATGTACATTGATCTGTGGGAATGAAGCAGTATATTACATTATATCGAATGTACATATAGTACTAATGATATTGGTATTATATGTACATTGTTCTGTTGGAATGAATCTGTACATGACATTATATCTATTGTAGATATAGTAATAATGGTATTGTTATTAAATGTACATTGATCTGTGGGAATGAATCAGTATATAACATTATATCGAATGTAGATATAGTACTAGCGATATTGTTATTAAATCTACATTACATATCGAATGGAGATATAGTGCTAATGATGTTGTTACTAAATGTACATTCATCTGTGGGTAGTAGTCAGTATATTACATTATAACTGATGTAGATATGATAATAATAATATTGTTATTAATTGTGTATTACATATCTAACGTAGATATAGTACTAATGATATTGACATTAAATGTACTTTGATCTGTGGGAATGAATCAGTATATTACATTATATCGAATGTACATATAGTACTAATGATATTGGTATTATATGTACATTGTTCTGTTGGAATGAATCTGTACATGACATTATATCTATTGTAGATATAGTAATAATGGTATTGTTATTAAATGTACATTGATCTGTGGGAATGAATCAGTATAATACATTATATCGAATGTAGATATAGTACTAATGATATTGTTATTCAATCTACATTACATATCTAATGTAGGTATAGTACTAATGATATTGGTATTATATGTACATTGATCTGTGGGAACGAATCAGTATATTACATTATATCGAATGTATATATAGTACTAATGATATTGGTATTATATGTACACTGATCTGTTGGAATGAATCTGTACATGACATTATATCTATTGTAGATATAGTAATAATGGTATTGTTATTAAATGTACATTGATCTGTGGGAATGAATCAGTAGAATACATTATATCGAATGTAGATATAGTACTAATGATATTGTTATTCAATCTACATTACATATCTAATGTAGGTATAGTACTAATGATATTGGTATTATATGTACATTGATCTGTGGGAATGAATCAGTGTATTACATTATATCGAATGTAGATATAGTGCTAATGATGTTGTTATTAAATGTACATTGATCTGTGTGTAGTAACCAGTATATTACATTATATCTAATGTAGATATGATAATAATAATATTGTTATTAATTGTATATTACATATCTAATGTAGATATAGTACTAATGATATTCGCATTAAATATACTTTGATCTGTGGGAATGAATCAGTATATTACATTATAACGAATGTAGATATAGTACTAATGATATTGTTATTAAATCTACATTACATATCTAATGTAGGTATAGTACTAATGATATTGGTATTATATGTACATTGATCTGTGGGAATGAATCAGTATATTACATTATATCTAATGTAGATATGGTAATAATAATATTATTATTAATTGTATATTACATATCTAATGTAGATATAGTACTAATGATATTAACATTAAATGTACATTGATCTGTGGGAATGAATCAGTATATTACATTATACCTCATGTAGATATAGTGCTAATGATATTGTTATTAAATGAACATTGATCTGTGGGAATGAATCAGTATATTACATTATATCGAATGTAGATATAGTCCCAATGATATTGTTATTAAGTGTACATTGATCTGTGGGAATGAATCAGTATATTACATTATATCGAATGTACATATAGTACTAATGATATTGGTATTATATGTACATTGTTCTGTTGGAATGAATCTGTACATGACATTATATCTATTGTAGATATAGTAATAATGGTATTGTTATTAAATGTACATTGATCTGTGGGAATGAATCAGTATAATACATTATATCGAATGTAGATATAGTACTAATGATATTGTTATTCAATCTACATTACATATCTAATGTAGGTATAGTACTAATGATATTGGTATTATATGTACATTGATCTGTGGGAACGAATCAGTATATTACATTATATCGAATGTACATATAGTACTAATGATATTGGTATTATATGTACACTGATCTGTTGGAATGAATCTGTACATGACATTATATCTATTGTAGATATAGTAATAATGATATTGTTATTAAATGTACATTGATCTGTGGGAATGAATCAGTATAATACATTATATCGAATGTAGATATAGTACTAATGATATTGTTATTAAATCTACATTACATATCTAATGTAGGTATAGTACTAATGATATTGTTATTAAATCTACATTACATATCTAATGTAGGTATAGTACTAATGATATTGGTATTATATGTACATTGATCTGTGGGAATGAATCAGTGTATTACATTATATCGAATGTAGATATAGTGCTAATGATGTTGTTATTAAATGTACATTGATCTGTGTGTAGTAACCAGTATATTACATTATATCTAATGTAGATATGATAATAATAATATTGTTATTAATTGTATATTACATATCTAATGTAGATATAGTACTAATGATGTTCGCATTAAATATACTTTGATCTGTGGGAATGAATCAGTATATTACATTATAACGAATGTAGATATAGTACTAATGATATTGTTATTAAATCTACATTACATATCTAATGTAGGTATAGTACTAATGATATTGGTATTATATGTACATTGATCTGTGGGAATGAATCAGTATATTACATTATACCTCATGTAGATATAGTGCTAATGATATTGTTATTAAATGAACATTGATCTGTGGGAATGAATCAGTATATTACATTATATCGAATGTAGATATAGTACTAATGATATTGGTATTAAATGTACATTGATCTGTGGGAAGGAATCCGTATATTACATTATACCTAATGTAGATATGGTAATAACGATATTGTTTTTAAATGTACATTGATCTGTGTGAATGAAGCAGTATATTACATTATAAATCAGGCAGATATTTTGCTAATGATATTGTTATTAAATGTACATTGATCTGTGGGAATGAATCAGTATATTACATTATACCTAATGTAGATACAGTAATAATGATATTGTTATTAAATGTACATTGATCTGTGGGAATGAATCAGTATATTACATTATATCGGATGTAGATATAGTGCTAATGATGTTGTTACTAAATGTACATTGATCTGTGGGTAGTAGTCAGTATATTACATTATAACTAATGTAGATATGATAATAATAATATTGTTATTAATTGTATATTACATATCTGATGTAGATATAGTACTAATGATATTAACATTAAATGTACATTGATCTGTGGGAATGAATCAGTATATTACATTATACCTCATGTAGATATAGTGCTAATGATATTGTTATTAAATGAACATTGATCTGTGGGAATGAATCAGTATATTACATTATATCGAATGTAGATATAGTCCCAATGATATTGTTATTAAATGTGCATTGATCTGTGGGAACGAATCAGTATATTACATTATATCTAATGTAGATATATTACTAATGATATTGTTATTAAATGTACATTGATCTGTGGGAATCAATCAGTATATTACATTTTATCGAATGTAGATATAGTACCAATGATATTGTTATTAAATGTACATTGATCTGTGGGAATGAATCAGTATATTACATTATATCGAATGTAGATATAGTACAAGTGATGGTGTTATTAAATGTACATTGATCTGTGGGTAGTAATCAGTATATTACATTATATCTAATGTAGATATGATAATAATAATATTGTTATTAATTGTATATTACATATCTAATGTAGATATAGTACTAATGATATTAACATTAAATGTACATTGATCTGTGGGAATGAATCAGTATATTACATTATACCTCATGTAGATATAGTGCTAATGATATTGTTATTAAATGAACATTGATCTGTGGGAATGAATCAGTATATTACATTATATCGAATGTAGATATAGTCCCAATGATATTGTTATTAAGTGTACATT
This sequence comes from Osmia lignaria lignaria, assembly GCF_051020975.1. Classification (NCBI taxonomy): domain Eukaryota; kingdom Metazoa; phylum Arthropoda; class Insecta; order Hymenoptera; family Megachilidae; genus Osmia; species Osmia lignaria. The sequence goes on from NC_135036.1 coordinate 1,434,343, forward strand.
GATCTGTGGGAATGAATCAGTATATTACATTATATCGAAGGTACATATAGTACTAATGATATTGGTATTATATGTACATTGATCTGTGGGAATGAATCCGTGTATTACATTATATCGAATGTAGATATAGTGCTAATGATGTTGTTATTAAGTGTACATTGATCAGTGTGTAGTAACCAGTATATTACGTTATATCTAATGTAGATATGATAATAATAATATTGTTATTAATTGTATATTACATATCTAATGTAGATATAGTACTAATGATAATCGCATTAAATATGCTTTGATCTGTGGGAATGAATCAGTATATTACATTATATCGAATGTAGATATAGTACTAATGATATTGTTATTAAATCTACATTACATATCTAATGTAGGTATAGTACTAATGATATTGGTATTATATGTACATTGATCTGTGGGAATGAATCAGTATATTACATTATACCTCATGTAGATATAGTGCTAATGATATTGTTATTAAATGAACATTGATCTGTGGGAATGAATCAGTATATTACATTATATCGAAAGTAGATATAGTACTAATGATATTGGTATTAAATGTACATTGATCTGTGGGTAGGAATCCGTATATTACATTATACCTAATGTAGATATGGTAATAACGATATTGTTTTTAAATGTACATTGATCTGTGTGAATGAAGCAGTATATTACATTATATCTCAGGCAGATATTTTGCTAATGATATTGTTATTAAATGTACATTGATCTGTGGGAATGAATCAGTATATTACATTATACCTAATGTAGATATAGTAATAATCATATTGTTATTAAATGTACATTGATCTGTGGGAATGAATCAGTATATTACATTATATCGTATTTAGATATAGTGCTAATGATGTTGTTACTAAATGTACATTGATCTGTGGGTAGTAGTCAGTATATTACATTATAACTAATGTAGATATAATAATAATAATATTGTTATTAATTGTGTATTACATATCTAACGTAGATATAGTACTAATGATATTGACATTAAATGTACTTTGATCTGTGGGAATGAATCAGTATATTACATTATATCTAATGTAGATATATTACTAATGATATTGTTATTAAATGTACATTGATCTGTGGGAATGAAGCAGTATATTACATTATATCGAATGTACATATAGTACTAATGATATTGGTATTATATGTACATTGTTCTGTTGGAATGAATCTGTACATGACATTATATCTATTGTAGATATAGTAATAATGGTATTGTTATTAAATGTACATTGATCTGTGGGAATGAATCAGTATATAACATTATATCGAATGTAGATATAGTACTAGCGATATTGTTATTAAATCTACATTACATATCGAATGGAGATATAGTGCTAATGATGTTGTTACTAAATGTACATTCATCTGTGGGTAGTAGTCAGTATATTACATTATAACTGATGTAGATATGATAATAATAATATTGTTATTAATTGTGTATTACATATCTAACGTAGATATAGTACTAATGATATTGATATTAAATGTACTTTGATCTGTGGGAATGAATCAGTATATTACATTATATCGAATGTACATATAGTACTAATGATATTGGTATTATATGTACACTGATCTGTTGGAATGAATCTGTACATGACATTATATCTATTGTAGATATAGTAATAATGGTATCGTTATTAAATGTACATTGATCTGTGGGAATGAATCAGTAGAATACATTATATCGAATGTAGATATAGTACTAATGATATTGTTATTCAATCTACATTACATATCTAATGTAGGTATAGTACTAATGATATTGGTATTATATGTACATTGATCTGTGGGAATGAATCAGTGTATTACATTATATCGAATGTAGATATAGTGCTAATGATGTTGTTATTAAATGTACATTGATCTGTGTGTAGTAACCAGTATATTACATTATATCTAATGTAGATATGATAATAATAATATTGTTATTAATTGTATATTACATATCTAATGTAGATATAGTACTAATGATATTCGCATTAAATATACTTTGATCTGTGGGAATGAATCAGTATATTACATTATAACGAATGTAGATATAGTACTAATGATATTGTTATTAAATCTACATTACATATCTAATGTAGGTATAGTACTAATGATATTGGTATTATATGTACATTGATCTGTGGGAATGAATCAGTATATTACATTATATCTAATGTAGATATGGTAATAATAATATTATTATTAATTGTATATTACATATCTAATGTAGATATAGTACTAATGATATTAACATTAAATGTACATTGATCTGTGGGAATGAATCAGTATATTACATTATACCTCATGTAGATATAGTGCTAATGATATTGTTATTAAATGAACATTGATCTGTGGGAATGAATCAGTATATTACATTATATCGAATGTAGATATAGTCCCAATGATATTGTTATTAAGTGTACATTGATCTGTGGGAATGAATCAGTATATTACATTATATCGAATGTACATATAGTACTAATGATATTGGTATTATATGTACATTGTTCTGTTGGAATGAATCTGTACATGACATTATATCTATTGTAGATATAGTAATAATGGTATTGTTATTAAATGTACATTGATCTGTGGGAATGAATCAGTATATAACATTATATCGAATGTAGATATAGTACTAGCGATATTGTTATTAAATCTACATTACATATCGAATGGAGATATAGTGCTAATGATGTTGTTACTAAATGTACATTCATCTGTGGGTAGTAGTCAGTATATTACATTATAACTGATGTAGATATGATAATAATAATATTGTTATTAATTGTGTATTACATATCTAACGTAGATATAGTACTAATGATATTGACATTAAATGTACTTTGATCTGTGGGAATGAATCAGTATATTACATTATATCGAATGTACATATAGTACTAATGATATTGGTATTATATGTACATTGTTCTGTTGGAATGAATCTGTACATGACATTATATCTATTGTAGATATAGTAATAATGGTATTGTTATTAAATGTACATTGATCTGTGGGAATGAATCAGTATAATACATTATATCGAATGTAGATATAGTACTAATGATATTGTTATTCAATCTACATTACATATCTAATGTAGGTATAGTACTAATGATATTGGTATTATATGTACATTGATCTGTGGGAACGAATCAGTATATTACATTATATCGAATGTACATATAGTACTAATGATATTGGTATTATATGTACACTGATCTGTTGGAATGAATCTGTACATGACATTATATCTATTGTAGATATAGTAATAATGGTATTGTTATTAAATGTACATTGATCTGTGGGAATGAATCAGTAGAATACATTATATCGAATGTAGATATAGTACTAATGATATTGTTATTCAATCTACATTACATATCTAATGTAGGTATAGTACTAATGATATTGGTATTATATGTACATTGATCTGTGGGAATGAATCAGTGTATTACATTATATCGAATGTAGATATAGTGCTAATGATGTTGTTATTAAATGTACATTGATCTGTGTGTAGTAACCAGTATATTACATTATATCTAATGTAGATATGATAATAATAATATTGTTATTAATTGTATATTACATATCTAATGTAGATATAGTACTAATGATATTCGCATTAAATATACTTTGATCTGTGGGAATGAATCAGTATATTACATTATAACGAATGTAGATATAGTACTAATGATATTGTTATTAAATCTACATTACATATCTAATGTAGGTATAGTACTAATGATATTGGTATTATATGTACATTGATCTGTGGGAATGAATCAGTGTATTACATTATATCGAATGTAGATATAGTGCTAATGATGTTGTTATTAAATGTACATTGATCTGTGTGTAGTAACCAGTATATTGCATTATATCTAATGTAGATATGATAATAATAATATTGTTATTAATTGTATATTACATATCTAATGTAGATATAGTACTAATGATATTGGCATTAAATATACTTTGATCTGTGGGAATGAATCAGTATATTACATTATATCGAATGTAGATATAGTACGAATGATATTGTTATTAAATCTACATTACATATCTAATGTAGGTATAGTACTAATGATATTGGTATTATATGTACATTGATCTGTGGGAATGAATCAGTATATTACATTATACCTCATGTAGATATAGTGCTAATGATATTGTTATTAAATGTACATTGATCTGTGGGAATGAACCAGTATATAACATTATATCGAATGTAGATATAGTACTAACGATATTGTTATTAAATCTACATTACATATCTAATGTAGGTATAGTACTAATGATATTGTTATTAAATGTGCATTGATCTGTGGGAACGAATCAGTATATCACATTATATCTAATGTAGATATATTACTAATGATATTGTTATTAAATGTACATTGATCTGTGGGAATGAATCAGTATATTACATTATATCGAATGTAGATATAGTACTAATAATATTGGTATTAAATGTACATTGATCTGTGGGAAGGAATCCGTATATTACATTATACCTAATGTAGATATGGTAATAACGATATTGTTTTTAAATGTACATTGATCTGTGTGAATGAAGCAGTATATTACATTATATCTCAGGCAGATATTTTGCTAATGATATTGTTATTAAATGTACATTCATCTGTGGGAATGAATCAGTATATTACATTATACCTAATGTAGATATAGTAATAATGATATTGTTATTAAATGTACATTGATCTGTGGGAACGAATCAGTATATTACATTATATCGTATGTAGATATAGTGCTAATGATGTTGTTATTAAATGTACATTGATCTGTGTGTAGTAACCAGTATATTGCATTGTATCTAATGTAGATATGATAATAATAATATTGTTATTAATTGTATATTACATATCTAATGTAGATATAGTACTAATGATATTCGCATTAAATATACTTTGATCTGTGGGAATGAATCAGTATATTACATTATATCGTATGTAGATATAGTACGAATGATATTGTTATTAAATCTACATTACATATCTAATGTAGGTATAGTACTAATGATATTGGTATTATATGTACATTGATCTGTGGGAATGAATCAGTATATTACATTATACCTCATGTAGATATAGTGCTAATGATATTGTTATTAAATGTACATTGATCTGTGGGAATGAATCGGTATATAACATTATATCGAATGTAGATATAGTACTAACGATATTGTTATTAAATCTACATGACATATCTAATGTAGGTATAGTACTAATGATATTGTTATTAAATGTGCATTGATCTGTGGGAACGAATCAGTATATTACATTATATCTAACGTAGATATATTACTAATGATATTGTTATTAAATGTACATTGATCTGTGGGAATGAATCAGTATATTACATTATACCTCATGTAGATATAGTGCTAATGATGTTGTTATCAAATGTACATTGATCTGTGTGTAGTAACCAGTATATTGCATTATATCTAATGTAGATATGATAATAATAATATTGTTATTAATTGTATATTACATGTCTAATGTAGATATAGTACTAATGATATTAACATTAAATGTACATTGATCTGTGGGAATGGATCAGTATATTACATTATACCTCATGTAGATATAGTGCTAATGATATTGTTATTAAATGAACATTGGTCTGTGGGAATGAATCAGTATATTACATTATATCGAATGTAGATATAGTCCCAATGATATTGTTATTAAGTGTACATTGATCTGTGGGAATGAATCAGTATATTACATTATATCGAAGGTACATATAGTACTAATGATATTGGTATTATATGTACATTGTTCTGTTGGAATGAATCTGTACATGACATTATATCTATTGTAGATATAGTAATAATGGTATTGTTATTAAATGTACATTGGTCTGTGGGAATGAATCAGTATAATACATTATATCGAATGTAGATATAGTACTAATGATATTGTTATTAAATCTACATTACATATCTAATGTAGGTATAGTACTAATGATATTGGTATTATATGTACATTGATCTGTGGGAATGAATCAGTGTATTACATTATATCGAATGTAGATATAGTGCTAATGATGTTGTTATTAAATGTACATTGATCTGTGTGTGGTAACCAGTATATTACATTATATCTAATGTAGATATGATAATAATAATATTGTTATTAATTTTATATTACATATCTAATGTAGATATAGTACTAATGATATTCGCATTAAATATACTTTGATCTGTGGGAATGAATCAGTATATTACATTATAACGAATGTAGATATAGTACTAATGATATTGTTATTAAATCTACATTACATATCTAATGTAGGTATAGTACTAATGATATTGGTATTATATGTACATTGATCTGTGGGAATGAATCAGTATATTACATTATACCTCATGTAGATATAGTGCTAATGATATTGTTATTAAATGAACATTGATCTGTGGGAATGAATCAGTATATTACATTATATCGAATGTAGATATAGTACTAACGATATTGTTATTAAATCTACATTACATATCTAATGTAAGTATAGTACTAATGATATTGTTATTAAATGTGCATTGATCTGTGGGAACGAATCAGTATATTACATTATATCTAATGTAGATATATTACTAATGATATTGTTATTAAATGTACATTGATCTGTGGGAATGAATCAGTATATTACATTATATCGAATGTAGATATAGTACAAGTGATGGTGTTATTAAATGTACATTGATCTGTGGGTAGTAATCAGTATATTACATTATATCTAATGTAGATATGATAATAATAATATTGTTATTAATTGTATATTACATATCTGATGTAGATATAGTACTAATGATATTAACATTAAATGTACATTGATCTGTGGGAATGAATCAGTATATTACATTATACCTCATGTAGATATAGTGCTAATGATATTGTTATTAAATGAACATTGATCTGTGGGAATGAATCAGTATATTACATTATATCGAATGTAGATATAGTCCCAATGATATTGTTATTAAGTGTACATTGATCTGTGGAAATGAATCAGTATATTACATTATATCGAATGTACATATAGTACTAATGATATTGGTATTATATCTACATTGTTCTGTTGGAATGATTCTGTACATGACATTATATCTATTGTAGATATAGTAATAATGGTATTGTTATTAAATGTACATTGATCTGTGGGAATGAATCAGTATAATACATTATATCGAATGTAGATATAGTACTAATGGTATTCTTATTCAATCTACATTACATATCTAATGTAGGTATAGTACTAATGATATTGGTATTATATGTACATTGATCTGTGGGAACGAATCAGTATATTACATTATATCGAATGTAGATATAGTGCTAATGATGTTGTTATTAAATGTACATTGATCTGTGTGTAGTAACCAGTATATTACATTATATCTAATGTAGATATGATAATAATAATATTGTTATTAATTTTATATTACATATCTAATGTAGATATAGTACTAATGATATTCGCATTAAATATACTTTGATCTGTGGGAATGAATCAGTATATTACATTATAACGAATGTAGATATAGTACTAATGATATTGTTATTAAATCTACATTACATATCTAATGTAGGTATAGTACTAATGATATTGGTATTATATGTACATTGATCTGTGGGAATGAATCAGTATATTACATTATACCTCATGTAGATATAGTGCTAATGATATTGTTATTAAATGAACATTGATCTGTGGGAATGAATCAGTATATTACATTATATCGAATGTAGATATAGTACTAATGATATTGGTATTAAATGTACATTGGTCTGTGGGAAGGAATCCGTATATTACATTATACCTAATGTAGATATGGTAATAACGATATTGTTTTTAAATGTACATAGATCTGTGTGAATGAAGCAGTATATTACATTGTATCTCAGGCAGATATTTTGCTAATGATATTGTTATTAAATGTACATTGATCTGTGGGAATGAATCAGTATATTACATTATACCTAATGTAGATATAGTAATAATCATATTGTTATTAAATGTACATTGATCTGTGGGAATGAATCAGTATATTACATTATATCGTATTTAGATATAGTGCTAATGATGTTGTTACTAAATGTACATTGATCTGTGGGTAGTAGTCAGTATATTACATTATAACTAATGTAGATATAATAATAATAATATTGTTATTAATTGTGTATTACATATCTAACGTAGATATAGTACTAATGATATTGACATTAAATGTACTTTGATCTGTGGGAATGAATCAGTATATTACATTATATCTAATGTAGATATATTACTAATGATATTGTTATTAAATGTACATTGATCTGTGGGAATGAAGCAGTATATTACATTATATCGAATGTACATATAGTACTAATGATATTGGTATTATATGTACATTGTTCTGTTGGAATGAATCTGTACATGACATTATATCTATTGTAGATATAGTAATAATGGTATTGTTATTAAATGTACATTGATCTGTGGGAATGAATCAGTATATAACATTATATCGAATGTAGATATAGTACTAGCGATATTGTTATTAAATCTACATTACATATCGAATGGAGATATAGTGCTAATGATGTTGTTACTAAATGTACATTCATCTGTGGGTAGTAGTCAGTATATTACATTATAACTGATGTAGATATGATAATAATAATATTGTTATTAATTGTGTATTACATATCTAACGTAGATATAGTACTAATGATATTGACATTAAATGTACTTTGATCTGTGGGAATGAATCAGTATATTACATTATATCGAATGTACATATAGTACTAATGATATTGGTATTATATGTACATTGTTCTGTTGGAATGAATCTGTACATGACATTATATCTATTGTAGATATAGTAATAATGGTATTGTTATTAAATGTACATTGATCTGTGGGAATGAATCAGTATAATACATTATATCGAATGTAGATATAGTACTAATGATATTGTTATTCAATCTACATTACATATCTAATGTAGGTATAGTACTAATGATATTGGTATTATATGTACATTGATCTGTGGGAACGAATCAGTATATTACATTATATCGAATGTACATATAGTACTAATGATATTGGTATTATATGTACACTGATCTGTTGGAATGAATCTGTACATGACATTATATCTATTGTAGATATAGTAATAATGGTATTGTTATTAAATGTACATTGATCTGTGGGAATGAATCAGTAGAATACATTATATCGAATGTAGATATAGTACTAATGATATTGTTATTCAATCTACATTACATATCTAATGTAGGTATAGTACTAATGATATTGGTATTATATGTACATTGATCTGTGGGAATGAATCAGTGTATTACATTATATCGAATGTAGATATAGTGCTAATGATGTTGTTATTAAATGTACATTGATCTGTGTGTAGTAACCAGTATATTACATTATATCTAATGTAGATATGATAATAATAATATTGTTATTAATTGTATATTACATATCTAATGTAGATATAGTACTAATGATATTCGCATTAAATATACTTTGATCTGTGGGAATGAATCAGTATATTACATTATAACGAATGTAGATATAGTACTAATGATATTGTTATTAAATCTACATTACATATCTAATGTAGGTATAGTACTAATGATATTGGTATTATATGTACATTGATCTGTGGGAATGAATCAGTATATTACATTATATCTAATGCAGATATGGTAATAATAATATTATTATTAATTGTATATTACATATCTAATGTAGATATAGTACTAATGATATTAACATTAAATGTACATTGATCTGTGGGAATGAATCAGTATATTACATTATACCTCATGTAGATATAGTGCTAATGATATTGTTATTAAATGAACATTGATCTGTGGGAATGAATCAGTATATTACATTATATCGAATGTAGATATAGTCCCAATGATATTGTTATTAAGTGTACATTGATCTGTGGGAATGAATCAGTATATTACATTATATCGAATGTACATATAGTACTAATGATATTGGTATTATATGTACATTGTTCTGTTGGAATGAATCTGTACATGACATTATATCTATTGTAGATATAGTAATAATGGTATTGTTATTAAATGTACATTGATCTGTGGGAATGAATCAGTATAATACATTATATCGAATGTAGATATAGTACTAATGATATTGTTATTCAATCTACATTACATATCTAATGTAGGTATAGTACTAATGATATTGGTATTATATGTACATTGATCTGTGGGAACGAATCAGTATATTACATTATATCGAATGTACATATAGTACTAATGATATTGGTATTATATGTACACTGATCTGTTGGAATGAATCTGTACATGACATTATATCTATTGTAGATATAGTAATAATGATATTGTTATTAAATGTACATTGATCTGTGGGAATGAATCAGTATAATACATTATATCGAATGTAGATATAGTACTAATGATATTGTTATTAAATCTACATTACATATCTAATGTAGGTATAGTACTAATGATATTGTTATTAAATCTACATTACATATCTAATGTAGGTATAGTACTAATGATATTGGTATTATATGTACATTGATCTGTGGGAATGAATCAGTGTATTACATTATATCGAATGTAGATATAGTGCTAATGATGTTGTTATTAAATGTACATTGATCTGTGTGTAGTAACCAGTATATTACATTATATCTAATGTAGATATGATAATAATAATATTGTTATTAATTGTATATTACATATCTAATGTAGATATAGTACTAATGATGTTCGCATTAAATATACTTTGATCTGTGGGAATGAATCAGTATATTACATTATAACGAATGTAGATATAGTACTAATGATATTGTTATTAAATCTACATTACATATCTAATGTAGGTATAGTACTAATGATATTGGTATTATATGTACATTGATCTGTGGGAATGAATCAGTATATTACATTATACCTCATGTAGATATAGTGCTAATGATATTGTTATTAAATGAACATTGATCTGTGGGAATGAATCAGTATATTACATTATATCGAATGTAGATATAGTACTAATGATATTGGTATTAAATGTACATTGATCTGTGGGAAGGAATCCGTATATTACATTATACCTAATGTAGATATGGTAATAACGATATTGTTTTTAAATGTACATTGATCTGTGTGAATGAAGCAGTATATTACATTATAAATCAGGCAGATATTTTGCTAATGATATTGTTATTAAATGTACATTGATCTGTGGGAATGAATCAGTATATTACATTATACCTAATGTAGATACAGTAATAATGATATTGTTATTAAATGTACATTGATCTGTGGGAATGAATCAGTATATTACATTATATCGGATGTAGATATAGTGCTAATGATGTTGTTACTAAATGTACATTGATCTGTGGGTAGTAGTCAGTATATTACATTATAACTAATGTAGATATGATAATAATAATATTGTTATTAATTGTGTATTACATATCTAACGTAGATATAGTACTAATGATATTGACATTAAATGTACTTTGATCTGTGGGAATGAATCAGTATATTACATTATATCTAATGTAGATATATTACTAATGATATTGTTATTAAATGTACATTGATCTGTAGGAATGAATCAGAATATTACATTATATCGAATGTAGATATAGTACCAATGATATTGTTATTAAATGTACATTGATCTGTGAGAATGAATCAGTATATTACATTATATCTAATGTAGATATGATAATAATAATATTGTTATTAATTGTATATTACATATCTGATGTAGATATAGTACTAATGATATTAACATTAAATGTACATTGATCTGTGGGAATGAATCAGTATATTACATTATACCTCATGTAGATATAGTGCTAATGATATTGTTATTAAATGAACATTGATCTGTGGGAATGAATCAGTATATTACATTATATCGAATGTAGATATAGTACTAATAATATTGGTATTAAATGTACATTGATCTGTGGGAAGGAATCCGTATATTACATTATACCTAATGTAGATATGGTAATAACGATATTGTTTTTAAATGTACATTGATCTGTGTGAATGAAGCAGTATATTACATTATATCTCAGGCAGATATTTTGCTAATGATATTGTTATTAAATGTACATTCATCTGTGGGAATGAATCAGTATATTACATTATACCTAATGTAGATATAGTAATAATGATATTGTTATTAAATGTACATTGATCTGTGGGAACGAATCAGTATATTACATTATATCGTATGTAGATATAGTGCTAATGATGTTGTTATTAAATGTACATTGATCTGTGTGTAGTAACCAGTATATTGCATTGTATCTAATGTAGATATGATAATAATAATATTGTTATTAATTGTATATTACATATCTAATGTAGATATAGTACTAATGATATTCGCATTAAATATACTTTGATCTGTGGGAATGAATCAGTATATTACATTATATCGTATGTAGATATAGTACGAATGATATTGTTATTAAATCTACATTACATATCTAATGTAGGTATAGTACTAATGATATTGGTATTATATGTACATTGATCTGTGGGAATGAATCAGTATATTACATTATACCTCATGTAGATATAGTGCTAATGATATTGTTATTAAATGTACATTGATCTGTGGGAATGAATCGGTATATAACATTATATCGAATGTAGATATAGTACTAACGATATTGTTATTAAATCTACATGACATATCTAATGTAGGTATAGTACTAATGATATTGTTATTAAATGTGCATTGATCTGTGGGAACGAATCAGTATATTACATTATATCTAACGTAGATATATTACTAATGATATTGTTATTAAATGTACATTGATCTGTGGGAATGAATCAGTATATTACATTATACCTCATGTAGATATAGTGCTAATGATGTTGTTATCAAATGTACATTGATCTGTGTGTAGTAACCAGTATATTGCATTATATCTAATGTAGATATGATAATAATAATATTGTTATTAATTGTATATTACATGTCTAATGTAGATATAGTACTAATGATATTAACATTAAATGTACATTGATCTGTGGGAATGGATCAGTATATTACATTATACCTCATGTAGATATAGTGCTAATGATATTGTTATTAAATGAACATTGGTCTGTGGGAATGAATCAGTATATTACATTATATCGAATGTAGATATAGTCCCAATGATATTGTTATTAAGTGTACATTGATCTGTGGGAATGAATCAGTATATTACATTATATCGAAGGTACATATAGTACTAATGATATTGGTATTATATGTACATTGTTCTGTTGGAATGAATCTGTACATGACATTATATCTATTGTAGATATAGTAATAATGGTATTGTTATTAAATGTACATTGGTCTGTGGGAATGAATCAGTATAATACATTATATCGAATGTAGATATAGTACTAATGATATTGTTATTAAATCTACATTACATATCTAATGTAGGTATAGTACTAATGATATTGGTATTATATGTACATTGATCTGTGGGAATGAATCAGTGTATTACATTATATCGAATGTAGATATAGTGCTAATGATGTTGTTATTAAATGTACATTGATCTGTGTGTAGTAACCAGTATATTACATTATATCTAATGTAGATATGATAATAATAATATTGTTATTAATTTTATATTACATATCTAATGTAGATATAGTACTAATGATATTCGCATTAAATATACTTTGATCTGTGGGAATGAATCAGTATATTACATTATAACGAATGTAGATATAGTACTAATGATATTGTTATTAAATCTACATTACATATCTAATGTAGGTATAGTACTAATGATATTGGTATTATATGTACATTGATCTGTGGGAATGAATCAGTATATTACATTATACCTCATGTAGATATAGTGCTAATGATATTGTTATTAAATGAACATTGATCTGTGGGAATGAATCAGTATATTACATTATATCGAATGTAGATATAGTACTAACGATATTGTTATTAAATCTACATTACATATCTAATGTAGGTATAGTACTAATGATATTGTTATTAAATGTGCATTGATCTGTGGGAACGAATCAGTATATTACATTATACCTAATGTAGATATATTACTAATGATATTGTTATTAAATGTACATTGATCTGTGGGAATGAATCAGTATATTACATTATATCGAATGTAGATATAGTACAAGTGATGGTGTTATTAAATGTACATTGATCTGTGGGTAGTAATCAGTATATTACATTATATCTAATGTAGATATGATAATAATAATATTGTTATTAATTGTATATTACATATCTGATGTAGATATAGTACTAATGATATTAACATTAAATGTACATTGATCTGTGGGAATGAATCAGTATATTACATTATACCTCATGTAGATATAGTGCTAATGATATTGTTATTAAATGAACATTGATCTGTGGGAATGAATCAGTATATTACATTATATCGAATGTAGATATAGTCCCAATGATATTGTTATTAAGTGTACATTGATCTGTGGAAATGAATCAGTATATTACATTATATCGAATGTACATATAGTACTAATGATATTGGTATTATATCTACATTGTTCTGTTGGAATGATTCTGTACATGACATTATATCTATTGTAGATATAGTAATAATGGTATTGTTATTAAATGTACATTGATCTGTGGGAATGAATCAGTATAATACATTATATCGAATGTAGATATAGTACTAATGGTATTCTTATTCAATCTACATTACATATCTAATGTAGGTATAGTACTAATGATATTGGTATTATATGTACATTGATCTGTGGGAACGAATCAGTATATTACATTATATCGAATGTAGATATAGTGCTAATGATGTTGTTATTAAATGTACATTGATCTGTGTGTAGTAACCAGTATATTACATTATATCTAATGTAGATATGATAATAATAATATTGTTATTAATTTTATATTACATATCTAATGTAGATATAGTACTAATGATATTCGCATTAAATATACTTTGATCTGTGGGAATGAATCAGTATATTACATTATAACGAATGTAGATATAGTACTAATGATATTGTTATTAAATCTACATTACATATCTAATGTAGGTATAGTACTAATGATATTGGTATTATATGTACATTGATCTGTGGGAATGAATCAGTATATTACATTATACCTCATGTAGATATAGTGCTAATGATATTGTTATTAAATGAACATTGATCTGTGGGAATGAATCAGTATATTACATTATATCGAATGTAGATATAGTACTAATGATATTGGTATTAAATGTACATTGGTCTGTGGGAAGGAATCCGTATATTACATTATACCTAATGTAGATATGGTAATAACGATATTGTTTTTAAATGTACATTGATCTGTGTGAATGAAGCAGTATATTACATTGTATCTCAGGCAGATATTTTGCTAATGATATTGTTATTAAATGTACATTGATCTGTGGGAATGAATCAGTATATTACATTATACCTAATGTAGATATAGTAATAATCATATTGTTATTAAATGTACATTGATCTGTGGGAATGAATCAGTATATTACATTATATCGTATTTAGATATAGTGCTAATGATGTTGTTACTAAATGTACATTGATCTGTGGGTAGTAGTCAGTATATTACATTATAACTAATGTAGATATAATAATAATAATATTGTTATTAATTGTGTATTACATATCTAACGTAGATATAGTACTAATGATATTGACATTAAATGTACTTTGATCTGTGGGAATGAATCAGTATAATACATTATATCGAATGTAGATATAGTACTAATGATATTGTTATTCAATCTACATTACATATCTAATGTAGGTATAGTACTAATGATATTGGTATTATATGTACATTGAATTGTGGGAATGAATCAGTATATTACATTATACCTCATGTAGATATATTGCTAATGATATTGTTATTAAATGTACATTGATCTGTGGGAATGAATCAGTATATAGCATTATATCGAATGTAGATATAGTACTAACGATATTGTTATTAAATCTACATTACATATCTAATGTAGGTATAGTACTAATGATATTGTTATTAAATGTGCATTGATCTGTGGGAACGAATCAGTATATTACATTATATCTAATGTAGATATATTACTAATGATATTGTTATTAAATGTACATTGATCTGTAGGAATGAATCAGAATATTACATTATATCGAATGTAGATATAGTACCAATGATATTGTTATTAAATGTACATTGATCTGTGAGAATGAATCAGTATATTACATTATATCTAATGTAGATATGATAATAATAATATTGTTATTAATTGTATATTACATATCTGATGTAGATATAGTACTAATGATATTAACATTAAATGTACATTGATCTGTGGGAATGAATCAGTATATTACATTATACCTCATGTAGATATAGTGCTAATGATATTGTTATTAAATGAACATTGATCTGTGGGAATGAATCAGTATATTACATTATATCGAATGTAGATATAGTCCCAATGATATTGTTATTAAGTGTACATTGATCTGTGGGAATGAATCAGTATATTACATTATATCGAATGTACATATAGTACTAATGATATTGGTATTATATGTACATTGTTCTGTTGGAATGAATCTGTACATGACATTATATCTATTGTAGATATAGTAATAATGGTATTGTTATTAAATGTACATTGATCTGTGGGAATGAATCAGTATAATACATTATATCGAATGTAGATATAGTACTAATGATATTGTTATTAAATCTACATTACATATCTAATGTAGGTATAGTACTAATGATATTGGTATTATATGTACATAGATCTGTGGGAATGAATCCGTGTATTACATTATATCGAATGTAGATATAGTGCTAATGATGTTGTTATTAAATGTACATTGATCAGTGTGTAGTAACCAGTATATTACGTTATATCTAATGTAGATATGATAATAATAATATTGTTATTAATTGTATATTACATATCTAATGTAGATATAGTACTAATGATATTGGCATTAAATATACTTTGATCTGTGGGAATGAATCAGTATATTACATTATATCGAATGTAGATATAGTACTAATGATATTGTTATTAAATCTACATTACATATCTAATGTAGGTATAGTACTAATGATAGTGGTATTATATGTACATTGAATTGTGGGAATGGATCAGTATATTACATTATACCTCATGTAGATATATTGCTAATGATATTGTTATTAAATGTACATTGATCTGTGGGAATGAATCAGTATATAGCATTATATCGAATGTAGATATAGTACTAACGATATTGTTATTAAATCTACATTACATATCTAATGTAGGTATAGTACTAATGATATTGTTATTAAATGTGCATTGATCTGTGGGAACGAATCAGTATATTACATTATATCTAATGTAGATATATTACTAATGATATTGTTATTAAATGTACATTGATCTGTGGGAATGAATCAGTATATTACATTATATCGAATGTAGATATAGTACAAGTGATGGTGTTATTAAATGTACATTGATCTGTGGGTAGTAATCAGTATATTACATTATATCTAATGTAGATATGATAATAATAATATTGTTATTAATTGCATATTACATATCTAATGTAGATATAGTACTAATGATATTAACATTAAATGTACATTGATCTGTGGGAATGAATCAGTATATTACATTATACCTCATGTAGATATAGTGCTAATGATATTGTTATTAAATGAACATTGATCTGTGGGAATGAATCAGTATATTACATTATATCGAATGTAGATATAGTCCCAATGATATTGTTATTAAGTGTACATTGATCTGTGGGAATGAATCAGTATATTACATTATATCGAAGGTACATATAGTACTAATGATATTGGTATTATATGTACATTGATCTGTGGGAATGAATCCGTGTATTACATTATATCGAATGTAGATATAGTGCTAATGATGTTGTTATTAAGTGTACATTGATCAGTGTGTAGTAACCAGTATATTACGTTATATCTAATGTAGATATGATAATAATAATATTGTTATTAATTGTATATTACATATCTAATGTAGATATAGTACTAATGATAATCGCATTAAATATACTTTGATCTGTGGGAATGAATCAGTATATTACATTATATCGAATGTAGATATAGTACTAATGATATTGTTATTAAATCTACATTACATATCTAATGTAGGTATAGTACTAATGATATTGGTATTATATGTACATTGATCTGTGGGAATGAATCAGTATATTACATTATACCTCATGTAGATATAGTGCTAATGATATTGTTATTAAATGAACATTGATCTGTGGGAATGAATCAGTATATTACATTATATCGAAAGTAGATATAGTACTAATGATATTGGTATTAAATGTACATTGATCTGTGGGTAGGAATCCGTATATTACATTATACCTAATGTAGATATGGTAATAACGATATTGTTTTTAAATGTACATTGATCTGTGTGAATGAAGCAGTATATTACATTATATCTCAGGCAGATATTTTGCTAATGATATTGTTATTAAATGTACATTGATCTGTGGGAATGAATCAGTATATTACATTATACCTAATGTAGATATAGTAATAATCATATTGTTATTAAATGTACATTGATCTGTGGGAATGAATCAGTATATTACATTATATCGTATTTAGATATAGTGCTAATGATGTTGTTACTAAATGTACATTGATCTGTGGGTAGTAGTCAGTATATTACATTATAACTAATGTAGATATAATAATAATAATATTGTTATTAATTGTGTATTACATATCTAACGTAGATATAGTACTAATGATATTGACATTAAATGTACTTTGATCTGTGGGAATGAATCAGTATATTACATTATATCTAATGTAGATATATTACTAATGATATTGTTATTAAATGTACATTGATCTGTGGGAATGAAGCAGTATATTACATTATATCGAATGTACATATAGTACTAATGATATTGGTATTATATGTACATTGTTCTGTTGGAATGAATCTGTACATGACATTATATCTATTGTAGATATAGTAATAATGGTATTGTTATTAAATGTACATTGATCTGTGGGAATGAATCAGTATATAACATTATATCGAATGTAGATATAGTACTAGCGATATTGTTATTAAATCTACATTACATATCGAATGGAGATATAGTGCTAATGATGTTGTTACTAAATGTACATTCATCTGTGGGTAGTAGTCAGTATATTACATTATAACTGATGTAGATATGATAATAATAATATTGTTATTAATTGTGTATTACATATCTAACGTAGATATAGTACTAATGATATTGACATTAAATGTACTTTGATCTGTGGGAATGAATCAGTATATTACATTATATCGAATGTACATATAGTACTAATGATATTGGTATTATATGTACATTGTTCTGTTGGAATGAATCTGTACATGACATTATATCTATTGTAGATATAGTAATAATGGTATTGTTATTAAATGTACATTGATCTGTGGGAATGAATCAGTATAATACATTATATCGAATGTAGATATAGTACTAATGATATTGTTATTCAATCTACATTACATATCTAATGTAGGTATAGTACTAATGATATTGGTATTATATGTACATTGATCTGTGGGAACGAATCAGTATATTACATTATATCGAATGTACATATAGTACTAATGATATTGGTATTATATGTACACTGATCTGTTGGAATGAATCTGTACATGACATTATATCTATTGTAGATATAGTAATAATGGTATCGTTATTAAATGTACATTGATCTGTGGGAATGAATCAGTAGAATACATTATATCGAATGTAGATATAGTACTAATGATATTGTTATTCAATCTACATTACATATCTAATGTAGGTATAGTACTAATGATATTGGTATTATATGTACATTGATCTGTGGGAATGAATCAGTGTATTACATTATATCGAATGTAGATATAGTGCTAATGATGTTGTTATTAAATGTACATTGATCTGTGTGTAGTAACCAGTATATTACATTATATCTAATGTAGATATGATAATAATAATATTGTTATTAATTGTATATTACATATCTAATGTAGATATAGTACTAATGATATTCGCATTAAATATACTTTGATCTGTGGGAATGAATCAGTATATTACATTATAACGAATGTAGATATA
Organism: Osmia lignaria lignaria; assembly: GCF_051020975.1. Lineage (NCBI taxonomy): Eukaryota > Metazoa > Arthropoda > Insecta > Hymenoptera > Megachilidae > Osmia > Osmia lignaria. Next base: position 1,454,646 of record NC_135036.1, read on the forward strand.
GTACTAATGATATTGTTATTAAATCTACATTACATATCTAATGTAGGTATAGTACTAATGATATTGGTATTATATGTACATTGATCTGTGGGAATGAATCAGTGTATTACATTATATCGAATGTAGATATAGTGCTAATGATGTTGTTATTAAATGTACATTGATCTGTGTGTAGTAACCAGTATATTACATTATATCTAATGTAGATATGATAATAATAATATTGTTATTAATTGTATATTACATATCTAATGTAGATATAGTACTAATGATGTTCGCATTAAATATACTTTGATCTGTGGGAATGAATCAGTATATTACATTATAACGAATGTAGATATAGTACTAATGATATTGTTATTAAATCTACATTACATATCTAATGTAGGTATAGTACTAATGATATTGGTATTATATGTACATTGATCTGTGGGAATGAATCAGTATATTACATTATACCTCATGTAGATATAGTGCTAATGATATTGTTATTAAATGAACATTGATCTGTGGGAATGAATCAGTATATTACATTATATCGAATGTAGATATAGTACTAATGATATTGGTATTAAATGTACATTGATCTGTGGGAAGGAATCCGTATATTACATTATACGTAATGTAGATATGGTAATAACGATATTGTTTTTAAATGTACATTGATCTGTGTGAATGAAGCAGTATATTACATTATAAATCAGGCAGATATTTTGCTAATGATATTGTTATTAAATGTACATTGATCTGTGGGAATGAATCAGTATATTACATTATACCTAATGTAGATACAGTAATAATGATATTGTCATTAAATGTACATTGATCTGTGGGAATGAATCAGTATATTACATTATATCGGATGTAGATATAGTGCTAATGATGTTGTTACTAAATGTACATTGATCTGTGGGTAGTAGTCAGTATATTACATTATAACTAATGTAGATATGATAATAATAATATTGTTATTAATTGTGTATTACATATCTAACGTAGATATAGTACTAATGATATTGACATTAAATGTACTTTGATCTGTGGGAATGAATCAGTATATTACATTATATCTAATGTAGATATATTACTAATGATATTGTTATTAAATGTACATTGATCTGTAGGAATGAATCAGAATATTACATTATATCGAATGTAGATATAGTACCAATGATATTGTTATTAAATGTACATTGATCTGTGAGAATGAATCAGTATATTACATTATATCTAATGTAGATATGATAATAATAATATTGTTATTAATTGTATATTACATATCTGATGTAGATATAGTACTAATGATATTAACATTAAATGTACATTGATCTGTGGGAATGAATCAGTATATTACATTATACCTCATGTAGATATAGTGCTAATGATATTGTTATTAAATGAACATTGATCTGTGGGAATGAATCAGTATATTACATTATATCGAATGTAGATATAGTACTAATGATATTGTTATTAAATCTACATTACATATCTAATGTAGGTATTGTACTAATGATATTGGTATTATATGTACATTGATCTGTGGGAATGAATCAGTATATTACATTATACCTCATGTAGATATAGTGCTAATGATATTGTTATTAAATGAACATTGATCTGTGGGAATGAATCAGTATATTACATTTTATCGAAAGTAGATATAGTACTAATGATATTGGTATTAAATGTACATTGATCTGTGGGTAGGAATCCGTATATTACATTATACCTAATGTAGATATGGTAATAACGATATTGTTTTTAAATGTACATTGATCTGTGTGAATGAAGCAGTATATTACATTATATCTCAGGCAGATATTTTGCTAATGATATTGTTATTAAATGTACATTGATCTGTGGGAATGAATCAGTATATTACATTATACCTAATGTAGGTATAGTACTAATGATATTGGTATTATATGTACATTGATCTGTGGGAACGAATCAGTATATTACATTATATCGAATGTACATATAGTACTAATGATATTGGTATTATATGTACACTGATCTGTTGGAATGAATCTGTACATGACATTATATCTATTGTAGATATAGTAATAATGATATTGTTATTAAATGTACATTGATCTGTGGGAATGAATCAGTATAATACATTATATCGAATGCAGATATAGTACTAATGATATTGTTATTAAATCTACATTACATATCTAATGTAGGTATAGTACTAATGATATTGGTATTATATGTACATAGATCTGTGGGAATGAATCCGTGTACTACATTATATCGAATGTAGATATAGTGCTAATGATGTTGTTATTAAATGTACATTGATCAGTGTGTAGTAACCAGTATATTACGTTATATCTAATGTAGATATGATAATAATAATATTGTTATTAATTGTATATTACATATCTAATGTAGATATAGTACTAATGATATTAACATTAAATGTACATTGATCTGTGTGGATGAATCAGTATATTACATTATACCTCATGTAGATATGTTGCTAATGATATTGTTATTAATTGTACATTGATCTGTGGGAATGAATCAGTATATAAAATTATATCGAATGTAGATATAGTTCTAACGATATTGTTATTAAATCTACATTACATATCTAATGTAGGTATAGTACTAATGATATTGTTATTAAATGTGCATTGATCTGTGGGAACGAATCAGTATATTACATTATATCTAATGTAGATATATTACTAATGATATTGTTATTAAATGTACATTGATCTGTGGGAATGAATCAGTATAATACATTATATCGAATGTAGATATAGTACTAATGATATTGTTATTAAATCTACATTACATATCTAATGTAGGTATAGTACTAATGATATTGGTATTATATGTACATAGATCTGTGGGAATGAATCCGTGTACTACATTATATCGAATGTAGATATAGTGCTAATGATGTTGTTATTAAATGTACATTGATCAGTGTGTAGTAACCAGTATATTACGTTATATCTAATGTAGATATGATAATAATAATATTGTTATTAATTGTATATTACATATCTAATGTAGATATAGTACTAATGATATTAACATTAAATGTACATTGATCTGTGTGGATGAATCAGTATATTACATTATACCTCATGTAGATATGTTGCTAATGATATTGTTATTAAATGTACATTGATCTGTGGGAATGAATCAGTATATAAAATTATATCGAATGTAGATATAGTTCTAACGATATTGTTATTAAATCTACATTACATATCTAATGTAGGTATAGTACTAATGATATTGTTATTAAATGTGCATTGATCTGTGGGAACGAATCAGTATATTACATTATATCTAATGTAGATATATTACTAATGATATTGTTATTAAATGTACATTGATCTGTGGGAATCAATCAGTATATTACATTCTATCGAATGTAGATATAGTACCAATGATATTGTTATTAAATGTACATTGATCTGTGGGAATGAATCAGTATATTACATTATATCGAATGTAGATATAGTACAAGTGATGGTGTTATTAAATGTACATTGATCTGTGGGTAGTAATCAGTATATTACATTATATCTAATGTAGATATGATAATAATAATATTGTTATTAATTGTATATTACATATCTAATGTAGATATAGTACCAATGATATTGTTATTAAATGTACATTGATCTGTGGGAATGAATCAGTATATTACATTATACCTCATGTAGATATAGTGCTAATGATATTGTTATTAAATGAACATTGATCTATGGGAATGAATCAGTATATTACATTATATCTAATGTAGATATATTACTAATGATATTGTTATTAAATGTACATTGATCTGTGGGAATGAACCAGAATATTACATTATATCGAATGTAGATATAGTACCAACGATATTGTTATTAAATGTACATTGATCTGTGGGAATGAATCAGTATATTACATTATATCGAATGTACATATAGTACTAATGATATTGGTATTATATGTACACTGATCTGTTGGAATGAATCTGTACATGACATTATATCTATTGTAGATATAGTGCTAATGATGTTGTTATTAAATGTACATTGATCTGTGTGTAGTAACCAGTATATTACATTATATCTAATGTAGATATGATAATAATAATATTGTTATTAATTGTATATTACATATCTAATGTAGATATAGTACTAATGATATTGGCATTAAATATACTTTGATCTGTGGGAATGAATCAGTATATTACATTATATCGAATGTAGATATAGTACGAATGATCTTGTTATTAAATCTACATTACATATCTAATGTAGGTATAGTACTAATGATATTGGTATTAAATGTACATTGATCTGTGGGAAGGAATCCGTATATTACATTATACCTAATGTAGATATGGTAATAACGATATTGTTTTTAAATGTACATTGATCTGTGTGAATGAAGCAGTATATTACATTATAAATCAGGCAGATATTTTGCTAATGATATTGTTATTAAATGTACATTGATCTGTGGGAATGAATCAGTATATTACATTATACCTAATGTAGATACAGTAATAATGATATTGTTATTAAATGTACATTGATCTGTGGGAATGAATCAGTATATTACATTATATCGGATGTAGATATAGTGCTAATGATGTTGTTACTAAATGTACATTGATCTGTGGGTAGTAGTCAGTATATTACATTATAACTAATGTAGATATGATAATAATAATATTGTTATTAATTGTGTATTACATATCTAACGTAGATATAGTACTAATGATATTGACATTAAATGTACTTTGATCTGTGGGAATGAATCAGTATATTACATTATATCTAATGTAGATATATTACTAATGATATTGTTATTAAATGTACATTGATCTGTAGGAATGAATCAGAATATTACATTATATCGAATGTAGATATAGTACCAATGATATTGTTATTAAATGTACATTGATCTGTGAGAATGAATCAGTATATTACATTATATCTAATGTAGATATGATAATAATAATATTGTTACTAATTGTATATTACATATCTGATGTAGATATAGTACTAATGATATTAACATTAAATGTACATTGATCTGTGGGAATGAATCAGTATATTACATTATACCTCATGTAGATATAGTGCTAATGATATTCTTATTAAATGAACATTGATCTGTGGGAATGAATCAGTATATTACATTATATCGAATGTAGATATAGTCCCAATGATATTGTTATTAAGTGTACATTGATCTGTGGGAATGAATCAGTATATTACATTATATCGAATGTACATATAGTACTAATGATATTGGTATTATATGTACATTGTTCTGTTGGAATGAATCTGTACATGACATTATATCTATTGTAGATATAGTAATAATGGTATTGTTATTAAATGTACATTGATCTGTGGGAATGAATCCGTGTATTACATTATATCGAATGTAGATATAGTGCTAATGATGTTGTTATTAAATGTACATTGATCAGTGTGTAGTAACCAGTATATTACGTTATATCTAATGTAGATATGATAATAATAATATTGTTATTAATTGTATATTACATATCTAATGTAGATATAGTACTAATGATAATCGCATTAAATATACTTTGATCTGTGGGAATGAATCAGTATATTACATTATATCGAATGTAGATATAGTACTAATGATATTGTTATTAAATCTACATTACATATCTAATGTAGGTATAGTACTAATGATATTGGTATTATATGTACATTGATCTGTGGGAATGAATCAGTATATTACATTATACCTCATGTAGATATAGTGCTAATGATATTGTTATTAAATGAACATTGATCTGTGGGAATGAATCAGTATATTACATTATATCGAAAGTAGATATAGTACTAATGATATTGGTATTAAATGTACATTGATCTGTGGGTAGGAATCCGTATATTACATTATACCTAATGTAGATATGGTAATAACGATATTGTTTTTAAATGTACATTGATCTGTGTGAATGAAGCAGTATATTACATTATATCTCAGGCAGATATTTTGCTAATGATATTGTTATTAAATGTACATTGATCTGTGGGAATGAATCAGTATATTACATTATACCTAATGTAGATATAGTAATAATGATATTATTATCAAATGTACATTGATCTGTGGGAATGAATCAGTATATAACATTATATCGAATGTAGATATAGTACTAACGATATTGTTATTAAATCTACATTACATATCTAATGTAGGTATAGTACTAATGATATTGTTATTAAATGTGCATTGATCTGTGGGAACGAATCAGTATATTACATTATATCTAATGTAGATATATTACTAATGATATTGTTATTAAATGTACAGTGATCTGTGGGAATGAATCAGTATATCACATTTTATCGAATGTAGATATAGTACCAATGATATTGTTATTAAATGTACATTGATCTGTGGGAATGAATCAGTATATTACATTATATCTAATGTAGATATATTACTAATGATATTGTTATTAAATGTACATTGATCTGTGGGAATGAATCAGAATATTACATTATTTCGAATGTAGATATAGTACCAATGATATTGTTATTAAATGTACATTGATCTGTGGGAATGAATCAGTATATTACATTATATCGAATGTAGATATAGTACAAGTGATGGTGTTATTAAATGTACATTGATGTGTGGGTAGTAATCAGTATATTACATTATATCTAATGTAGATATGATAATAATAATATTGTTATTAATTGTATATTACATATCTGATGTAGATATAGTACTAATGATATTAACATTAAATGTACATTGATCTGTGGGAATGAATCAGTATATTACATTATACCTCATGTAGATATAGTGCTAATGATATTGTTATTAAATGAACATTGATCTGTGGGAATGAATCAGTATATTACATTATACCTCATGTAGATATAGTGCTAATGATATTGTTATTAAATGAACATTGATCTGTGGGAATGAATCAGTATATTACATTATATCGAATGTAGATATAGTACGAATGATATTGTTATTAAATCTACATTACATATCTAATGTAGGTATAGTACTAATGATATTGGTATTATATGTACATTGATCTGTGGGAATGAATCAGTATATTACATTATACCTCATGTAGATATAGTGCTAATGATATTGTTATAAAATGTACATTGATCTGTGGGAATGAATCAGTATATAACATTATATCGAATGTAGATATAGTACTAATGATATTGTTATTAAATCTATGTTACATATCTAATGTAGGTATAGTACTAATGATATTGTTATTAAATGTGCATTGATCTGTGCGAACGAATCAGTATATTACATTATATCGAATGTAGATATAGTTCTAATGATATTGTTATTTAATGTACATCGATCTGTGGGAATGAATCAGTCTATTACATTATATCTAATGTAGTTATGGTAATAATAATATTGTTATTAATTGTACATTACATATCTAATGTAGATGTAGTACTAATGATATTGGTGTTATATGTACATTGATCTGTTGGAATGAATCTGTACATGACATTATATCTATTGTAGATATAGTAATAATGATATTGTTATTAAATGTACATTGATCTGTGGGAATGAATCAGTATATTACATTATATCGAATGTAGATATAGTGCTATAGATGTTGTTATTAAATGTACATTGATCTGTGTGTAGAAACCAGTGTATTACATTATATCTAATGTAGATATGATAATAATAATATTGTTATTAATTGTATATTACATATCTGATGTAGATATAGTACTAATGATATTAACATTAAATGTACATTGATCTGTGGGAATGAATCAGTCTATTACATTATATCGAATGTAGATATAGAACCAATGATATTGTTATTAAATGTACATTGATCTGTGGGAATGAACCAGTATATTAAATTATATCGAATGTAGATATAGTACTAATGATATTGTTATTAAATCTACATTACATATCTAATGTAGGTATGCTACTAATGATATTGTTATTAAATGTACATTGATCTGTGGGAATGAATCAGTCTAATGCATTATATCTAATGTAGATATGGTAATAATAATATTGTTATTAACTGTACATTACATATCTAATGTAGATATAGTACTAATGATATTGGCATTAAATATACTTTGATCTGTGGGAATGAATAAGTATATTACATTATATCGAATGTAGATATAGTACTAATGATATTGGTACTATATGTACATTGATCTGTGGGAACGAATCAGTATATTACATTATATCGAATGTACATATAGTAATAATGATATTGGTATTATATGTACATTGATCTGTTGGAATGAATCTGTACATGACATTATATCTATTGTAGATAGAGTAATAATGATATTGTTATTAAATGTACATTGATCTGTGGGAATGAATCAGTATATTACATTATATCGAATGTAGATATAGTGCGAATGATGTTGTTATTAAATGTACATTGATTTGTGTGTAGTAACCAGTATATTACATTATATCTAATGTAGATATGATAATAATAATATTGTTATTAATTGTATATTACATATCTAATGTAGATATAGTACTAATGATATTGGCATTAAATATACTTTGATCTGTGGGAATGAATCAGTATATTACATTATATCGAATGTAGATATAGTACTAATGATATTGTTATTAAATCTACATTACATACCTAATGTAGGTATAGTACTAATGATATTGGTATTATATGTACATTGAATTGTGGGAATGAATCAGTATATTACATTATACCTCATGTAGATATGTTGCTAATGATATTGTTATTAAATGTACATTGATCTGTGGGAATGAATCAGTATATAACATTATATCGAATGTAGATATAGTTCTAACGATATTGTTATTAAATCTACATTACATATCTAATGTAGGTATAGTACTAATGATATTGTTATTAAATGTGCATTGATCTGTGGGAACGAATCAGTATATTACATTATATCTAATGTAGATATATTACTAATGATATTGTTATTAAATGTACATTGATCTGTGGGAATCAATCAGTATATTACATTTTATCGAATGTAGATATGATAATAATAATATTGTTATTAATTGTATATTACATATCTAATGTAGATATAGTACTAATGATATTAACATTAAATGTACATTGATCTGTGGGAATGAATCAGCATATTACATTATACCTCATGTAGATATAGTGCTAATGATATTGTTATTAAATGAACATTGATCTGTGGGAAGGAATCCGCATATCACATTATACCTAATGTAGATATGGTACTAACGATATTGTTTTTAAATGTACACTGATCTGTGTGAATGAAGCAGTATATTACATTATATCTCAGGCAGATATTTTGCTAATGATATTGTTATTAAATGAACATTGATCTGTGGGAATGAATCAGTATATTACATTATACCTAATGTAGATATAGTAATAATGATATTGTTATTAAATGTACATTGACCTGTGGGAATGAATCAGTATATTACATTATATCGAATGTAGATATAGTGCTAATGATGTTGTTATTAAATGTACATTAATCTGTGGGTAATAATCAGTATATCACATTATATCTAATGTAGATATGATAATAATAATATTGTTATTAATTGTATATTACATATCTAATGTAGATATAGTACTAATGATATTAACATTAAATGTACATTGATCTGTGTGGATGAATCAGTATATTACATTATACCTCATGTAGATATAGTGCTAATGATATTGTTATTAAATGTACATTGATCTGTGGGAATGAATCAGTATATTACATTATATCGAATGTAGATATAGTGCTAATGATGTTGTTATTAAATGTACATTGATCTGTGGGTAGTAATCCGTATATTACATTATATCTAATGTAGATATGATAATAATAATATTGTTATTAATTGTATATTACATATCTAATGTAGATATAGTACTAATGATATTAACATTAAATGTACATTGATCTGTGGGAATGAATCAGTATATTACATTATACCTCATGTAGATATAGTGCTAATGATGTTGTTATTAAATGTACATTGATCAGTGTGTAATAACCAGTATATTACGTTGTATCTAATGTAGATATGATAATAATAATATTGTTATTAATTGTATATTACATATCTAATGTAGATATAGTACTAATGATATTCGCATTAAATATACTTTGATCTGTGGGAATGAATCAGTATATTACATTATATCGAATGTAGATATAGTACTAATGATATTGTTATTAAATCTACATTACATATCTAATGTAGGTATTGTACTAATGATATTGGTATTATATGTACATTGATCTGTGGGAATGAATCAGTATATTACATTATACCTCATGTAGATATAGTGCTAATGATATTGTTATTAAATGAACATTGATCTGTGGGAATGAATCAGTATATTACATTTTATCGAAAGTAGATATAGTACTAATGATATTGGTATTAAATGTACATTGATCTGTGGGTAGGAATCCGTATATTACATTATACCTAATGTAGATATGGTAATAACGATATTGTTTTTAAATGTACATTGATCTGTGTGAATGAAGCAGTATATTACATTATATCTCAGGCAGATATTTTGCTAATGATATTGTTATTAAATGTACATTGATCTGTGGGAATGAATCAGTATATTACATTATACCTAATGTAGGTATAGTACTAATGATATTGGTATTATATGTACATTGATCTGTGGGAACGAATCAGTATATTACATTATATCGAATGTACATATAGTACTAATGATATTGGTATTATATGTACACTGATCTGTTGGAATGAATCTGTACATGACATTATATCTATTGTAGATATAGTAATGATGATATTGTTATTAAATGTACATTGATCTGTGGGAATGAATCAGTATAATACATTATATCGAATGTAGATATAGTACTAATGATATTGTTATTAAATCTACATTACATATCTAATGTAGGTATAGTACTAATGATATTGGTATTATATGTACATAGATCTGTGGGAATGAATCCGTGTACTACATTATATCGAATGTAGATATAGTGCTAATGATGTTGTTATTAAATGCACATTGATCAGTGTGTAGTAACCAGTATATTACGTTATATCTAATGTAGATATGATAATAATAATATTGTTATTAATTGTATATTACATATCTAATGTAGATATAGTACTAATGATATTAACATTAAATGTACATTGATCTGTGTGGATGAATCAGTATATTACATTATACCTCATGTAGATATGTTGCTAATGATATTGTTATTAAATGTACATTGATCTGTGGGAATGAATCAGTATATAAAATTATATCGAATGTAGATATAGTTCTAACGATATTGTTATTAAATCTACATTACATATCTAATGTAGGTATAGTACTAATGATATTGTTATTAAATGTGCATTGATCTGTGGGAACGAATCAGTATATTACATTATATCTAATGTAGATATATTACTAATGATATTGTTATTAAATGTACATTGATCTGTGGGAATGAATCAGTATATTACATTATACCTCATGTAGATATAGTGCTAATGATATTGTTATTAAATGTACATTGATCTATGGGAATGAATCAGTATATTACATTATATCTAATGTAGATATATTACTAATGATATTGTTATTAAATGTACATTGATCTGTGGGAATGAACCAGAATATTACATTATATCGAATGTAGATATAGTACCAATGATATTGTTATTAAATGTACATTGATCTGTGGGAATGAATCAGTATATTACATTATACCTCATGTAGATATAGTGCTAATGATATTGTTATTAAATGTACATTGATCTATGGGAATGAATCAGTATATTACATTATATCTATTGTAGATATAGTGCTAATGATGTTGTTATTAAATGTACATTGATCTGTGTGTAGTAACCAGTATATTACATTATATCTAATGTAGATATGATAATAATAATATTGTTATTAATTGTATATTACATATCTAATGTAGATATAGTACTAATGATATTCGCATTAAATATACTTTGATCTGTGGGAATGAATCAGTATATTACATTATAAGGAATGTAGATATAGTACTAATGATATTGTTATTAAATCTACATTACATATCTAATGTAGGTATAGTACTAATGATATTGGTATTATATGTACATTGATCTGTGGGAATGAATCAGTATATTACATTATACCTCATGTAGATATAGTGCTAATGATATTGTTATTAAATGAACATTGATCTGTGGGAATGAATCAGTATATTACATTATATCGAATGTAGATATAGTACTAATGATATTGGTATTAAATGTACATTGATCTGTGGGAAGGAATCCGTATATTACATTATACCTAATGTAGATATGGTAATAACGATATTGTTTTTAAATGTACATTGATCTGTGTGAATGAAGCAGTATATTACATTATAAATCAGGCAGATATTTTGCTAATGATATTGTTATTAAATGTACATTGATCTGTGGGAATGAATCAGTATATTACATTATACCTAATGTAGATACAGTAATAATGATATTGTTATTAAATGTACATTGATCTGTGGGAATGAATCAGTATATTACATTATATCGGATGTAGATATAGTGCTAATGATGTTGTTACTAAATGTACATTGATCTGTGGGTAGTAGTCAGTATATTACATTATAACTAATGTAGATATGATAATAATAATATTGTTATTAATTGTGTATTACATATCTAACGTAGATATAGTACTAATGATATTGACATTAAATGTACTTTGATCTGTGGGAATGAATCAGTATATTACATTATATCTAATGTAGATATATTACTAATGATATTGTTATTAAATGTACATTGATCTGTAGGAATGAATCAGAATATTACATTATATCGAATGTAGATATAGTACCAATGATATTGTTATTAAATGTACATTGATCTGTGAGAATGAATCAGTATATTACATTATATCTAATGTAGATATGATAATAATAATATTGTTATTAATTGTATATTACATATCTGATGTAGATATAGTACTAATGATATTAACATTAAATGTACATTGATCTGTGGGAATGAATCAGTATATTACATTATACCTCATGTAGATATAGTGCTAATGATATTCTTATTAAATGAACATTGATCTGTGGGAATGGATCAGTATATTACATTATATCGAATGTAGATATAGTCCCAATGATATTGTTATTAAGTGTACATTGATCTGTGGGAATGAATCAGTATATTACATTATATCGAATGTACATATAGTACTAATGATATTGGTATTATATGTACATTGTTCTGTTGGAATGAATCTGTACATGACATTATATCTATTGTAGATATAGTAATAATGGTATTGTTATTAAATGTACATTGATCTGTGGGAATGAATCAGTATATTACATTATATCGAATGTAGATATAGTGCGAATGATGTTGTTATTAAATGTACATTGATTTGTGTGTAGTAACCAGTATATTACATTATATCTAATGTAGATATGATAATAATAATATTGTTATTAATTGTATATTACATATCTAATGTAGATATAGTACTAATGATATTGGCATTAAATATACTTTGATCTGTGGGAATGAATCAGTATATTACATTATATCGAATGTAGATATAGTACTAATGATATTGTTATTAAATCTACATTACATACCTAATGTAGGTATAGTACTAATGATATTGGTATTATATGTACATTGAATTGTGGGAATGAATCAGTATATTACATTATACCTCATGTAGATATGTTGCTAATGATATTGTTATTAAATGTACATTGATCTGTGGGAATGAATCAGTATATAACATTATATCGAATGTAGATATAGTTCTAACGATATTGTTATTAAATCTACATTACATATCTAATGTAGGTATAGTACTAATGATATTGTTATTAAATGTGCATTGATCTGTGGGAACGAATCAGTATATTACATTATATCTAATGTAGATATATTACTAATGATATTGTTATTAAATGTACATTGATCTGTGGGAATCAATCAGTATATTACATTTTATCGAATGTAGATATAGTACCAATGATATTGTTATTAAATGTACATTGATCTGTGGGAATGAATCAGTATATTACATTATATCGAATGTAGATATAGTACAAGTGATGGTGTTATTAAATGTACATTGATCTGTGGGTAGTAATCAGTATATTACATTATATCTAATGTAGATATGATAATAATAATATTGTTATTAATTGTATATTACATATCTAATGTAGATATAGTACTAATGATATTAACATTAAATGTACATTGATCTGTGGGAATGAATCAGTATATTACATTATACCTCATGTAGATATAGTGCTAATGATATTGTTATTAAATGAACATTGATCTGTGGGAATGATTCAGTATATTACATTATATCGAATGTAGATATAGTCCCAATGATATTGTTATTAAGTGTACATTGATCTGTGGGAATGAATCAGTATATTACATTATATCGAAGGTACATATAGTACTAATGATATTGGTATTAAATGTACATTGATCTGTGGGAAGGAATACGCATATCACATTATACCTAATGTAGATATGGTACTAACGATATTGTTTTTAAATGTACATTGATCTGTGTGAATGAAGCAGTATATTACATTATATCTCAGGCAGATATTTTGCTAATGATATTGTTATTAAATGAACATTGATCTGTGGGAATGAATCAGTATATTACATTATACCTAATGTAGATATAGTAATAATGATATTGTTATTAAATGTACATTGATCTGTGGGAATGAATCAGTATATTACATTATATCGAATGTAGATATAGTGCTAATGATGTTGTTATTAAATGTACATTGATCTGTGGGTAATAATCAGTATATCACATTATATCTAATGTAGATATGATAATAATAATATTGTTATTAATTGTATATTACATATCTAATGTAGATATAGTACTAATGATATTTACATTAAATGTACATTGATCTGTGTGGATGAATCAGTATATTACATTATACCTAATGTAGATATAGTAATAATGACATTGTTATTAAATGTACATTGATCTGTGGGAATGAATCAGTATATTACATTATATCGAATGTAGATATAGTGCTAATGATGTTGTTATTAAATGTACATTGATCTGTGGGTAATAATCAGTATATCACATTATATCTAATGTAGATATGATAATAATAATATTGTTATTAATTGTATATTACATATCTAATGTAGATATAGTACTAATGATATTAACATTAAATGTACATTGATCTGTGTGGATGAATCAGTATATTACATTATACCTCATGTAGATATAGTGCTAATGATATTGTTATTAAATGTACATTGATCTGTGGGAATGAATCAGTATATTACATTATATCGAATGTAGATATAGTGCTAATGATGTTGTTATTAAATGTACATTGATCTGTGAGAATGAATCAGTATATTACATTATATCTAATGTAGATATGATAATAATAATATTGTTATTAATTGTATATTACATATCTGATGTAGATATAGTACTAATGATATTAACATTAAATGTACATTGATCTGTGGGAATGAATCAGTATATTACATTATATCTAATGTACATACAGTACTAATGATATAGGTATTATATGTACACTGATCTGTTGGAATGAATCTGTACATGACATTATATCTATTGTAGATATAGTAATAATGATATTGTTATTAAATGTACATTGATCTGTGGGAATGAATCAGTATAATACATTATATCGAATGTAGATATAGTGCTAATGATATTGTTATTAAATCTACATTACATATCTAATGTAGGTATAGTACTAATGATATTGTTATTATATGTACATTGATCTGTGGGAATGAATCCGTGTATTACATTATATCGAATGTAGATATAGTGCTAATGATGTTGTTATTAAATGTACATTGATCAGTGTGTAATAACCAGTATATTACGTTATATCTAATGTAGATATGATAATAATAATATTGTTATTAATTGTATATTACATATCTAATGTAGATATAGTACTAATGATATTCGCATTAAATATACTTTGATCTGTGGGAATGAATCAGTATATTACATTATATCGAATGTAGATATAGTACTAATGATATTGTTATTAAATCTACATTACATATCTAATGTAGGTATTGTACTAATGATATTGGTATTATATGTACATTGATCTGTGGGAATGAATCAGTATATTACATTATACCTCATGTAGATATAGTGCTAATGATATTGTTATTAAATGAACATTGATCTGTGGGAATGAATCAGTATATTACATTTTATCGAAAGTAGATATAGTACTAATGATATTGGTATTAAATGTACATTGATCTGTGGGTAGGAATCCGTATATTACATTATACCTAATGTAGATATGGTAATAACGATATTGTTTTTAAATGTACATTGATCTGTGTGAATGAAGCAGTATATTACATTATATCTCAGGCAGATATTTTGCTAATGATATTGTTATTAAATGTACATTGATCTGTGTGGATGAATCAGTATATTACATTATACCTAATGTAGATATAGTAATAATGATATTGTTATTAAATGTGCATTGATCTGTGGGAACGAATCAGTATATTACATTATATCTAATGTAGATATATTACTAATGATATTGTTATTAAATGTACAGTGATCTGTGGGAATGAATCAGTATATCACATTTTATCGAATGTAGATATAGTACCAATGATATTGTTATTAAATGTACATTGATCTGTGGGAATGAATCAGTATATTACATTATATCTAATGTAGATATATTACTAATGATATTGTTATTAAATGTACATTGATCTGTGGGAATGAATCAGAATATTACATTATTTCGAATGTAGATATAGTACCAATGATATTGTTATTAAATGTACATTGATCTGTGGGAATGAATCAGTATATTACATTATATCGAATGTAGATATAGTACTAATGATATTGGTATTAAATGTACATTGATCTGTGGGAAGGAATCCGTATATTACATTATACCTAATGTAGATATGGTAATAACGATATTGTTTTTAAATGTACATTGATCTGTGTGAATGAAGCAGTATATTACATTATAAATCAGGCAGATATTTTGCTAATGATATTGTTATTAAATGTACATTGATCTGTGGGAATGAATCAGTATATTACATTATACCTAATGTAGATACAGTAATAATGATATTGTTATTAAATGTACATTGATCTGTGGGAATGAATCAGTATATTACATTATATCGGATGTAGATATAGTGCTAATGATGTTGTTACTAAATGTACATTGATCTGTGGGTAGTAGTCAGTATATTACATTATAACTAATGTAGATATGATAATACTAATATTGTTATTAATTGTGTATTACATATCTAACGTAGATATAGTACTAATGATATTGACATTAAATGTACTTTGATCTGTGGGAATGAATCAGTATATTACATTATATCTAATGTAGATATATTACTAATGATATTGTTATTAAATGTACATTGATCTGTAGGAATGAATCAGAATATTACATTATATCGAATGTAGATATAGTACCAATGATATTGTTATTAAATGTACATTGATCTGTGAGAATGAATCAGTATATTACATTATATCTAATGTAGATATGATAATAATAATATTGTTATTAATTGTATATTACATATCTGATGTAGATATAGTACTAATGATATTAACATTAAATGTACATTGATCTGTGGGAATGAATCAGTATATTACATTATATCTAATGTAGATATATTACTAATGATATTGTTATTAAATGTACATTGATCTGTGGGAATCAATCAGTATATTACATTTTATCGAATGTAGATATAGTACCAATGATATTGTTATTAAATGTACATTGATCTGTGGGAATGAATCAGTATATTACATTATATCGAATGTAGATATAGTACAAGTGATGGTGTTATTAAATGTACATTGATCTGTGGGTAGTAATCAGTATATTACATTATATCTAATGTAGATATGATAATAATAATATTGTTATTAATTGTATATTACATATCTAATGTAGATATAGTACTAATGATATTAACATTAAATGTACATTGATCTGTGGGAATGAATCAGTATATTACATTATACCTCATGTAGATATAGTGCTAATGATATTGTTATTAAATGAACATTGATCTGTGGGAATGATTCAGTATATTACATTATATCGAATGTAGATATAGTCCCAATGATATTGTTATTAAGTGTACATTGATCTGTGGGAATGAATCAGTATATTACATTATATCGAAGGTACATATAGTACTAATGATATTGGTATTAAATGTACATTGATCTGTGGGAAGGAATACGCATATCACATTATACCTAATGTAGATATGGTACTAACGATATTGTTTTTAAATGTACATTGATCTGTGTGAATGAAGCAGTATATTACATTATATCTCAGGCAGATATTTTGCTAATGATATTGTTATTAAATGAACATTGATCTGTGGGAATGAATCAGTATATTACATTATACCTAATGTAGATATAGTAATAATGATATTGTTATTAAATGTACATTGATCTGTGGGAATGAATCAGTATATTACATTATATCGAATGTAGATATAGTGCTAATGATGTTGTTATTAAATGTACATTGATCTGTGGGTAATAATCAGTATATCACATTATATCTAATGTAGATATGATAATAATAATATTGTTATTAATTGTATATTACATATCTAATGTAGATATAGTACTAATGATATTTACATTAAATGTACATTGATCTGTGTGGATGAATCAGTATATTACATTATACCTAATGTAGATATAGTAATAATGACATTGTTATTAAATGTACATTGATCTGTGGGAATGAATCAGTATATTACATTATATCGAATGTAGATATAGTGCTAATGATGTTGTTATTAAATGTACATTGATCTGTGGGTAATAATCAGTATATCACATTATATCTAATGTAGATATGATAATAATAATATTGTTATTAATTGTATATTACATATCTAATGTAGATATAGTACTAATGATATTAACATTAAATGTACATTGATCTGTGTGGATGAATCAGTATATTACATTATACCTCATGTAGATATAGTGCTAATGATATTGTTATTAAATGTACATTGATCTGTGGGAATGAATCAGTATATTACATTATATCGAATGTAGATATAGTGCTAATGATGTTGTTATTAAATGTACATTGATCTGTGAGAATGAATCAGTATATTACATTATATCTAATGTAGATATGATAATAATAATATTGTTATTAATTGTATATTACATATCTGATGTAGATATAGTACTAATGATATTAACATTAAATGTACATTGATCTGTGGGAATGAATCAGTATATTACATTATATCTAATGTACATACAGTACTAATGATATAGGTATTATATGTACACTGATCTGTTGGAATGAATCTGTACATGACATTATATCTATTGTAGATATAGTAATAATGATATTGTTATTAAATGTACATTGATCTGTGGGAATGAATCAGTATAATACATTATATCGAATGTAGATATAGTGCTAATGATATTGTTATTAAATCTACATTACATATCTAATGTAGGTATAGTACTAATGATATTGTTATTATATGTACATTGATCTGTGGGAATGAATCCGTGTATTACATTATATCGAATGTAGATATAGTGCTAATGATGTTGTTATTAAATGTACATTGATCAGTGTGTAATAACCAGTATATTACGTTATATCTAATGTAGATATGATAATAATAATATTGTTATTAATTGTATATTACATATCTAATGTAGATATAGTACTAATGATATTCGCATTAAATATACTTTGATCTGTGGGAATGAATCAGTATATTACATTATATCGAATGTAGATATAGTACTAATGATATTGTTATTAAATCTACATTACATATCTAATGTAGGTATTGTACTAATGATATTGGTATTATATGTACATTGATCTGTGGGAATGAATCAGTATATTACATTATACCTCATGTAGATATAGTGCTAATGATATTGTTATTAAATGAACATTGATCTGTGGGAATGAATCAGTATATTACATTTTATCGAAAGTAGATATAGTACTAATGATATTGGTATTAAATGTACATTGATCTGTGGGTAGGAATCCGTATATTACATTATACCTAATGTAGATATGGTAATAACGATATTGTTTTTAAATGTACATTGATCTGTGTGAATGAAGCAGTATATTACATTATATCTCAGGCAGATATTTTGCTAATGATATTGTTATTAAATGTACATTGATCTGTGTGGATGAATCAGTATATTACATTATACCTAATGTAGATATAGTAATAATGATATTGTTATTAAATGTGCATTGATCTGTGGGAACGAATCAGTATATTACATTATATCTAATGTAGATATATTACTAATGATATTGTTATTAAATGTACAGTGATCTGTGGGAATGAATCAGTATATCACATTTTATCGAATGTAGATATAGTACCAATGATATTGTTATTAAATGTACATTGATCTGTGGGAATGAATCAGTATATTACATTATATCTAATGTAGATATATTACTAATGATATTGTTATTAAATGTACATTGATCTGTGGGAATGAATCAGAATATTACATTATTTCGAATGTAGATATAGTACCAATGATATTGTTATTAAATGTACATTGATCTGTGGGAATGAATCAGTATATTACATTATATCGAATGTAGATATAGTACTAATGATATTGG
The DNA here is from genome assembly GCF_051020975.1 of Osmia lignaria lignaria. Taxonomy (NCBI): domain Eukaryota; kingdom Metazoa; phylum Arthropoda; class Insecta; order Hymenoptera; family Megachilidae; genus Osmia; species Osmia lignaria. The sequence continues at coordinate 1,475,453 of NC_135036.1, forward strand.
TATTAAATGTACATTGATCTGTGGGAAGGAATCCGTATATTACATTATACCTAATGTAGATATGGTAATAACGATATTGTTTTTAAATGTACATTGATCTGTGTGAATGAAGCAGTATATTACATTATAAATCAGGCAGATATTTTGCTAATGATATTGTTATTAAATGTACATTGATCTGTGGGAATGAATCAGTATATTACATTATACCTAATGTAGATACAGTAATAATGATATTGTTATTAAATGTACATTGATCTGTGGGAATGAATCAGTATATTACATTATATCGGATGTAGATATAGTGCTAATGATGTTGTTACTAAATGTACATTGATCTGTGGGTAGTAGTCAGTATATTACATTATAACTAATGTAGATATGATAATACTAATATTGTTATTAATTGTGTATTACATATCTAACGTAGATATAGTACTAATGATATTGACATTAAATGTACTTTGATCTGTGGGAATGAATCAGTATATTACATTATATCTAATGTAGATATATTACTAATGATATTGTTATTAAATGTACATTGATCTGTAGGAATGAATCAGAATATTACATTATATCGAATGTAGATATAGTACCAATGATATTGTTATTAAATGTACATTGATCTGTGAGAATGAATCAGTATATTACATTATATCTAATGTAGATATGATAATAATAATATTGTTATTAATTGTATATTACATATCTGATGTAGATATAGTACTAATGATATTAACATTAAATGTACATTGATCTGTGGGAATGAATCAGTATATTACATTATACCTCATGTAGATATAGTGCTAATGATATTGTTATTAAATGAACATTGATCTGTGGGAATGAATCAGTATATTACATTATATCGAATGTAGATATAGTCCCAATGATATTGTTATTAAGTGTACATTGATCTGTGGGAATGAATCAGTATATTACATTATATCGAATGTACATATAGTACTAATGACATTGGTATTATATGTACATAGATCTGTGGGAATGAATCCGTGTATTACATTATATCGAATGTAGATATAGTGCTAATGATGTTGTTATTAAATGTACATTGATCAGTGTGTAGTAACCAGTATATTACGTTATATCTAATGTAGATATGATAATAATAATATTGTTATTAATTGTATATTACATATCTAATGTAGATATAGTACTAATGATATTGGCATTAAATATACTTTGATCTGTGGGAATGAATCAGTATATTACATTATATCGAATGTAGATATAGTACTAATGATATTGTTATTAAATCTACATTACATATCTAATGTAGGTATAGTACTAATGATAGTGGTATTATATGTACATTGAATTGTGGGAATGAATCAGTATATTACATTATACCTCATGTAGATATATTGCTAATGATATTGTTATTAAATGTACATTGATCGGTGGGAATGAATCAGTATATAGCATTATATCGAATGTAGATATAGTACTAACGATATTGTTATTAAATCTACATTACATATCTAATGTAGGTATAGTACTAATGATATTGTTATTAAATGTGCATTGATCTGTGGGAACGAATCAGTATATTACATTATATCTAATGTAGATATATTACTAATGATATTGTTATTAAATGTACATTGATCTGTGGGAATCAATCAGTATATTACATTTTATCGAATGTAGATATAGTACCAATGATATTGTTATTAAATGTACATTGATCTGTGGGAATGAATCAGTATATTACATTATATCGAATGTAGATATAGTACTAATGATATTGTTATTAAATCTATGTTACATATCTAATGTAGGTATAGTACTAATGATATTGTTATTAAATGTGCATTGATCTGTGGGAATGAATCAGTATATTACATTATACCTCATGTAGATATAGTGCTAATGATATTGTTATAAAATGTACATTGATCTGTGGGAATGAATCAGTATATAACATTATATCGAATGTAGATATAGTACTAATGATATTGTTATTAAATCTATGTTACATATCTAATGTAGGTATAGTACTAATGATATTGTTATTAAATGTGCATTGATCTGTGGGAACGAATCAGTATATTACATTATATCGAATGTAGATATAGTACTAATGATATTGTTATTTAATGTACATCGATCTGTGGGAATGAATCAGTCTAATGCATTATATCTAATGTAGATATGGTAATAATAATATTGTTATTAACTGTACATTACATATCTAATGTAGATATAGTACTAATGATATTGGCATTAAATATACTTTGATCTGTGGGAATGAATAAGTATATTACATTATATCGAATGTAGATATAGTACTAATGATATTGGTACTATATGTACATTGATCTGTGGGAACGAATCAGTATATTACATTATATCGAATGTACATATAGTAATAATGATATTGGTATTATATGTACATTGATCTGTGGGAATGAATCAGTATATTACATTATACCTCATGTAGATATAGTGCTAATGATATTGTTATTAAATGAACATTGATCTGTGGGAATGGATCAGTATATTACATTATATCGAATGTAGATATAGTACTAATGATATTGGTATTAAATGTACATTGATCTGTGGGAAGGAATCCGTATATTACATTATACCTAATGTAGATATGGTAATAACGATATTGTTTTTAAATGTACATTGATCTGTGTGAATGAAGCAGTATATTACATTATAAATCAGGCAGATATTTTGCTAATGATATTGTTATTAAATGTACATTGATCTGTGGGAATGAATCAGTATATTACATTATACCTAATGTAGATACAGTAATAATGATATTGTTATTAAATGTACATTGATCTGTGGGAATGAATCAGTATATTACATTATATCGGATGTAGATATAGTGCTAATGATGTTGTTACTAAATGTACATTGATCTGTGGGTAGTAGTCAGTATATTACATTATAACTAATGTAGATATGATAATACTAATATTGTTATTAATTGTGTATTACATATCTAACGTAGATATAGTACTAATGATATTGACATTAAATGTACTTTGATCTGTGGGAATGAATCAGTATATTACATTATATCGAATGTAGATATAGTACTAATGATATTGTTATTAAATCTACATTACATATCTAATGTAGGTATAGTACTAATGATAGTGGTATTATATGTACATTGAATTGTGGGAATGAATCAGTATATTACATTATACCTCATGTAGATATATTGCTAATGATATTGTTATTAAATGTACATTGATCGGTGGGAATGAATCAGTATATAGCATTATATCGAATGTAGATATAGTACTAACGATATTGTTATTAAATCTACATTACATATCTAATGTAGGTATAGTACTAATGATATTGTTATTAAATGTGCATTGATCTGTGGGAACGAATCAGTATATTACATTATATCTAATGTAGATATATTACTAATGATATTGTTATTAAATGTACATTGATCTGTGGGAATCAATCAGTATATTACATTTTATCGAATGTAGATATAGTACCAATGATATTGTTATTAAATGTACATTGATCTGTGGGAATGAATCAGTATATTACATTATATCGAATGTAGATATAGTACAAGTGATGGTGTTATTAAATGTACATTGATCTGTGGGTAGTAATCAGTATATTACATTATATCTAATGTAGATATGATAATAATAATATTGTTATTAATTGTATATTACATATCTAATGTAGATATAGTACTAATGATATTAACATTAAATGTACATTGATCTGTGGGAATGAATCAGTATATTACATTATACCTCATGTAGATATAGTGCTAATGATATTGTTATTAAATGAACATTGATCTGTGGGAATGATTCAGTATATTACATTATATCGAATGTAGATATAGTCCCAATGATATTGTTATTAAGTGTACATTGATCTGTGGGAATGAATCAGTATATTACATTATATCGAAGGTACATATAGTACTAATGATATTGGTATTAAATGTACATTGATCTGTGGGAAGGAATCCGCATATCACATTATACCTAATGTAGATATGGTACTAACGATATTGTTTTTAAATGTACATTGATCTGTGTGAATGAAGCAGTATATTACATTATATCTCAGGCAGATATTTTGCTAATGATATTGTTATTAAATGAACATTGATCTGTGGGAATGAATCAGTATATTACATTATACCTAATGTAGATATAGTAATAATGATATTGTTATTAAATGTACATTGATCTGTGGGAATGAATCAGTATATTACATTATATCGAATGTAGATATAGTGCTAATGATGTTGTTATTAAATGTACATTGATCTGTGGTTAATAATCAGTATATCACATTATATCTAATGTAGATATGATAATAATAATATTGTTATTAATTGTATATTACATATCTAATGTAGATATAGTACTAATGATATTAACATTAAATGTACATTGATCTGTGTGGATGAATCAGTATATTACATTATACCTCATGTAGATATAGTGCTAATGATATTGTTGTTAAATGTACATTGATCTGTGGGAATGAATCAGTATATTACATTATATCGAATGTAGATATAGTGCTAATGATGTTGTTATTAAATGTACATTGATCTGTGGGTAGTAATCCGTATATTACATTATATCTAATGTAGATATGATAATAATAATATTGTTATTAATTGTATATTACATATCTAATGTAGATATAGTACTAATGATATTAACATTAAATGTACATTGATCTGTGGGAATGAATCAGTATATTACATTATACCTCATGTAGATATAGTGCTAATGATATTGTTATTAAATGAACATTGATCTATGGGAATGAATCAGTATATTACATTATATCGAATGTAGATATAGTCCCAATGATATTGTTATTAAGTGTACATTGATCTGTGGGAATGAATCAGTATATTACATTATATCGAATGTACATATAGTACTAATGATATTGGTATTATATGTACATTGTTCTGTTGGAATGAATCTGTACATGACATTATATCTATTGTAGATATAGTAATAATGGTATTGTTATTAAATGTACATTGATCTGTGGGAATGAATCAGTATAATACATTATATCGAATGTAGATATAGTACTAATGATATTGTTATTCAATCTACATTACACATCTAATGTAGGTATAGTACTAATGATATTGGTATTATATGTACATTGATCTGTGGGAACGAATCAGTATATTACATTATATCGAATGTACATACAGTACTAATGATATTGGTATCATATGTACACTGATCTGTTGGAATGAATCTGTACATGACATTATATCTATTGTAGATATAGTAATAATGATATTGTTATTAAATGTACATTGATCTGTGGGAAGGAATCAGTATAATACATTATATCGAATGTAGATATAGTGCTAATGATATTGTTATTAAATCTACATTACATATCTAATGTAGGTATAGTACTAATGATATTGTTATTATATGTACATTGATCTGTGGGAATGAATCCGTGTATTACATTATATCGAATGTAGATATAGTGCTAATGATGTTGTTATTAAATGTACATTGATCAGTGTGTAATAACCAGTATATTACGTTATATCTAATGTAGATATGATAATAATAATATTGTTATTAATTGTATATTACATATCTAATGTAGATATAGTACTAATGATATTCGCATTAAATATACTTTGATCTGTGGGAATGAATCAGTATATTACATTATATCGAATGTAGATATAGTACTAATGATATTGTTATTAAATCTACATTACATATCTAATGTAGGTATTGTACTAATGATATTGGTATTATATGTACATTGATCTGTGGGAATGAATCAGTATATTACATTATACCTCATGTAGATATAGTGCTAATGATATTGTTATTAAATGAACATTGATCTGTGGGAATGAATCAGTATATTACATTTTATCGAAAGTAGATATAGTACTAATGATATTGGTATTAAATGTACATTGATCTGTGGGTAGGAATCCGTATATTACATTATACCTAATGTAGATATGGTAATAACGATATTGTTTTTGAATGTACATTGATCTGTGTGAATGAAGCAGTATATTACATTATATCTCAGGCAGATATTTTGCTAATGATATTGTTATTAAATGTACATTGATCTGTGGGAATGAATCAGTATATTACATTATACCTAATGTAGGTATAGTACTAATGATATTGGTATTATATGTACATTGATCTGTGGGAACGAATCAGTATATTACATTATATCGAATGTAGATATAGTACTAATGATATTGTTATTAAATCTACATTACATATCTAATGTAGGTATAGTACTAATGATATTGGTATTATATGTACATAGATCTGTGGGAATGAATCCGTGTACTACATTATATCGAATGTAGATATAGTGCTAATGATGTTGTTATTAAATGTACATTGATCAGTGTGTAGTAACCAGTATATTACGTTATATCTAATGTAGATATGATAATAATAATATTGTTATTAATTGTATATTACATATCTAATGTAGATATAGTACTAATGATATTAACATTAAATGTACATTGATCTGTGTGGATGAATCAGTATATTACATTATACCTCATGTAGATATGTTGCTAATGATATTGTTATTAAATGTACATTGATCTGTGGGAATGAATCAGTATATAAAATTATATCGAATGTAGATATAGTTCTAACGATATTGTTATTAAATCTACATTACATATCTAATGTAGGTATAGTACTAATGATATTGTTATTAAATGTGCATTGATCTGTGGGAACGAATCAGTATATTACATTATATCTAATGTAGATATATTACTAATGATATTGTTATTAAATGTACATTGATCTGTGGGAATCAATCAGTATATTACATTCTATCGAATGTAGATATAGTACCAACGATATTGTTATTAAATGTACATTGATCTGTGGGAATGAATCAGTATATTACATTATATCGAATGTAGATATAGCACAAGTGATGGTGTTATTAAATGTACATTGATCTGTGGGTAGTAATCAGTATATTACATTATATCTAACGTAGATATGATAATAATAATATTGTTATTAATTGTATATTACATATCTAATGTAGATATAGTACTAGTGATATTAACATTAAATGTACATTGATCTGTGGCAATGAATCAGTATATTACATTATACCTCATGTAGATATAGTGCTAATGATATTGTTATTAAATGAACATTGATCTATGGGAATGAATCAGTATATTACATTATATCTAATGTAGATATATTACTAATGATATTGTTATTAAATGTACATTGATCTGTGGGAATGAATCAGAATATTACATTATATCGAATGTAGATATAGTACCAATGATATTGTTATTAAATGTACATTGATCTGTGGGAATGAATCAGTATATTACATTATATCGAATGTACATATAGTACTAATGATATTGGTATTATATGTACACTGATCTGTTGGAATGAATCTGTACATGACATTATATCTATTGTAGATATAGTGCTAATGATGTTGTTATTAAATGTACATTGATCTGTGTGTAGTAACCAGTATATTACATTATATCTAATGTAGATATGATAATAATAATATTGTTATTAATTGTATATTACATATCTAATGTAGATATAGTACTAATGATATTGGCATTAAATATACTTTGATCTGTGGGAATGAATCAGTATATTACATTATATCGAATGTAGATATAGTACGAATGATATTGTTATTAAATCTACATTACATATCTAATGTAGGTATGGTACTAATGATATTGGTATTATATGTACACTGATCTGTGGGAATGAATCAGTATATTACATTATACCTTATGTAGATATAGTGCTAATGATATTGTTATTAAATGTACATTGATCTGTGGGAATGAAACAGTATATTACATTATATCGAATGTAGACATAGTGCTAATGATGTTGTTATTAAATGTACATTGATCTGTGTGTAGTAACCAGTATATTACATTATATCTAATGTAGATATGATAATAATAATATTGTTATTAATTGTATATTACATATCTAATGTAGATATAGTACTAATGATGTTCGCATTAAATATACTTTGATCTGTGGGAATGAATCAGTATATTACATTATAACGAATGTAGATATAGTACTAATGATATTGTTATTAAATCTACATTACATATCTAATGTAGGTATAGTACTAATGATATTGGTATTATATGTACATTGATCTGTGGGAATGAATCAGTATATTACATTATACCTCATGTAGATATAGTGCTAATGATATTGTTATTAAATGAACATTGATCTGTGGGAATGAATCAGTATATTACATTATATCGAATGTAGATATAGTACTAATGATATTGGTATTAAATGTACATTGATCTGTGGGAAGGAATCCGTATATTACATTATACCTAATGTAGATATGGTAATAACGATATTGTTTTTAAATGTACATTGATCTGTGTGAATGAAGCAGTATATTACATTATAAATCAGGCAGATATTTTGCTAATGATATTGTTATTAAATGTACATTGATCTGTGGGAATGAATCAGTATATTACATTATACCTAATGTAGATACAGTAATAATGATATTGTTATTAAATGTACATTGATCTGTGGGAATGAATCAGTATATTACATTATATCGGATGTAGATATAGTGCTAATGATGTCGTTACTAAATGTACATTGATCTGTGGGTAGTAGTCAGTATATTACATTATAACTAATGTAGATATGATAATAATAATATTGTTATTAATTGTGTATTACATATCTAACGTAGATATAGTACTAATGATATTGACATTAAATGTACTTTGATCTGTGGGAATGAATCAGTATATTACATTATATCTAATGTAGATATGATAATAATAATATTGTTATTAATTGTATATTACATATCTGATGTAGATATAGTACTAATGATATTAACATTAAATGTACATTGATCTGTGGGAATGAATCAGTATATTACATTATACCTCATGTAGATATAGTGCTAATGATATTGTTATTAAATGAACATTGATCTGTGGGAATGAATCAGTATATTACATTATATCGAATGTAGATATAGTCCCAATGATATTGTTATTAAGTGTACATTGATCTGTGGGAATGAATCAGTATATTACATTATATCGAATGTACATATAGTACTAATGACATTGGTATTATATGTACATAGATCTGTGGGAATGAATCCGTGTATTACATTATATCGAATGTAGATATAGTGCTAATGATGTTGTTATTAAATGTACATTGATCAGTGTGTAGTAACCAGTATATTACGTTATATCTAATGTAGATATGATAATAATAATATTGTTATTAATTGTATATTACATATCTAATGTAGATATAGTACTAATGATATTGGCATTAAATATACTTTGATCTGTGGGAATGAATCAGTATATTACATTATATCGAATGTAGATATAGTACTAATGATATTGTTATTAAATCTACATTACATATCTAATGTAGGTATAGTACTAATGATAGTGGTATTATATGTACATTGAATTGTGGGAATGAATCAGTATATTACATTATACCTCATGTAGATATATTGCTAATGATATTGTTATTAAATGTACATTGATCTGTGGGAATGAATCAGTATATAGCATTATATCGAATGTAGATATAGTACTAACGATATTGTTATTAAATCTACATTACATATCTAATGTAGGTATAGTACTAATGATATTGTTATTAAATGTGCATTGATCTATGGGAACGAATCAGTATATTACATTATATCTCATGTAGATATATTACTAATGATATTGTTATTAAATGTACATTGATCTGTGGGAATGAATCCGTGTATTACATTATATCGAATGTAGATATAGTGCTAATGATGTTGTTATTAAGTGTACATTGATCAGTGTGTAGAAACCAGTGTATTACATTATATCTAATGTAGATATGATAATAATAATATTGTTATTAATTGTATATTACATATCTAATGTAGATATAGTACTACTGATATTGGCATTAAATGTACATTGATCTGTGGGAATGAATCAGTCTATTACATTATATCGAATGTAGATATAGAACCAATGATATTGTTATTAAATGTACATTGATCTGTGGGAATGAACCAGTATATTAAATTATATCGAATGTAGATATAGTACTAATGATATTGTTATTAAATCTACATTACATATCTAATGTAGGTATGCTACTAATGATATTGTTATTAAATGTACATTGATCTGTGGGAATGAATCAGTCTAATGCATTATATCTAATGTAGATATGGTAATAATAATATTGTTATTAACTGTACATTACATATCTAATGTAGATATAGTACTAATGATATTGGCATTAAATATACTTTGATCTGTGGGAATGAATCAGTATATTACATTATATCGAATGTAGATATAGTACTAATGATATTGGTACTATATGTACATTGATCTGTGGGAACGAATCAGTATATTACATTATATCGAATGTACATATAGTAATAATGATATTGGTATTATATGTACATTGATCTGTTGGAATGAATCTGTACATGACATTATATCTATTGTAGATAGAGTAATAATGCTATTGTTATTAAATGTACATTGATCTGTGGGAATGAATCAGTATATTACATTATATCGAATGTAGATATAGTGCGAATGATGTTGTTATTAAATGTACATTGATTTGTGTGTAGTAACCAGTATATTACATTATATCTAATGTAGATATGATAATAATAATATTGTTATTAATTGTATATTACATATCTAATGTAGATATAGTACTAATGATATTGGCATTAAATATACTTTGATCTGTGGGAATGAATCAGTATATTACATTATATCGAATGTAGATATAGTACTAATGATATTGTTATTAAATCTACATTACATACCTAATGTAGGTATAGTACTAATGATATTGGTATTATATGTACATTGAATTGTGGGAATGAATCAGTATATTACATTATACCTCTTGTAGATATGTTGCTAATGATATTGTTATTAAATGTACATTGATCTGTGGGAATGAATCAGTATATAACATTATATCGAATGTAGATATAGTTCTAACGATATTGTTATTAAATCTACATTACATATCTAATGTAGGTATAGTACTAATGATATTGTTATTAAATGTACATTGATCTGTGGGAATCAATCAGTATATTACATTTTATCGAATGTAGATATAGTACCAATGATATTGTTATTAAATGTACATTGATCTGTGGGAATGAATCAGTATATTACATTATATCGAATGTAGATATAGTACAAGTGATGGTGTTATTAAATGTACATTGATCTGTGGGTAGTAATCAGTATATTACATTATATCTAATGTAGATATGATAATAATAATATTGTTATTAATTGTATATTACATATCTAATGTAGATATAGTACTAATGATATTAACATTAAATGTACATTGATCTGTGGGAATGAATCAGTATATTACATTATACCTCATGTAGATATAGTGCTAATGATATTGTTATTAAATGAACATTGATCTGTGGGAATGATTCAGTATATTACATTATATCGAATGTAGATATAGTCCCAATGATATTGTTATTAAGTGTACATTGATCTGTGGGAATGAATCAGTATATTACATTATATCGAAGGTACATATAGTACTAATGATATTGGTATTAAATGTACATTGATCTGTGGGAAGGAATCCGCATATCACATTATACCTAATGTAGATATGGTACTAACGATATTGTTTTTAAATGTACATTGATCTGTGTGAATGAAGCAGTATATTACATTATATCTCAGGCAGATATTTTGCTAATGATATTGTTATTAAATGAACATTGATCTGTGGGAATGAATCAGTATATTACATTATACCTAATGTAGATATAGTAATAATGATATTGTTATTAAATGTACATTGATCTGTGGGAATGAATCAGTATATTACATTATATCGAATGTAGATATAGTGCTAATGATGTTGTTATTAAATGTACATTGATCTGTGGGTAATAATCAGTATATCACATTATATCTAATGTAGATATGATAATAATAATATTGTTATTAATTGTATATTACATATCTAATGTAGATATAGTACTAATGATATTAACATTAAATGTACATTGATCTGTGTGGATGAATCAGTATATTACATTATATCGAATGTAGATATAGTGCTAATGATGTTGTTACTAAATGTACATTGATCTGTGGGTAGTCGTCAGTATATTACATTATAACTAATGTAGATATGATAATAATAATATTGTTATTAATTGTGTATTACATATCTAACGTAGATATAGTACTAATGATATTAACATTAAATGTACATTGATCTGTGGGAATGAATCAGTATATTACATTATACCTCATGTAGATATAGTGCTAATGATATTGTTATTAAATGAACATTGATCTATGGGAATGAATCAGTATATTACATTATATCGAATGTAGATATAGTCCCAATGATATTGTTATTAAGTGTACATTGATCTGTGGGAATGAATCAGTATATTACATTATATCGAATGTACATATAGTACTAATGATATTGGTATTATATGTACATTGTTCTGTTGGAATGAATCTGTACATGACATTATATCTATTGTAGATATAGTAATAATGGTATTGTTATTAAATGTACATTGATCTGTGGGAATGAATCAGTATAATACATTATATCGAATGTAGATATAGTACTAATGATATTGTTATTCAATCTACATTACACATCTAATGTAGGTATAGTACTAATGATATTGGTATTATATGTACATTGATCTGTGGGAACGAATCAGTATATTACATTATATCGAATGTACATACAGTACTAATGATATTGGTATTATATGTACACTGATCTGTTGGAATGAATCTGTACATGACATTATATCTATTGTAGATATAGTAATAATGATATTGTTATTAAATGTACATTGATCTGTGGGAATGAATCAGTATAATACATTATATCGAATGTAGATATAGTGCTAATGATATTGTTATTAAATCTACATTACATATCTAATGTAGGTATAGTACTAATGATATTGTTATTATATGTACATTGATCTGTGGGAATGAATCCGTGTATTACATTATATCGAATGTAGATATAGTGCTAATGATGTTGTTATTAAATGTACATTGATCAGTGTGTAATAACCAGTATATTACGTTATATCTAATGTAGATATGATAATAATAATATTGTTATTAATTGTATATTACATATCTAATGTAGATATAGTACTAATGATATTCGCATTAAATATACTTTGATCTGTGGGAATGAATCAGTATATTACATTATATCGAATGTAGATATAGTACTAATGATATTGTTATTAAATCTACATTACATATCTAATGTAGGTATTGTACTAATGATATTGGTATTATATGTACATTGATCTGTGGGAATGAATCAGTATATTACATTATACCTCATGTAGATATAGTGCTAATGATATTGTTATTAAATGAACATTGATCTGTGGGAATGAATCAGTATATTACATTTTATCGAAAGTAGATATAGTACTAATGATATTGGTATTAAATGTACATTGATCTGTGGGTAGGAATCCGTATATTACATTATACCTAATGTAGATATGGTAATAACGATATTGTTTTTAAATGTACATTGATCTGTGTGAATGAAGCAGTATATTACATTATATCTCAGGCAGATATTTTGCTAATGATATTGTTATTAAATGTACATTGATCTGTGGGAATGAATCAGTATATTACATTATACCTAATGTAGGTATAGTACTAATGATATTGGTATTATATGTACATTGATCTGTGGGAACGAATCAGTATATTACATTATATCGAATGTAGATATAGTACAAGTGATGGTGTTATTAAATGTACATTGATCTGTGGGTAGTAATCAGTATATTACATTATATCTAATGTAGATATGATAATAATAATATTGTTATTAATTGTATATTACATATCTAATGTAGATATAGTACTAATGATATTAACATTAAATGTACATTGATCTGTGGGAATGAATCAGTATATTACATTATACCTCATGTAGATATAGTGCTAATGATATTGTTATTAAATGAACATTGATCTGTGGGAATGATTCAGTATATTACATTATATCGAATGTAGATATAGTCCCAATGATATTGTTATTAAGTGTACATTGATCTGTGGGAATGAATCAGTATATTACATTATATCGAAGGTACATATAGTACTAATGATATTGGTATTAAATGTACATTGATCTGTGGGAAGGAATCCGCATATCACATTATACCTAATGTAGATATGGTACTAACGATATTGTTTTTAAATGTACATTGATCTGTGTGAATGAAGCAGTATATTACATTATATCTCAGGCAGATATTTTGCTGATGATATTGTTATTAAATGAACATTGATCTGTGGGAATGAATCAGTATATTACATTATACCTAATGTAGATATAGTAATAATGATATTGTTATTAAATGTACATTGATCTGTGGGAATGAATCAGTATATTACATTATATCGAATGTAGATATAGTGCTAATGATGTTGTTATTAAATGTACATTGATCTGTGGTTAATAATCAGTATATCACATTATATCTAATGTAGATATGATAATAATAATATTGTTATTAATTGTATATTACATATCTAATGTAGATATAGTACTAATGATATTAACATTAAATGTACATTGATCTGTGTGGATGAATCAGTATATTACATCATACCTCATGTAGATATAGTGCTAATGATATTGTTATTAAATGTACATTGATCTGTGGGAATGAATCAGTATATTACATTATATCGAATGTAGATATAGTGCTAATGATGTTGTTATTAAATGTACATTGATCTGTGGGTAGTAATCCGTATATTACATTATATCTAATGTAGATATGATAATAATAATATTGTTATTAATTGTATATTACATATCTAATGTAGATATAGTACTAATGATATTAACATTAAATGTACATCGATCTGTGGGAATGAATCAGTATATTACATTATACCTCATGTAGATATAGTGCTAATGATATTGTTATTAAATGAACATTGATCTATGGGAATGAATCAGTATATTACATTATATCGAATGTAGATATAGTCCCAATGATATTGTTATTAAGTGTACATTGATCTGTGGGAATGAATCAGTATATTACATTATATCGAATGTACATATAGTACTAATGATATTGGTATTATATGTACATTGTTCTGTTGGAATGAATCTGTACATGACATTATATCTATTGTAGATATAGTAATAATGGTATTGTTATTAAATGTACATTGATCTGTGGGAATGAATCAGTATAATACATTATATCGAATGTAGATATAGTACTAATGATATTGTTATTCAATCTACATTACACATCTAATGTAGGTATAGTACTAATGATATTGGTATTATATGTACATTGATCTGTGGGAACGAATCAGTATATTACATTATATCGAATGTACATACAGTACTAATGATATTGGTATTATATGTACACTGACCTGTTGGAATGAATCTGTACATGACATTATATCTATTGTAGATATAGTAATAATGATATTGTTATTAAATGTACATTGATCTGTGGGAATGAATCAGTATAATACATTATATCGAATGTAGATATAGTACTAATGATATTGTTATTAAATCTACATTACATATCTAATGTAGGTATAGTACTAATGATATTGGTATTATATGTACATAGATCTGTGGGAATGAATCCGTGTACTACATTATATCGGATGTAGATATAGTGCTAATGATGTTGTTATTAAATGTACATTGATCAGTGTGTAGTAACCAGTATATTACGTTATATCTAATGTAGATATGATAATAATAATATTGTTATTAATTGTATATTACATATCTAATGTAGATATAGTACTAATGATATTAACATTAAATGTACATTGATCTGTGTGGATGAATCAGTATATTACATTATACCTCATGTAGATATAGTGCTAATGATATTGTTATTAAATGTACATTGATCTGTGGGAATGAATCAGTATATTACATTATATCGAATGTAGATATAGTGCTAATGATGTTGTTATTAAATGTACATTGATCTGTGGGTAGTAATCAGTATATTACATTATATCTAATGTAGATATGATAATAATAATATTGTTATTAATTGTATATTACATATCTAATGTAGATATAGTACTAATGATATTAACATTAAATGTACATTGATCTGTGGGAATGAATCAGTATATTACATTATATCGAATGTAGATATAGTGCTAATGATGTTGTTATTAAATGTACATTGATCTGTGTGTAGTAACCAGTATATTGCATTATATCTAATGTAGATATGATAATAATAATATTGTTATTAATTGTATATTACATATCTAATGTAGATATAGTACTAATGATATTGGCATTAAATATACTTTGATCTGTGGGAATGAATCAGTATATTACATTATATCGAATGTAGATATAGTACGAATGATATTGTTATTAAATCTACATGAAAATCTAATGTAGGTATAGTACTAATGATATTGGTATTATATGTACAATTATCTGTGGGAATGAATCAGTATATTACATTATACCTCATGTAGATATGTTGCTAATGATATTGTTATTAAATGTACATTGATCTGTGGGAATGAATCAGTATATAAAATTATATCGAATGTAGATATAGTTCTAACGATATTGTTATTAAATCTACATTACATATCTAATGTAGGTATAGTACTAATGATATTGTTATTAAATGTGCATTGATCTGTGGGAACGAATCAGTATATTACATTATATCTAATGTAGATATATTACTAATGATATTGTTATTAAATGTACATTGATCTGTAGGAATCAATCAGTATATTACATTTTATCGAATGTAGATATAGTACCAATGATATTGTTATTAAATGTACATTGATCTGTGGGAATGAATCAGTATATTACATTATATCGAATGTAGATATAGTACAAGTGATGGTGTTATTAAATGTACATTGATCTGTGGGTAGTAATCAGTATATTACATTATATCTAATGTAGATATGATAATAATAATATTGTTATTAATTGTATATTACATATCTAATGTAGATATAGTACTAATGATATTAACATTAAATGTACATTGATCTGTGGGAATGAATCAGTATATTACATTATACCTTATGTAGATATAGTGCTAATGATATTGTTATTAAATGAACATTGATCTATGGGAATGAATCAGTATATTACATTATATCTAATGTAGATATATTACTAATGATATTGTTATTAAATGTACATTGATCTGTGGGAATGAATCAGAATATTACATTATATCGAATGTAGATATAGTACCAATGATATTGTTATTAAATGTACATTGATCTGTGGGAATGAATCAGTATATTACATTATATCGAGTGTACATATAGTACTAATGATATTGGTATTATATGTACACTGATCTGTTGGAATGAATCTGTACATGACATTATATCTATTGTAGATATAGTGCTAATGATGTTGTTATTAAATGTACATTGATCTGTGTGTAGTAACCAGTATATTACATTATATCTAATGTAGATATGATAATAATAATATTGTTATTAATTGTATATTACATATCTAATGTAGATATAGTACTAATGATATTGGCATTAAATATACTTTGATCTGTGGGAATGAATTAGTATATTACATTATATCGAATGTAGATATAGTACGAATGATATTGTTATTAAATCTACATTACATATCTAATGTAGGTATAGTACTAATGATATTGGTATTATATGTACATTGATCTGTGGGAATGAATCAGTATATTACATTATATCGAATGTAGATATAGTGCTAATGATGTTGTTATTAAATGTACATTGATCTGTGGGTAGTAATCAGTATATTACATTATATCTAATGTAGATATGATAATAATAATATTGTTATTAATTGTATATTACATATCTAATGTAGATATAGTACTAATGATATTAACATTAAATGTACATTGATCTGTGGGAATGAATCAGTATATTACATTATATCGAATGTAGATATAGTGCTAATGATGTTGTTATTAAATGTACATTGATCTGTGTGTAGTAACCAGTATATTGCATTATATCTAATGTAGATATGATAATAATAATATTGTTATTAATTGTATATTACATATCTAATGTAGATATAGTACTAATGATATTGGCATTAAATATACTTTGATCTGTGGGAATGAATCAGTATATTACATTATATCGAATGTAGATATAGTACGAATGATATTGTTATTAAATCTACATGAAAATCTAATGTAGGTATAGTACTAATGATATTGGTATTATATGTACATTGATCTGTGGGAATGAATCAGTATATTACATTATACCTCATGTAGATATGTTGCTAATGATATTGTTATTAAATGTACATTGATCTGTGGGAATGAATCAGTATATAAAATTATATCGAATGTAGATATAGTTCTAACGATATTGTTATTAAATCTACATTACATATCTAATGTAGGTATAGTACTAATGATATTGTTATTAAATGTGCATTGATCTGTGGGAACGAATCAGTATATTACATTATATCTAATGTAGATATATTACTAATGATATTGTTATTAAATGTACATTGATCTGTGGGTAGTAATCAGTATATTACATTATATCTAATGTAGATATGATAATAATAATATTGTTATTAATTGTATATTACATATCTAATGTAGGTATAGTACTAATGATATTAACATTAAATGTACATTGATCTGTGGGAATGAATCAGTATATTACATTATACCTCATGTAGATATAGTGCTAATGATATTGTTATTAAATGAACATTGATCTGTGGGAATGATTCAGTATATTAGATTATATCGAATGTAGATATAGTCCCAATGATATTGTTATTAAGTGTACATTGATCTGTGGGAATGAATCAGTATATTACATTATATCGAAGGTACATATAGTACTAATGATATTGGTATTAAATGTACATTGATCTGTGGGAAGGAATCCGCATATCACATTATACCTAATGTAGATATGGTACTAACGATATTGTTTTTAAATGTACATTGATCTGTGTGAATGAAGCAGTATATTACATTATATCTCAGGCAGATATTTTGCTAATGATATTGTTATTAAATGAACATTGATCTGTGGGAATGAATCAGTATATTACATTATACCTAATGTAGATATAGTAATAATGATATTGTTATTAAATGTACATTGATCTGTGGGAATGAATCAGTATATTACATTATATCGAATGTAGATTTAGTGCTAATGATGTTGTTATTAAATGTACATTGATCTGTGGGTAATAATCAGTATATCACATTATATCTAATGTAGATATGATAATAATAATATTGTTATTAATTGTATATTACATATCTAATGTAGATATAGTACTAATGATATTAACATTAAATGTACATTGATCTGTGTGGATGAATCAGTATATTACATTATATCGAATGTAGATATAGTGCTAATGATGTTGTTACTAAATGTACATTGATCTGTGGGTAGTCGTCAGTATATTACATTATAACTAATGTAGATATGATAATAATAATATTGTTATTAATTGTGTATTACATATCTAACGTAGATATAGTACTAATGATATTAACATTAAATGTACATTGATCTGTGGGAATGAATCAGTATATTACATTATACCTCATGTAGATATAGTGCTAATGATATTGTTATTAAATGAACATTGATCTATGGGAATGAATCAGTATATTACATTATATCGAATGTAGATATAGTCCCAATGATATTGTTATTAAGTGTACATTGATCTGTGGGAATGAATCAGTATATTACATTATATCGAATGTACATATAGTACTAATGATATTGGTATTATATGTACATTGTTCTGTTGGAATGAATCTGTACATGACATTATATCTATTGTAGATATAGTGCTAATGATATTGTTATTAAATGAACATTGATCTGTGGGAATGAATCAGTATATTACATCATATCGAATGTAGATATAGTACGAATGATATTGTTATTAAATCTACATTACATATCTAATGTAGGTATAGTACTAATGATATTGGTATTATATGTACATTGATCTGTGGGAATGAATCAGTATATTACATTATACCTCATGTAGATATAGTGCTAATGATATTGTTATAAAATGTACATTGATCTGTGGGAATGAATCAGTATATAACATTATATCGAATGTAGATATAGTACTAATGATATTGTTATTAAATCTATGTTACATATCTAATATAGGTATAGTACTAATGATATTGTTATTAAATGTGCATTGATCTGTGGGAACGAATCAGTATATTACATTATATCGAATGTAGATATAGTACTAATGATATTGTTATTTAATGTACATCGATCTGTGGGAATGAATCAGTCTATTACATTATATCTAATGTAGTTATGGTAATAATAATATTGTTATTAATTGTACATTACATATCTAATGTAGATGTAGTACTAATGATATTGGTGTTATATGTACATTGATCTGTTGGAATGAATCTGTACATGACATTATATCTATTGTAGATATAGTAATAATGATATTGTTATTAAGTGTACATTGATCTGTGGGAATGAATCAGTATATTACATTATATCGAATGTAGATATAGTGCTAATGATGTTGTTATTAAATGTACATTGATCTGTGTGTAGAAACCAGTGTATTACATTATATCTAATGTAGATATGATAATAATAATATTGTTATTAATTGTATATTACATATCTAATGTAGATATAGTACTACTGATATTGGCATTAAATGTACATTGATCTGTGGGAATGAATCAGTCTATTACATTATATCGAATGTAGATATAGAACCAATGATATTGTTATTAAATGTACATTGATCTGTGGGAATGAACCAGTATATTAAATTATATCGAATGTAGATATAGTACTAATGATATTGTTATTAAATCTACATTACATATCTAATGTAGGTATGCTACTAATGATATTGTTATTAAATGTACATTGATCTGTGGGAATGAATCAGTCTAATGCATTATATCTAATGTAGATATGGTAATAATAATATTGTTATTAACTGTACATTACATATCTAATGTAGATATAGTACTAATGATATTGGCATTAAATATACTTTGATCTGTGGGAATGAATCAGTATATTACATTATATCGAATGTAGATATAGTACTAATGATATTGGTACTATATGTACATTGATCTGTGGGAACGAATCAGTATATTACATTATATCGAATGTACATATAGTAATAATGATATTGGTATTATATGTACATTGATCTGTTGGAATGAATCTGTACATGACATTATATCTATTGTAGATAGAGTAATAATGATATTGTTATTAAATGTACATTGATCTGTGGGAATGAATCAGTATATTACATTATATCGAATGTAGATATAGTGCGAATGATGTTGTTATTAAATGTACATTGATTTGTGTGTAGTAACCAGTATATTACATTATATCTAATGTAGATATGATAATAATAATATTGTTATTAATTGTATATTACATATCTAATGTGGATATAGTACTAATGATATTGGCATTAAATATACTTTGATCTGTGGGAATGAATCAGTATATTACATTATATCGAATGTAGATATAGTACGAATGATATTGTTATTAAATCTACATTACATACCTAATGTAGGTATAGTACTAATGATATTGGTGTTATATGTACACTGATCTGTTGGAATGAATCTGTACATGACATAATATCTATTGTAGATATAGTAATAATGATATTGTTATTAAATGTACATTGATCTGTGGGAATGAATCAGTATAATACATTATATCGAATGTAGATATAGTGCTAATGATATTGTTATTAAATCTACATTACATATCTATTGTAGGTATAGTACTAATGATATTGGTATTATATGTACATTGATCTGTGGGAATGAATCCGTGTATTACATTATATCGAATGTAGATATAGTCCCAATGATATTGTTATTAAATGAACATTGATCTGTGGGAATGAATCAGTACATTACGTTATATCGAATGTAGATATAGTCCCAATGATATTGTTATTAAGTGTACATTGATCTGTGGGAAGGAATCCGCATATCACATTATACCTAATGTAGATATGGTAATAACGATATTGTTTTTAAATGTACATTGATCTGTGTGAATGAAGAAGTATATTACATTATATCTCAGGCAGATATTTTGCTAATGATATTGTTATTAAATGAACATTGATCTGTGGGAATGTATCAGCATATTACATTATACCTAATGTAGATATAGTAATAATGATATTGTTATTAAATGTACATTGATCTGTGGGAATGAATCAGTATATTACATTATATCGAATGTAGATATAGTGCTAATGATGTTGTTACTAAATGTGCATTGATCTGTGGGTAGTCGTCAGTATATTACATTATAACTAATGTAGATATGATAATAATAATATTGTTATTAATTGTGTATTACATATCTAACGTAGATATAGTACTAATGATATTAACATTAAATGTACATTGATCTGTGGGAATGAATCAGTATATTACATTATACCTCATGTAGATATAGTGCTAATGATATTGTTATTAAATGAACATTGATCTGTGGGAATGAATCAGTATATTACATTATATCGAATGTAGATATAGTACTAATGATATTGTTATTAAATCTACATTACATATCTAATGTAGGTATAGTACTAATGATATTGTTATTAAATGTGCATTGATCTGTGGGAACGAATCAGTATATTTCATTATATCTAATGTAGATATATTTCTAATGATATTGTTATTAAATGTACAAATAATCTGTGGGAATGAATCAGTATATTACATTTTATCGAATGTAGATATAGTACCAATGATATTGTTATTAAATGTACATTGATCTGTGGGAATGAATCAGTATATTACATTATATCGAATGTAGATACAGTACAAGTGATGGTGTTATTAAATGTACATTGATCTGTGGGTAGTAATCAGTATATTACATTATATCTAATGTAGATATGATAATAATAATATTGTTATTAATTGTATATTACATATCTAATGTAGATATAGTACTAATGATATTAACATTAAATGTACATTGATCTGTGGGAATGAATCAGTATATTACATTATACCTCATGTAGATATAGTGCTAATGATATTGTTATTAAATGAACATTGATCTGTGGGAATGAATCAGTATATTACATTATATCGAATGTAGATATAGTCCCAATGATATTGTTATTAAGTGTACATTGATCTGTGGGAATGAATCAGTATATTACATTATATCGAATGTAGATATAGTCCCAATGATATTGTTATTAAGTGTACATTGATCTGTGGGAATGAATCAGTATATTACATTATATCGAAGGTACATATAGTACTAATGATATTGGTATTAAATGTACATTGATCTGTGGGAAGGAATCCGCATATCACATTATACCTAATGTAGATATGGTAATAACGATATTGTTTTTAAATGTACATTGATCTGTGTGAATGAAGCAGTATATTACATTATATCTCAGGCAGATATTTTGCTAATGATATTGTTATTAAATGAACATTGATCTGTGGGAATGAATCAGTATATTACATTATACCTAATGTAGATATAGTACTAATGATATTGGTATTATATGTACACTGATCTGTTGGAATGAATCTGTACATGACATTATATCTATTGTAGATATAGAAATAATGATATTGTTATTAAATGTACATTGATCTGTGGGAATGAAACAGTATATTACATTATATCGAATGTAGATATAGTGCTAATGATGTTGTTATTAAATGTACATTGATCTGTGTGTAGTAACCAGTATATTGCATTATATCTAATGTAGATATGATAATAATAATATTGTTATTAATTGTATATTACATATCTAATGTAGATATAGTACTAATGATATTGGCATTAAATATACTTTGATCTGTGGGAATGAATCAGTATATTACATTATATCGAATGTAGATATAGTACGAATGATATTGTTATTAAATCTACATGAAAATCTAATGTAGGTATAGTACTAATGATATTGGTATTATATGTACATTGATCTGTGGGAATGAATCAGTATATTACATTATACCTCATGTAGATATGTTGCTAATGATATTGTTATTAAATGTACATTGATCTGTGGGAATGAATCAGTATATAAAATTATATCGAATGTAGATATAGTTCTAACGATATTGTTATTAAATCTACATTACATATCTAATGTAGGTATAGTACTAATGATATTGTTATTAAATGTGCATTGATCTGTGGGAACGAATCAGTATATTACATTATATCTAATGTAGATATATTACTAATGATATTGTTATTAAATGTACATTGATCTGTAGGAATCAATCAGTATATTACATTTTATCGAATGTAGATATAGTACCAATGATATTGTTATTAAATGTACATTGATCTGTGGGAATGAATCAGTATATTACATTATATCGAATGTAGATATAGTACAAGTGATGGTGTTATTAAATGTACATTGATCTGTGGGTAGTAATCAGTATATTACATTATATCTAATGTAGATATGATAATAATAATATTGTTATTAATTGTATATTACATATCTAATGTAGATATAGTACTAATGATATTAACATTAAATGTACATTGATCTGTGGGAATGAATCAGTATATTACATTATACCTTATGTAGATATAGTGCTAATGATATTGTTATTAAATGAACATTGATCTATGGGAATGAATCAGTATATTACATTATATCTAATGTAGATATATTACTAATGATATTGTTATTAAATGTACATTGATCTGTGGGAATGAATCAGAATATTACATTATATCGAATGTAGATATAGTACCAATGATATTGTTATTAAATGTACATTGATCTGTGGGAATGAATCAGTATATTACATTATATCGAGTGTACATATAGTACTAATGATATTGGTATTATATGTACACTGATCTGTTGGAATGAATCTGTACATGACATTATATCTATTGTAGATATAGTGCTAATGATGTTGTTATTAAATGTACATTGATCTGTGTGTAGTAACCAGTATATTACATTATATCTAATGCAGATATGATAATAATAATATTGTTATTAATTGTATATTACATATCTAATGTAGATATAGTACTAATGATATTGGCATTAAATATACTTTGATCTGTGGGAATGAATTAGTATATTACATTATATCGAATGTAGATATAGTACGAATGATATTGTTATTAAATCTACATTACATATCTAATGTAGGTATAGTACTAATGATATTGGTATTATATGTACATTGATCTGTGGGAATGAATCAGTATATTACATTATACCTTATGTAGATATAGTGCTAATGATATTGTTATTAAATGTACATTGATCTGTGGGAATGAAACAGTATATTACATTATATCGAATGTAGACATAGTGCTAATGATATTGGTATTATATGTACATTGATCTGTGGGAATGAATCAGTATATTACATTATACCTCATGTAGATATAGTGCTAATGATATTGTTATTAAATGAACATTGATCTGTGGGAATGAATCAGTATATTACATTATATCGAATGTAGATATAGTACTAATGATATTGGTATTAAATGTACATTGATCTGTGGGAAGGAATCCGTATATTACATTATACCTAATGTAGATATGGTAATAACGATATTGTTTTTAAATGTACATTGATCTGTGTGAATGAAGCAGTATATTACATTATAAATCAGGCAGATATTTTGCTAATGATATTGTTATTAAATGTACATTGATCTGTGGGAATGAATCAGTATATTACATTATACCTAATGTAGA
Source organism: Osmia lignaria lignaria (assembly GCF_051020975.1). Classification (NCBI taxonomy): domain Eukaryota; kingdom Metazoa; phylum Arthropoda; class Insecta; order Hymenoptera; family Megachilidae; genus Osmia; species Osmia lignaria. Next base: position 1,501,453 of record NC_135036.1, read on the forward strand.
TACAGTAATAATGATATTGTTATTAAATGTACATTGATCTGTGGGAATGAATCAGTATATTACATTATATCGGATGTAGATATAGTGCTAATGATGTTGTTACTAAATGTACATTGATCTGTGGGTAGTAGTCAGTATATTACATTATAACTAATGTAGATATGATAATAATAATATTGTTATTAATTGTGTATTACATATCTAACGTAGATATAGTACTAATGATATTGACATTAAATGTACTTTGATCTGTGGGAATGAATCAGTATATTACATTATATCTAATGTAGATATATTACTAATGATATTGTTATTAAATGTACATTGATCTGTAGGAATGAATCAGAATATTACATTATATCGAATGTAGATATAGTACCAATGATATTGTTATTAAATGTACATTGTTCTGTGAGAATGAATCAGTATATTACATTATATCTAATGTAGATATGATAATAATAATATTGTTATTAATTGTATATTACATATCTGATGTAGATATAGTACTAATGATATTAACATTAAATGTACATTGATCTGTGGGAATGAATCAGTATATTACATTATACCTCATGTAGATATAGTGCTAATGATATTCTTATTAAATGAACATTGATCTGTGGGAATGAATCAGTATATTACATTATATCGAATGTAGATATAGTCCCAATGATATTGTTATTAACTGTACATTGATCTGTGGGAATGAATCGGTATATTACATTATATCGAATGTACATATAGTACTAATGATATTGGTATTATATGTACATTGTTCTGTTGGAATGAATCTGTACATGACATTATATCTATTGTAGATATAGTAATAATGGTATTGTTATTAAATGTACATTGATCTGTGGTAGTAATCAGTGTATTACATTATATCTAATGTAGATATGATAATAATAATATTGTTATTAATTGTATATTACATATCTAATGTAGATATACTACTAATGATATTAACATTAAATGTACATTGATCTGTGGGAATGAATCAGTATATTACATTATACCTCATGTAGATATAGTGCTAATGATATTGTTATTAAATGAACATTGATCTGTGGGAATGAATCAGTATATTACATTATACCTCATGTAGATATAGTGCTAATGATATTGTTATAAAATGTACATTGATCTGTGGGAATGAATCAGTATATAACATTATATCGAATGTAGATATAGTACTAATGATATTGTTATTAAATCTATGTTACATATCTAATGTAGGTATAGTACTAATGATATTGTTATTAAATGTGCATTGATCTGTGCGAACGAATCAGTCTATTACATTATATCTAATGTAGTTATGGTAATAATAATATTGTTATTAATTGTACATTACATATCTAATGTAGATGTAGTACTAATGATATTGGTGTTATATGTACATTGATCTGTTGGAATGAATCTGTACATGACATTATATCTATTGTAGATAGAGTAATAATGATATTGTTATTAAATGTACATTGATCTGTGGGAATGAATCAGTATATTACATTATATCGAATGTAGATATAGTGCGAATGATGTTGTTATTAAATGTACATTGATTTGTGTGTAGTAACCAGTATATTACATTATATCTAATGTAGATATGATAATAATAATATTGTTATTAATTGTATATTACATATCTAATGTAGATATAGTACTAATGATATTGGCATTAAATATACTTTGATCTGGGGGAATGAATCAGTATATTACATTATATCGAATGTAGATATAGTACGAATGATATTGTTATTAAATCTACATTACATATCTAATGTAGGTATAGTACTAATGATATTGGTGTTATATGTACATTGATCTGTTGGAATGAATCTATACATGACATTATATCTATTGTAGATATAGTAATAATGATATTGTTATTAAATGTACATTGATCTGTGGGAATGAATCAGTATATTACATTATATCGAATGTAGATACAGTGCTAATGATATTGTTATTAAATGAACATTGATCATTGGGAATGAATCAGTATATTACATTATATCGAATGTAGATATAGTACTAACGATATTGTTATTAAATCTACATTACATATCTAATGTAGGTATAGTACTAATGATATTGTTATTAAATGTGCATTGATCTGTGGGAACGAATCAGTATATTACATTATATCTAATGTAGATATATTACTAATGATATTGTTATTAAATGTACAGTGATCTGTGGGAATGAATCAGTATATCACATTTTATCGAATGTAGATATAGTACCAATGATATTGTTATTAAATGTACATTGATCTGTGGGAATGAATCAGTATATTACATTATATCGAATGTAGATATAGTACAAGTGATGGTGTTATTAAATGTACATTGATGTGTGGGTAGTAATCAGTATATTACATTATATCTAATGTAGATATGATAATAATAATATTGTTATTAATTGTATATTACATATCTAATGTAGATATAGTACTAATGATATTAACATTAAATGTACATTGATCTGTGGGAATGAATCAGCATATTACATTATACCTCATGTAGATGTAGTGCTAATGATATTGTTATTAAATGAACATTGATCTGTGGGAATGAATCAGTATATTACATTATACCTCATGTAGATATAGTGCTAATGATATTGTTATTAAATGAACATTGATCTGTGGGAATGAATCAGTATATTACATCATATCGAATGTAGATATAGTACGAATGATATTGTTATTAAATCTACATTACATATCTAATGTAGGTATAGTACTAATGATATTGGTATTATATGTACATTGATCTGTGGGAATGAATCAGTATATTACATTATACCTCATGTAGATATAGTGCTAATGATATTGTTATAAAATGTACATTGATCTGTGGGAATGAATCAGTATATAACATTATATCGAATGTAGATATAGTACTAATGATATTGTTATTAAATCTATGTTACATATCTAATATAGGTATAGTACTAATGATATTGTTATTAAATGTGCATTGATCTGTGGGAACGAATCAGTATATTACATTATATCGAATGTAGATATAGTACTAATGATATTGTTATTTAATGTACATCGATCTGTGGGAATGAATCAGTCTATTACATTATATCTAATGTAGTTATGGTAATAATAATATTGTTATTAATTGTACATTACATATCTAATGTAGATGTAGTACTAATGATATTGGTGTTATATGTACATTGATCTGTTGGAATGAATCTGTACATGACATTATATCTATTGTAGATATAGTAATAATGATATTGTTATTAAATGTACATTGATCTGTGGGAATGAATCAGTATATTACATTATATCGAATGTAGATATAGTGCTAATGATGTTGTTATTAAATGTACATTGATCTGTGTGTAGAAACCAGTGTATTACATTATATCTAATGTAGATATGATAATAATAATATTGTTATTAATTGTATATTACATATCTAATGTAGATATAGTACTACTGATATTGGCATTAAATGTACATTGATCTGTGGGAATGAATCAGTCTATTACATTATATCGAATGTAGATATAGAACCAATGATATTGTTATTAAATGTACATTGATCTGTGGGAATGAACCAGTATATTAAATTATATCGAATGTAGATATAGTACTAATGATATTGTTATTAAATCTACATTACATATCTAATGTAGGTATGCTACTAATGATATTGTTATTAAATGTACATTGATCTGTGGGAATGAATCAGTCTAATGCATTATATCTAATGTAGATATGGTAATAATAATATTGTTATTAACTGTACATTACATATCTAATGTAGATATAGTACTAATGATATTGGCATTAAATATACTTTGATCTGTGGGAATGAATCAGTATATTACATTATATCGAATGTAGATATAGTACTAATGATATTGGTACTATATGTACATTGATCTGTGGGAACGAATCAGTATATTACATTATATCGAATGTACATATAGTAATAATGATATTGGTATTATATGTACATTGATCTGTTGGAATGAATCTGTACATGACATTATATCTATTGTAGATAGAGTAATAATGATATTGTTATTAAATGTACATTGATCTGTGGGAATGAATCAGTATATTACATTATATCGAATGTAGATATAGTGCGAATGATGTTGTTATTAAATGTACATTGATTTGTGTGTAGTAACCAGTATATTACATTATATCTAATGTAGATATGATAATAATAATATTGTTATTAATTGTATATTACATATCTAATGTAGATATAGTACTAATGATATTGGCATTAAATATACTTTGATCTGTGGGAATGAATCAGTATATTACATTATATCGAATGTAGATATAGTACGAATGATATTGTTATTAAATCTACATTACATACCTAATGTAGGTATAGTACTAATGATATTGGTGTTATATGTACACTGATCTGTTGGAATGAATCTGTACATGACATAATATCTATTGTAGATATAGTAATAATGATATTGTTATTAAATGTACATTGATCTGTGGGAATGAATCAGTATAATACATTATATCGAATGTAGATATAGTGCTAATGATATTGTTATTAAATCTACATTACATATCTATTGTAGGTATAGTACTAATGATATTGGTATTATATGTACATTGATCTGTGGGAATGAATCCGTGTATTACATTATATCGAATGTAGATATAGTCCCAATGATATTGTTATTAAATGAACATTGATCTGTGGGAATGAATCAGTACATTACGTTATATCGAATGTAGATATAGTCCCAATGATATTGTTATTAAGTGTACATTGATCTGTGGGAAGGAATCCGCATATCACATTATACCTAATGTAGATATGGTAATAACGATATTGTTTTTAAATGTACATTGATCTGTGTGAATGAAGAAGTATATTACATTATATCTCAGGCAGATATTTTGCTAATGATATTGTTATTAAATGAACATTGATCTGTGGGAATGTATCAGCATATTACATTATACCTAATGTAGATATAGTAATAATGATATTGTTATTAAATGTACATTGATCTGTGGGAATGAATCAGTATATTACATTATATCGAATGTAGATATAGTGCTAATGATGTTGTTACTAAATGTGCATTGATCTGTGGGTAGTCGTCAGTATATTACATTATAACTAATGTAGATATGATAATAATAATATTGTTATTAATTGTGTATTACATATCTAACGTAGATATAGTACTAATGATATTAACATTAAATGTACATTGATCTGTGGGAATGAATCAGTATATTACATTATACCTCATGTAGATATAGTGCTAATGATATTGTTATTAAATGAACATTGATCTGTGGGAATGAATCAGTATATTACATTATATCGAATGTAGATATAGTACTAATGATATTGTTATTAAATCTACATTACATATCTAATGTAGGTATAGTACTAATGATATTGTTATTAAATGTGCATTGATCTGTGGGAACGAATCAGTATATTTCATTATATCTAATGTAGATATATTTCTAATGATATTGTTATTAAATGTACAAATAATCTGTGGGAATGAATCAGTATATTACATTTTATCGAATGTAGATATAGTACCAATGATATTGTTATTAAATGTACATTGATCTGTGGGAATGAATCAGTATATTACATTATATCGAATGTAGATACAGTACAAGTGATGGTGTTATTAAATGTACATTGATCTGTGGGTAGTAATCAGTATATTACATTATATCTAATGTAGATATGATAATAATAATATTGTTATTAATTGTATATTACATATCTAATGTAGATATAGTACTAATGATATTAACATTAAATGTACATTGATCTGTGGGAATGAATCAGTATATTACATTATACCTCATGTAGATATAGTGCTAATGATATTGTTATTAAATGAACATTGATCTGTGGGAATGAATCAGTATATTACATTATATCGAATGTAGATATAGTCCCAATGATATTGTTATTAAGTGTACATTGATCTGTGGGAATGAATCAGTATATTACATTATATCGAATGTAGATATAGTCCCAATGATATTGTTATTAAGTGTACATTGATCTGTGGGAATGAATCAGTATATTACATTATATCGAAGGTACATATAGTACTAATGATATTGGTATTAAATGTACATTGATCTGTGGGAAGGAATCCGCATATCACATTATACCTAATGTAGATATGGTAATAACGATATTGTTTTTAAATGTACATTGATCTGTGTGAATGAAGCAGTATATTACAATATATCTCAGGCAGATATTTTGCTAATGATATTGTTATTAAATGAACATTGATCTGTGGGAATGAATCAGTATATTACATTATACCTAATGTAGATATAGTACTAATGATATTGGTATTATATGTACACTGATCTGTTGGAATGAATCTGTACATGACATTATATCTATTGTAGATATAGAAATAATGATATTGTTATTAAATGTACATTGATCTGTGGGAATGAAACAGTATATTACATTATATCGAATGTAGATATAGTGCTAATGATGTTGTTATTAAATGTACATTGATCTGTGTGTAGTAACCAGTATATTGCATTATATCTAATGTAGATATGATAATAATAATATTGTTATTAATTGTATATTACATATCTAATGTAGATATAGTACTAATGATATTGGCATTAAATATACTTTGATCTGTGGGAATGAATCAGTATATTACATTATATCGAATGTAGATATAGTACGAATGATATTGTTATTAAATCTACATGAAAATCTAATGTAGGTATAGTACTAATGATATTGGTATTATATGTACATTGATCTGTGGGAATGAATCAGTATATTACATTATACCTCATGTAGATATGTTGCTAATGATATTGTTATTAAATGTACATTGATCTGTGGGAATGAATCAGTATATAAAATTATATCGAATGTAGATATAGTTCTAACGATATTGTTATTAAATCTACATTACATATCTAATGTAGGTATAGTACTAATGATATTGTTATTAAATGTGCATTGATCTGTGGGAACGAATCAGTATATTACATTATATCTAATGTAGATATATTACTAATGATATTGTTATTAAATGTACATTGATCTGTAGGAATCAATCAGTATATTACATTTTATCGAATGTAGATATAGTACCAATGATATTGTTATTAAATGTACATTGATCTGTGGGAATGAATCAGTATATTACATTATATCGAATGTAGATATAGTACAAGTGATGGTGTTATTAAATGTACATTGATCTGTGGGTAGTAATCAGTATATTACATTATATCTAATGTAGATATGATAATAATAATATTGTTATTAATTGTATATTACATATCTAATGTAGATATAGTACTAATGATATTAACATTAAATGTACATTGATCTGTGGGAATGAATCAGTATATTACATTATACCTTATGTAGATATAGTGCTAATGATATTGTTATTAAATGAACATTGATCTATGGGAATGAATCAGTATATTACATTATATCTAATGTAGATATATTACTAATGATATTGTTATTAAATGTACATTGATCTGTGGGAATGAATCAGAATATTACATTATATCGAATGTAGATATAGTACCAATGATATTGTTATTAAATGTACATTGATCTGTGGGAATGAATCAGTATATTACATTATATCGAGTGTACATATAGTACTAATGATATTGGTATTATATGTACACTGATCTGTTGGAATGAATCTGTACATGACATTATATCTATTGTAGATATAGTGCTAATGATGTTGTTATTAAATGTACATTGATCTGTGTGTAGTAACCAGTATATTACATTATATCTAATGTAGATATGATAATAATAATATTGTTATTAATTGTGTATTACATATCTAACGTAGATATAGTACTAATGATATTAACATTAAATGTACATTGATCTGTGGGAATGAATCAGTATATTACATTATACCTCATGTAGATATAGTGCTAATGATATTGTTATTAAATGAACATTGATCTGTGGGAATGAATCAGTATATTACATTATATCGAATGTAGATATAGTACTAATGATATTGTTATTAAATCTACATTACATATCTAATGTAGGTATAGTACTAATGATATTGTTATTAAATGTGCATTGATCTGTGGGAACGAATCAGTATATTTCATTATATCTAATGTAGATATATTTCTAATGATATTGTTATTAAATGTACAAATAATCTGTGGGAATGAATCAGTATATTACATTTTATCGAATGTAGATATAGTACCAATGATATTGTTATTAAATGTACATTGATCTGTGGGAATGAATCAGTATATTACATTATATCGAATGTAGATACAGTACAAGTGATGGTGTTATTAAATGTACATTGATCTGTGGGTAGTAATCAGTATATTACATTATATCTAATGTAGATATGATAATAATAATATTGTTATTAATTGTATATTACATATCTAATGTAGATATAGTACTAATGATATTAACATTAAATGTACATTGATCTGTGGGAATGAATCAGTATATTACATTATACCTCATGTAGATATAGTGCTAATGATATTGTTATTAAATGAACATTGATCTGTGGGAATGAATCAGTATATTACATTATATCGAATGTAGATATAGTCCCAATGATATTGTTATTAAGTGTACATTGATCTGTGGGAATGAATCAGTATATTACATTATATCGAATGTAGATATAGTCCCAATGATATTGTTATTAAGTGTACATTGATCTGTGGGAATGAATCAGTATATTACATTATATCGAAGGTACATATAGTACTAATGATATTGGTATTAAATGTACATTGATCTGTGGGAAGGAATCCGCATATCACATTATACCTAATGTAGATATGGTAATAACGATATTGTTTTTAAATGTACATTGATCTGTGTGAATGAAGCAGTATATTACATTATATCTCAGGCAGATATTTTGCTAATGATATTGTTATTAAATGAACATTGATCTGTGGGAATGAATCAGCATATTACATTATACCTAATGTAGATATAGTACTAATGATATTGGTATTATATGTACACTGATCTGTTGGAATGAATCTGTACATGACATTATATCTATTGTAGATATAGAAATAATGATATTGTTATTAAATGTACATTGATCTGTGGGAATGAAACAGTATATTACATTATATCGAATGTAGATATAGTGCTAATGATGTTGTTATTAAATGTACATTGATCTGTGTGTAGTAACCAGTATATTGCATTATATCTAATGTAGATATGATAATAATAATATTGTTATTAATTGTATATTACATATCTAATGTAGATATAGTACTAATGATATTGGCATTAAATATACTTTGATCTGTGGGAATGAATCAGTATATTACATTATATCGAATGTAGATATAGTACGAATGATATTGTTATTAAATCTACATGAAAATCTAATGTAGGTATAGTACTAATGATATTGGTATTATATGTACATTGATCTGTGGGAATGAATCAGTATATTACATTATACCTCATGTAGATATGTTGCTAATGATATTGTTATTAAATGTACATTGATCTGTGGGAATGAATCAGTATATAAAATTATATCGAATGTAGATATAGTTCTAACGATATTGTTATTAAATCTACATTACATATCTAATGTAGGTATAGTACTAATGATATTGTTATTAAATGTGCATTGATCTGTGGGAACGAATCAGTATATTACATTATATCTAATGTAGATATATTACTAATGATATTGTTATTAAATGTACATTGATCTGTAGGAATCAATCAGTATATTACATTTTATCGAATGTAGATATAGTACCAATGATATTGTTATTAAATGTACATTGATCTGTGGGAATGAATCAGTATATTACATTATATCGAATGTAGATATAGTACAAGTGATGGTGTTATTAAATGTACATTGATCTGTGGGTAGTAATCAGTATATTACATTATATCTAATGTAGATATGATAATAATAATATTGTTATTAATTGTATATTACATATCTAATGTAGATATAGTACTAATGATATTAACATTAAATGTACATTGATCTGTGGGAATGAATCAGTATATTACATTATACCTTATGTAGATATAGTGCTAATGATATTGTTATTAAATGAACATTGATCTATGGGAATGAATCAGTATATTACATTATATCTAATGTAGATATATTACTAATGATATTGTTATTAAATGTACATTGATCTGTGGGAATGAATCAGAATATTACATTATATCGAATGTAGATATAGTACCAATGATATTGTTATTAAATGTACATTGATCTGTGGGAATGAATCAGTATATTACATTATATCGAGTGTACATATAGTACTAATGATATTGGTATTATATGTACACTGATCTGTTGGAATGAATCTGTACATGACATTATATCTATTGTAGATATAGTGCTAATGATGTTGTTATTAAATGTACATTGATCTGTGTGTAGTAACCAGTATATTACATTATATCTAATGTAGATATGATAATAATAATATTGTTATTAATTGTATATTACATATCTAATGTAGATATAGTACTAATGATATTGGCATTAAATATACTTTGATCTGTGGGAATGAATTAGTATATTACATTATATCGAATGTAGATATAGTACGAATGATATTGTTATTAAATCTACATTACATATCTAATGTAGGTATAGTACTAATGATATTGGTATTATATGTACATTGATCTGTGGGAATGAATCAGTATATTACATTATACCTTATGTAGATATAGTGCTAATGATATTGTTATTAAATGTACATTGATCTGTGGGAATGAAACAGTATATTACATTATATCGAATGTAGACATAGTGCTAATGATATTGGTATTATATGTACATTGATCTGTGGGAATGAATCAGTATATTACATTATACCTCATGTAGATATAGTGCTAATGATATTGTTATTAAATGAACATTGATCTGTGGGAATGAATCAGTATATTACATTATATCGAATGTAGATATAGTACTAATGATATTGGTATTAAATGTACATTGATCTGTGGGAAGGAATCCGTATATTACATTATACCTAATGTAGATATGGTAATAACGATATTGTTTTTAAATGTACATTGATCTGTGTGAATGAAGCAGTATATTACATTATAAATCAGGCAGATATTTTGCTAATGATATTGTTATTAAATGTACATTGATCTGTGGGAATGAATCAGTATATTACATTATACCTAATGTAGATACAGTAATAATGATATTGTTATTAAATGTACATTGATCTGTGGGAATGAATCAGTATATTACATTATATCGGATGTAGATATAGTGCTAATGATGTTGTTACTAAATGTACATTGATCTGTGGGTAGTAGTCAGTATATTACATTATAACTAATGTAGATATGATAATAATAATATTGTTATTAATTGTGTATTACATATCTAACGTAGATATAGTACTAATGATATTGACATTAAATGTACTTTGATCTGTGGGAATGAATCAGTATATTACATTATATCTAATGTAGATATATTACTAATGATATTGTTATTAAATGTACATTGATCTGTAGGAATGAATCAGAATATTACATTATATCGAATGTAGATATAGTACCAATGATATTGTTATTAAATGTACATTGTTCTGTGAGAATGAATCAGTATATTACATTATATCTAATGTAGATATGATAATAATAATATTGTTATTAATTGTATATTACATATCTGATGTAGATATAGTACTAATGATATTAACATTAAATGTACATTGATCTGTGGGAATGAATCAGTATATTACATTATACCTCATGTAGATATAGTGCTAATGATATTCTTATTAAATGAACATTGATCTGTGGGAATGAATCAGTATATTACATTATATCGAATGTAGATATAGTCCCAATGATATTGTTATTAACTGTACATTGATCTGTGGGAATGAATCGGTATATTACATTATATCGAATGTACATATAGTACTAATGATATTGGTATTATATGTACATTGTTCTGTTGGAATGAATCTGTACATGACATTATATCTATTGTAGATATAGTAATAATGGTATTGTTATTAAATGTACATTGATCTGTGGTAGTAATCAGTGTATTACATTATATCTAATGTAGATATGATAATAATAATATTGTTATTAATTGTATATTACATATCTAATGTAGATATACTACTAATGATATTAACATTAAATGTACATTGATCTGTGGGAATGAATCAGTATATTACATTATACCTCATGTAGATATAGTGCTAATGATATTGTTATTAAATGAACATTGATCTGTGGGAATGAATCAGTATATTACATTATACCTCATGTAGATATAGTGCTAATGATATTGTTATAAAATGTACATTGATCTGTGGGAATGAATCAGTATATAACATTATATCGAATGTAGATATAGTACTAATGATATTGTTATTAAATCTATGTTACATATCTAATGTAGGTATAGTACTAATGATATTGTTATTAAATGTGCATTGATCTGTGCGAACGAATCAGTCTATTACATTATATCTAATGTAGTTATGGTAATAATAATATTGTTATTAATTGTACATTACATATCTAATGTAGATGTAGTACTAATGATATTGGTGTTATATGTACATTGATCTGTTGGAATGAATCTGTACATGACATTATATCTATTGTAGATAGAGTAATAATGATATTGTTATTAAATGTACATTGATCTGTGGGAATGAATCAGTATATTACATTATATCGAATGTAGATATAGTGCGAATGATGTTGTTATTAAATGTACATTGATTTGTGTGTAGTAACCAGTATATTACATTATATCTAATGTAGATATGATAATAATAATATTGTTATTAATTGTATATTACATATCTAATGTAGATATAGTACTAATGATATTGGCATTAAATATACTTTGATCTGTGGGAATGAATCAGTATATAACATTATATCGAATGTAGATATAGTACTAATGATATTGTTATTAAATCTATGTTACATATCTAATATAGGTATAGTACTAATGATATTGTTATTAAATGTGCATTGATCTGTGGGAACGAATCAGTATATTACATTATATCGAATGTAGATATAGTACTAATGATATTGTTATTTAATGTACATCGATCTGTGGGAATGAATCAGTCTATTACATTATATCTAATGTAGTTATGGTAATAATAATATTGTTATTAATTGTACATTACATATCTAATGTAGATGTAGTACTAATGATATTGGTGTTATATGTACATTGATCTGTTGGAATGAATCTGTACATGACATTATATCTATTGTAGATATAGTAATAATGATATTGTTATTAAATGTACATTGATCTGTGGGAATGAATCAGTATATTACATTATATCGAATGTAGATATAGTGCTAATGATGTTGTTATTAAATGTACATTGATCTGTGTGTAGAAACCAGTGTATTACATTATATCTAATGTAGATATGATAATAATAATATTGTTATTAATTGTATATTACATATCTAATGTAGATATAGTACTACTGATATTGGCATTAAATGTACATTGATCTGTGGGAATGAATCAGTCTATTACATTATATCGAATGTAGATATAGAACCAATGATATTGTTATTAAATGTACATTGATCTGTGGGAATGAACCAGTATATTAAATTATATCGAATGTAGATATAGTACTAATGATATTGTTATTAAATCTACATTACATATCTAATGTAGGTATGCTACTAATGATATTGTTATTAAATGTACATTGATCTGTGGGAATGAATCAGTCTAATGCATTATATCTAATGTAGATATGGTAATAATAATATTGTTATTAACTGTACATTACATATCTAATGTAGATATAGTACTAATGATATTGGCATTAAATATACTTTGATCTGTGGGAATGAATCAGTATATTACATTATATCGAATGTAGATATAGTACTAATGATATTGGTACTATATGTACATTGATCTGTGGGAACGAATCAGTATATTACATTATATCGAATGTACATATAGTAATAATGATATTGGTATTATATGTACATTGATCTGTTGGAATGAATCTGTACATGACATTATATCTATTGTAGATAGAGTAATAATGATATTGTTATTAAATGTACATTGATCTGTGGGAATGAATCAGTATATTACATTATATCGAATGTAGATATAGTGCGAATGATGTTGTTATTAAATGTACATTGATTTGTGTGTAGTAACCAGTATATTACATTATATCTAATGTAGATATGATAATAATAATATTGTTATTAATTGTATATTACATATCTAATGTAGATATAGTACTAATGATATTGGCATTAAATATACTTTGATCTGTGGGAATGAATCAGTATATTACATTATATCGAATGTAGATATAGTACGAATGATATTGTTATTAAATCTACATTACATACCTAATGTAGGTATAGTACTAATGATATTGGTGTTATATGTACACTGATCTGTTGGAATGAATCTGTACATGACATAATATCTATTGTAGATATAGTAATAATGATATTGTTATTAAATGTACATTGATCTGTGGGAATGAATCAGTATAATACATTATATCGAATGTAGATATAGTGCTAATGATATTGTTATTAAATCTACATTACATATCTATTGTAGGTATAGTACTAATGATATTGGTATTATATGTACATTGATCTGTGGGAATGAATCCGTGTATTACATTATATCGAATGTAGATATAGTCCCAATGATATTGTTATTAAATGAACATTGATCTGTGGGAATGAATCAGTACATTACGTTATATCGAATGTAGATATAGTCCCAATGATATTGTTATTAAGTGTACATTGATCTGTGGGAAGGAATCCGCATATCACATTATACCTAATGTAGATATGGTAATAACGATATTGTTTTTAAATGTACATTGATCTGTGTGAATGAAGAAGTATATTACATTATATCTCAGGCAGATATTTTGCTAATGATATTGTTATTAAATGAACATTGATCTGTGGGAATGTATCAGCATATTACATTATACCTAATGTAGATATAGTAATAATGATATTGTTATTAAATGTACATTGATCTGTGGGAATGAATCAGTATATTACATTATATCGAATGTAGATATAGTGCTAATGATGTTGTTACTAAATGTGCATTGATCTGTGGGTAGTCGTCAGTATATTACATTATAACTAATGTAGATATGATAATAATAATATTGTTATTAATTGTGTATTACATATCTAACGTAGATATAGTACTAATGATATTAACATTAAATGTACATTGATCTGTGGGAATGAATCAGTATATTACATTATACCTCATGTAGATATAGTGCTAATGATATTGTTATTAAATGAACATTGATCTGTGGGAATGAATCAGTATATTACATTATATCGAATGTAGATATAGTACTAATGATATTGTTATTAAATCTACATTACATATCTAATGTAGGTATAGTACTAATGATATTGTTATTAAATGTGCATTGATCTGTGGGAACGAATCAGTATATTTCATTATATCTAATGTAGATATATTTCTAATGATATTGTTATTAAATGTACAAATAATCTGTGGGAATGAATCAGTATATTACATTTTATCGAATGTAGATATAGTACCAATGATATTGTTATTAAATGTACATTGATCTGTGGGAATGAATCAGTATATTACATTATATCGAATGTAGATACAGTACAAGTGATGGTGTTATTAAATGTACATTGATCTGTGGGTAGTAATCAGTATATTACATTATATCTAATGTAGATATGATAATAATAATATTGTTATTAATTGTATATTACATATCTAATGTAGATATAGTACTAATGATATTAACATTAAATGTACATTGATCTGTGGGAATGAATCAGTATATTACATTATACCTCATGTAGATATAGTGCTAATGATATTGTTATTAAATGAACATTGATCTGTGGGAATGAATCAGTATATTACATTATATCGAATGTAGATATAGTCCCAATGATATTGTTATTAAGTGTACATTGATCTGTGGGAATGAATCAGTATATTACATTATATCGAATGTAGATATAGTCCCAATGATATTGTTATTAAGTGTACATTGATCTGTGGGAATGAATCAGTATATTACATTATATCGAAGGTACATATAGTACTAATGATATTGGTATTAAATGTACATTGATCTGTGGGAAGGAATCCGCATATCACATTATACCTAATGTAGATATGGTAATAACGATATTGTTTTTAAATGTACATTGATCTGTGTGAATGAAGCAGTATATTACAATATATCTCAGGCAGATATTTTGCTAATGATATTGTTATTAAATGAACATTGATCTGTGGGAATGAATCAGTATATTACATTATACCTAATGTAGATATAGTACTAATGATATTGGTATTATATGTACACTGATCTGTTGGAATGAATCTGTACATGACATTATATCTATTGTAGATATAGAAATAATGATATTGTTATTAAATGTACATTGATCTGTGGGAATGAAACAGTATATTACATTATATCGAATGTAGATATAGTGCTAATGATGTTGTTATTAAATGTACATTGATCTGTGGGTAGTAATCAGTATATTACATTATATCTAATGTAGATATGATAATAATAATATTGTTATTAATTGTATATTACATATCTAATGTAGATATAGTACTAATGATATTGGCATTAAATATACTTTGATCTGTGGGAATGAATCAGTATATTACATTATATCGAATGTAGATATAGTACGAATGATATTGTTATTAAATCTACATGAAAATCTAATGTAGGTATAGTACTAATGATATTGGTATTATATGTACATTGATCTGTGGGAATGAATCAGTATATTACATTATACCTCATGTAGATATGTTGCTAATGATATTGTTATTAAATGTACATTGATCTGTGGGAATGAATCAGTATATAAAATTATATCGAATGTAGATATAGTTCTAACGATATTGTTATTAAATCTACATTACATATCTAATGTAGGTATAGTACTAATGATATTGTTATTAAATGTGCATTGATCTGTGGGAACGAATCAGTATATTACATTATATCTAATGTAGATATATTACTAATGATATTGTTATTAAATGTACATTGATCTGTAGGAATCAATCAGTATATTACATTTTATCGAATGTAGATATAGTACCAATGATATTGTTATTAAATGTACATTGATCTGTGGGAATGAATCAGTATATTACATTATATCGAATGTAGATATAGTACAAGTGATGGTGTTATTAAATGTACATTGATCTGTGGGTAGTAATCAGTATATTACATTATATCTAATGTAGATATGATAATAATAATATTGTTATTAATTGTATATTACATATCTAATGTAGATATAGTACTAATGATATTAACATTAAATGTACATTGATCTGTGGGAATGAATCAGTATATTACATTATACCTTATGTAGATATAGTGCTAATGATATTGTTATTAAATGAACATTGATCTATGGGAATGAATCAGTATATTACATTATATCTAATGTAGATATATTACTAATGATATTGTTATTAAATGTACATTGATCTGTGGGAATGAATCAGAATATTACATTATATCGAATGTAGATATAGTACCAATGATATTGTTATTAAATGTACATTGATCTGTGGGAATGAATCAGTATATTACATTATATCGAGTGTACATATAGTACTAATGATATTGGTATTATATGTACACTGATCTGTTGGAATGAATCTGTACATGACATTATATCTATTGTAGATATAGTGCTAATGATGTTGTTATTAAATGTACATTGATCTGTGTGTAGTAACCAGTATATTACATTATATCTAATGTAGATATGATAATAATAATATTGTTATTAATTGTATATTACATATCTAATGTAGATATAGTACTAATGATATTGGCATTAAATATACTTTGATCTGTGGGAATGAATTAGTATATTACATTATATCGAATGTAGATATAGTACGAATGATATTGTTATTAAATCTACATTACATATCTAATGTAGGTATAGTACTAATGATATTGGTATTATATGTACATTGATCTGTGGGAATGAATCAGTATATTACATTATACCTTATGTAGATATAGTGCTAATGATATTGTTATTAAATGTACATTGATCTGTGGGAATGAAACAGTATATTACATTATATCGAATGTAGACATAGTGCTAATGATATTGGTATTATATGTACATTGATCTGTGGGAATGAATCAGTATATTACATTATACCTCATGTAGATATAGTGCTAATGATATTGTTATTAAATGAACATTGATCTGTGGGAATGAATCAGTATATTACATTATATCGAATGTAGATATAGTACTAATGATATTGGTATTAAATGTACATTGATCTGTGGGAAGGAATCCGTATATTACATTATACCTAATGTAGATATGGTAATAACGATATTGTTTTTAAATGTACATTGATCTGTGTGAATGAAGCAGTATATTACATTATAAATCAGGCAGATATTTTGCTAATGATATTGTTATTAAATGTACATTGATCTGTGGGAATGAATCAGTATATTACATTATACCTAATGTAGATACAGTAATAATGATATTGTTATTAAATGTACATTGATCTGTGGGAATGAATCAGTATATTACATTATATCGGATGTAGATATAGTGCTAATGATGTTGTTACTAAATGTACATTGATCTGTGGGTAGTAGTCAGTATATTACATTATAACTAATGTAGATATGATAATAATAATATTGTTATTAATTGTGTATTACATATCTAACGTAGATATAGTACTAATGATATTGACATTAAATGTACTTTGATCTGTGGGAATGAATCAGTATATTACATTATATCTAATGTAGATATATTACTAATGATATTGTTATTAAATGTACATTGATCTGTAGGAATGAATCAGAATATTACATTATATCGAATGTAGATATAGTACCAATGATATTGTTATTAAATGTACATTGTTCTGTGAGAATGAATCAGTATATTACATTATATCTACTGTAGATATGATAATAATAATATTGTTATTAATTGTATATTACATATCTGATGTAGATATAGTACTAATGATATTAACATTAAATGTACATTGATCTGTGGGAATGAATCAGTATATTACATTATACCTCATGTAGATATAGTGCTAATGATATTCTTATTAAATGAACATTGATCTGTGGGAATGAATCAGTATATTACATTATATCGAATGTAGATATAGTCCCAATGATATTGTTATTAACTGTACATTGATCTGTGGGAATGAATCGGTATATTACATTATATCGAATGTACATATAGTACTAATGATATTGGTATTATATGTACATTGTTCTGTTGGAATGAATCTGTACATGACATTATATCTATTGTAGATATAGTAATAATGGTATTGTTATTAAATGTACATTGATCTGTGGTAGTAATCAGTGTATTACATTATATCTAATGTAGATATGATAATAATAATATTGTTATTAATTGTATATTACATATCTAATGTAGATATACTACTAATGATATTAACATTAAATGTACATTGATCTGTGGGAATGAATCAGTATATTACATTATACCTCATGTAGATATAGTGCTAATGATATTGTTATTAAATGAACATTGATCTGTGGGAATGAATCAGTATATTACATTATACCTCATGTAGATATAGTGCTAATGATATTGTTATAAAATGTACATTGATCTGTGGGAATGAATCAGTATATAACATTATATCGAATGTAGATATAGTACTAATGATATTGTTATTAAATCTATGTTACATATCTAATGTAGGTATAGTACTAATGATATTGTTATTAAATGTGCATTGATCTGTGCGAACGAATCAGTCTATTACATTATATCTAATGTAGTTATGGTAATAATAATATTGTTATTAATTGTACATTACATATCTAATGTAGATGTAGTACTAATGATATTGGTGTTATATGTACATTGATCTGTTGGAATGAATCTGTACATGACATTATATCTATTGTAGATAGAGTAATAATGATATTGTTATTAAATGTACATTGATCTGTGGGAATGAATCAGTATATTACATTATATCGAATGTAGATATAGTGCGAATGATGTTGTTATTAAATGTACATTGATTTGTGTGTAGTAACCAGTATATTACATTATATCTAATGTAGATATGATAATAATAATATTGTTATTAATTGTATATTACATATCTAATGTAGATATAGTACTAATGATATTGGCATTAAATATACTTTGATCTGGGGGAATGAATCAGTATATTACATTATATCGAATGTAGATATAGTACGAATGATATTGTTATTAAATCTACATTACATATCTAATGTAGGTATAGTACTAATGATATTGGTGTTATATGTACATTGATCTGTTGGAATGAATCTATACATGACATTATATCTATTGTAGATATAGTAATAATGATATTGTTATTAAATGTACATTGATCTGTGGGAATGAATCAGTATATTACATTATATCGAATGTAGATACAGTGCTAATGATATTGTTATTAAATGAACATTGATCATTGGGAATGAATCAGTATATTACATTATATCGAATGTAGATATAGTACTAACGATATTGTTATTAAATCTACATTACATATCTAATGTAGGTATAGTACTAATGATATTGTTATTAAATGTGCATTGATCTGTGGGAACGAATCAGTATATTACATTATATCTAATGTAGATATATTACTAATGATATTGTTATTAAATGTACAGTGATCTGTGGGAATGAATCAGTATATCACATTTTATCGAATGTAGATATAGTACCAATGATATTGTTATTAAATGTACATTGATCTGTGGGAATGAATCAGTATATTACATTATATCGAATGTAGATATAGTACAAGTGATGGTGTTATTAAATGTACATTGATGTGTGGGTAGTAATCAGTATATTACATTATATCTAATGTAGATGTGATAATAATAATATTGTTATTAATTGTATATTACATATCTAATGTAGATATAGTACTAATGATATTAACATTAAATGTACATTGATCTGTGGGAATGAATCAGCATATTACATTATACCTCATGTAGATGTAGTGCTAATGATATTGTTATTAAATGAACATTGATCTGTGGGAATGAATCAGTATATTACATTATACCTCATGTAGATATAGTGCTAATGATATTGTTATTAAATGAACATTGATCTGTGGGAATGAATCAGTATATTACATTATATCGAATGTAGATATAGTACGAATGATATTGTTATTAAATCTACATTACATATCTACTGTAGGTATAGTACTAATGATATTGGTATTATATGTACATTGATCTGTGGGAATGAATCAGTATATTACATTATACCTCATGTAGATATAGTGCTAATGATATTGTTATAAAATGTACATTGATCTGTGGGAATGAATCAGTATATAACATTATATCGAATGTAGATATAGTACTAATGATATTGTTATTAAATCTATGTTACATATCTAATATAGGTATAGTACTAATGATATTGTTATTAAATGTGCATTGATCTGTGGGAACGAATCAGTATATTACATTATATCGAATGTAGATATAGTACTAATGATATTGTTATTTAATGTACATCGATCTGTGGGAATGAATCAGTCTATTACATTATATCTAATGTAGTTATGGTAATAATAATATTGTTATTAATTGTACATTACATATCTAATGTAGATGTAGTACTAATGATATTGGTGTTATATGTACATTGATCTGTTGGAATGAATCTGTACATGACATTATATCTATTGTAGATATAGTAATAATGATATTGTTATTAAATGTACATTGATCTGTGGGAATGAATCAGTATATTACATTATATCGAATGTAGATATAGTGCTAATGATGTTGTTATTAAATGTACATTGATCTGTGTGTAGAAACCAGTGTATTACATTATATCTAATGTAGATATGATAATAATAATATTGTTATTAATTGTATATTACATATCTAATGTAGATATAGTACTACTGATATTGGCATTAAATGTACATTGATCTGTGGGAATGAATCAGTCTATTACATTATATCGAATGTAGATATAGAACCAATGATATTGTTATTAAATGTACATTGATCTGTGGGAATGAACCAGTATATTAAATTATATCGAATGTAGATATAGTACTAATGATATTGTTATTAAATCTACATTACATATCTAATGTAGGTATGCTACTAATGATATTGTTATTAAATGTACATTGATCTGTGGGAATGAATCAGTCTAATGCATTATATCTAATGTAGATATGGTAATAATAATATTGTTATTAACTGTACATTACATATCTAATGTAGATATAGTACTAATGATATTGGCATTAAATATACTTTGATCTGTGGGAATGAATCAGTATATTACATTATATCGAATGTAGATATAGTACTAATGATATTGGTACTATATGTACATTGATCTGTGGGAACGAATCAGTATATTACATTATATCGAATGTACATATAGTAATAATGATATTGGTATTATATGTACATTGATCTGTTGGAATGAATCTGTACATGACATTATATCTATTGTAGATAGAGTAATAATGATATTGTTATTAAATGTACATTGATCTGTGGGAATGAATCAGTATATTACATTATATCTAATGTAGATATGATAATAATAATATTGTTATTAATTGTATATTACATATCTAATGTAGATATAGTACTAATGATATTGGCATTAAATATACTTTGATCTGTGGGAATGAATCAGTATATTACATTATATCGAATGTAGATATAGTACGAATGATATTGTTATTAAATCTACATTACATACCTAATGTAGGTATAGTACTAATGATATTGGTGTTATATGTACACTGATCTGTTGGAATGAATCTGTACATGACATAATATCTATTGTAGATATAGTAATAATGATATTGTTATTAAATGTACATTGATCTGTGGGAAGGAATCCGCATATCACATTATACCTAATGTAGATATGGTAATAACGATATTGTTTTTAAATGTACATTGATCTGTGTGAATGAAGAAGTATATTACATTATATCTCAGGCAGATATTTTGCTAATGATATTGTTATTAAATGAACATTGATCTGTGGGAATGTATCAGTATATTACATTATACCTAATGTAGATATAGTAATAATGATATTGTTATTAAATGTACATTGATCTGTGGGAATGAATCAGTATATTACATTATATCGAATGTAGATATAGTGCTAATGATGTTGTTACTAAATGTGCATTGATCTGTGGGTAGTCGTCAGTATATTACATTATAACTAATGTAGATATGATAATAATAATATTGTTATTAATTGTGTATTACATATCTAACGTAGATATAGTACTAATGATATTAACATTAAATGTACATTGATCTGTGGGAATGAATCAGTATATTACATTATACCTCATGTAGATATAGTGCTAATGATATTGTTATTAAATGAACATTGATCTGTGGGAATGAATCAGTATATTACATTATATCGAATGTAGATATAGTACTAATGATATTGTTATTAAATCTACATTACATATCTAATGTAGGTATAGTACTAATGATATTGTTATTAAATGTGCATTGATCTGTGGGAACGAATCAGTATATTTCATTATATCTAATGTAGATATATTTCTAATGATATTGTTATTAAATGTACAAATAATCTGTGGGAATGAATCAGTATATTACATTTTATCGAATGTAGATATAGTACCAATGATATTGTTATTAAATGTACATTGATCTGTGGGAATGAATCAGTATATTACATTATATCGAATGTAGATACAGTACAAGTGATGGTGTTATTAAATGTACATTGATCTGTGGGTAGTAATCAGTATATTACATTATATCTAATGTAGATATGATAATAATAATATTGTTATTAATTGTATATTACATATCTAATGTAGATATAGTACTAATGATATTAACATTAAATGTACATTGATCTGTGGGAATGAATCAGTATATTACATTATATCGAATGTAGATATAGTGCTAATGATGTTGTTATTAAATGTACATTGATCTGTGTGTAGTAACCAGTATATTGCATTATATCTAATGTAGATATGATAATAATAATATTGTTATTAATTGTATATTACATATCTAATGTAGATATAGTACTAATGATATTGGCATTAAATATACTTTGATCTGTGGGAATGAATCAGTATATTACATTATATCGAATGTAGATATAGTACGAATGATATTGTTATTAAATCTACATGAAAATCTAATGTAGGTATAGTACTAATGATATTGGTATTATATGTACATTGATCTGTGGGAATGAATCAGTATATTACATTATACCTCATGTAGATATGTTGCTAATGATATTGTTATTAAATGTACATTGATCTGTGGGAATGAATCAGTATATAAAATTATATCGAATGTAGATATAGTTCTAACGATATTGTTATTAAATCTACATTACATATCTAATGTAGGTATAGTACTAATGATATTGTTATTAAATGTGCATTGATCTGTGGGAACGAATCAGTATATTACATTATATCTAATGTAGATATATTACTAATGATATTGTTATTAAATGTACATTGATCTGTAGGAATCAATCAGTATATTACATTTTATCGAATGTAGATATAGTACCAATGATATTGTTATTAAATGTACATTGATCTGTGGGAATGAATCAGTATATTACATTATATCGAATGTAGATATAGTACAAGTGATGGTGTTATTAAATGTACATTGATCTGTGGGTAGTAATCAGTATATTACATTATATCTAATGTAGATATGATAATAATAATATTGTTATTAATTGTATATTACATATCTAATGTAGATATATTACTAATGATATTGTTATTAAATGTACATTGATCTGTGGGAATGAATCAGAATATTACATTATATCGAATGTAGATATAGTACCAATGATATTGTTATTAAATGTACATTGATCTGTGGGAATGAATCAGTATATTACATTATATCGAGTGTACATATAGTACTAATGATATTGGTATTATATGTACACTGATCTGTTGGAATGAATCTGTACATGACATTATATCTATTGTAGATATAGTGCTAATGATGTTGTTATTAAATGTACATTGATCTGTGTGTAGTAACCAGTATATTACATTATATCTAATGTAGATATGATAATAATAATATTGTTATTAATTGTATATTACATATCTAATGTAGATATAGTACTAATGATATTGGCATTAAATATACTTTGATCTGTGGGAATGAATCAGTATATTACATTATATCGAATGTAGATATAGTACGAATGATATTGTTATTAAATCTACATTACATATCTAATGTAGGTATAGTACTAATGATATTGGTATTATATGTACATTGATCTGTGGGAATGAATCAGTATATTACATTATATCGAATGTAGATATAGTACTAATGATATTGGTATTATATGTACATTGTTCTGTTGGAATGAATCTGTACATGACATTATATCTATTGTAGATATAGTAATAATGGTATTGTTATTAAATGTACATTGATCTGTGGTAGTAATCAGTGTATTACATTATATCTAATGTAGATATGATAATAATAATATTGTTATTAATTGTGTATTACATATCTAATGTAGATATACTACTAATGATATTAACATTAAATGTACATTGATCTGTGGGAATGAATAAGTATATTACATTATACCTCATGTAGATATAGTGCTAATGATATTGTTTTTAAATGAACATTGATCTGTGGGAATGAATCAGTATATTACATTATATCGAATGTAGATATAGTACTAATGATATTGTTATTAAATCTATGTTACATATCTAATGTAGGTATAGTACTAATGATATTGTTATTGAATGTGCATTGATCTGTGCGAACGAATCAGTATATTACATTATATCGAATGTAGATATAGTTCTAATGATATTGTTATTTAATGTACATCGATCTGTGGGAATGAATCAGTCTATTACATTATATCTAATGTAGTTATGGTAATAATAATATTGTTATTAATTGTACATTACATATCTAATGTAGATGTAGTACTAATGATATTGGTGTTATATGTACATTGATCTGTTGGAATGAATCTGTACATGACATTATATCTATTGTAGATATAGTAATAATGATATTGTTATTAAATGTACATTGATCTGTGGGAATGAATCAGTATATTACATTATATCGAATGTAGATATAGTGCTAATGATGTTGTTATTAAATGTACATTGATCTGCGTGTAGAAACCAGTGTATTACATTATATCTAATGTAGATATGATAATAATAATATTGTTATTAATTGTATATTACATATCTAATGTAGATATAGTACTACTGATATTGGCATTAAATGTACATTGATCTGTGGGAATGAATCAGTCTATTACATTATATCGAATGTAGATATAGAACCAATGATATTGTTATTAAATGTACATTGATCTGTGGGAATGAACCAGTATATTAAATTATATCGAATGTAGATATAGTACTAATGATATTGTTATTAAATCTACATTACATATCTAATGTAGGTATGCTACTAATGATATTGTTATTAAATGTACATTGATCTGTGGGAATGAATCAGTCTAATGCATTATATCTAATGTAGATATGGTAATAATAATATTGTTATTAACTGTACATTACATATCTAATGTAGATATAGTACTAATGATATTGGCATTAAATATACTTTGATCTGTGGGAATGAATCAGTATATTACATTATATCGAATGTAGATATAGTACTAATGATATTGGTACTATATGTACATTGATCTGTGGGAACGAATCAGTATATTACATTATATCGAATGTACATATAGTAATAATGATATTGGTATTATATGTACATTGATCTGTTGGAATGAATCTGTACATGACATTATATCTATTGTAGATAGAGTAATAATGATATTGTTATTAAATGTACATTGATCTGTGGGAATGAATCAGTATATTACATTATATCGAATGTAGATATAGTGCGAATGATGTTGTTATTGAATGTACATTGATTTGTGTGTAGTAACCAGTATATTACATTATATCTAATGTAGATATGATAATAATAATATTGTTATTAATTGTATATTACATATCTAATGTAGATATAGTACTAATGATATTGGCATTAAATATACTTTGATCTGGGGGAATGAATCAGTATATTACATTATATCGAATGTAGATATAGTACGAATGATATTGTTATTAAATCTACATTACATATCTAATGTAGGTATAGTACTAATGATATTGGTGTTATATGTACATTGATCTGTTGGAATGAATCTATACATGACATTATATCTATTGTAGATATAGTAATAATGATATTGTTATTAAATGTACATTGATCTGTGGGAATGAATCAGTATATTACATTATATCGAATGTAGATACAGTGCTAATGATATTGTTATTAAATGAACATTGATCATTGGGAATGAATCAGTATATTACATTATATCGAATGTAGATATAGTACTAACGATATTGTTATTAAATCTACATTACATATCTAATGTAGGTATAGTACTAATGATATTGTTATTAAATGTGCATTGATCTGTGGGAACGAATCAGTATATTACATTATATCTAATGTAGATATATTACTAATGATATTGTTATTAAATGTACAGTGATCTGTGGGAATGAATCAGTATATCACATTTTATCGAATGTAGATATAGTACCAATGATATTGTTATTAAATGTACATTGATCTGTGGGAATGAATCAGTATATTACATTATATCGAATGTAGATATAGTACAAGTGATGGTGTTATTAAATGTACATTGATGTGTGGGTAGTAATCAGTATATTACATTATATCTAATGTAGATGTGATAATAATAATATTGTTATTAATTGTATATTACATATCTAATGTAGATATAGTACTAATGATATTAACATTAAATGTACATTGATCTGTGGGAATGAATCAGCATATTACATTATACCTCATGTAGATGTAGTGCTAATGATATTGTTATTAAATGAACATTGATCTGTGGGAATGAATCAGTATATTACATTATACCTCATGTAGATATAGTGCTAATGATATTGTTATTAAATGAACATTGATCTGTGGGAATGAATCAGTATATTACATTATATCGAATGTAGATATAGTACGAATGATATTGTTATTAAATCTACATTACATATCTACTGTAGGTATAGTACTAATGATATTGGTATTATATGTACATTGATCTGTGGGAATGAATCAGTATATTACATTATACCTCATGTAGATATAGTGCTAATGATATTGTTATAAAATGTACATTGATCTGTGGGAATGAATCAGTATATAACATTATATCGAATGTAGATATAGTACTAATGATATTGTTATTAAATCTATGTTACATATCTAATATAGGTATAGTACTAATGATATTGTTATTAAATGTGCATTGATCTGTGGGAACGAATCAGTATATTACATTATATCGAATGTAGATATAGTACTAATGATATTGTTATTTAGTGTACATCGATCTGTGGGAATGAATCAGTCTATTACATTATATCTAATGTAGTTATGGTAATAATAATATTGTTATTAATTGTACATTACATATCTAATGTAGATGTAGTACTAATGATATTGGTGTTATATGTACATTGATCTGTTGGAATGAATCTGTACATGACATTATATCTATTGTAGATATAGTAATAATGATATTGTTATTAAATGTACATTGATCTGTGGGAATGAATCAGTATATTACATTATATCGAATGTAGATATAGTGCTAATGATGTTGTTATTAAATGTACATTGATCTGTGTGTAGAAACCAGTGTATTACATTATATCTAATGTAGATATGATAATAATAATATTGTTATTAATTGTATATTACATATCTAATGTAGATATAGTACTACTGATATTGGCATTAAATGTACATTGATCTGTGGGAATGAATCAGTCTATTACATTATATCGAATGTAGATATAGAACCAATGATATTGTTATTAAATGTACATTGATCTGTGGGAATGAACCAGTATATTAAATTATATCGAATGTAGATATAGTACTAATGATATTGTTATTAAATCTACATTACATATCTAATGTAGGTATGCTACTAATGATATTGTTATTAAATGTACATTGATCTGTGGGAATGAATCAGTCTAATGCATTATATCTAATGTAGATATGGTAATAATAATATTGTTATTAACTGTACATTACATATCTAATGTAGATATAGTACTAATGATATTGGCATTAAATATACTTTGATCTGTGGGAATGAATCAGTATATTACATTATATCGAATGTAGATATAGTACTAATGATATTGGTACTATATGTACATTGATCTGTGGGAACGAATCAGTATATTACATTATATCGAATGTACATATAGTAATAATGATATTGGTATTATATGTACATTGATCTGTTGGAATGAATCTGTACATGACATTATATCTATTGTAGATAGAGTAATAATGATATTGTTATTAAATGTACATTGATCTGTGGGAATGAATCAGTATATTACATTATATCGAATGTAGATATAGTGCGAATGATGTTGTTATTAAATGTACATTGATTTGTGTGTAGTAACCAGTATATTACATTATATCTAATGTAGATATGATAATAATAATATTGTTATTAATTGTATATTACATATCTAATGTAGATATAGTACTAATGATATTGGCATTAAATATACTTTGATCTGTGGGAATGAATCAGTATATTACATTATATCGAATGTAGATATAGTACGAATGATATTGTTATTAAATCTACATTACATACCTAATGTAGGTATAGTACTAATGATATTGGTGTTATATGTACACTGATCTGTTGGAATGAATCTGTACATGACATAATATCTATTGTAGATATAGTAATAATGATATTGTTATTAAATGTACATTGATCTGTGGGAAGGAATCCGCATATCACATTATACCTAATGTAGATATGGTAATAACGATATTGTTTTTAAATGTACATTGATCTGTGTGAATGAAGAAGTATATTACATTATATCTCAGGCAGATATTTTGCTAATGATATTGTTATTAAATGAACATTGATCTGTGGGAATGTATCAGTATATTACATTATACCTAATGTAGATATAGTAATAATGATATTGTTATTAAATGTACATTGATCTGTGGGAATGAATCAGTATATTACATTATATCGAATGTAGATATAGTGCTAATGATGTTGTTACTAAATGTGCATTGATCTGTGGGTAGTCGTCAGTATATTACATTATAACTAATGTAGATATGATAATAATAATATTGTTATTAATTGTGTATTACATATCTAACGTAGATATAGTACTAATGATATTAACATTAAATGTACATTGATCTGTGGGAATGAATCAGTATATTACATTATACCTCATGTAGATATAGTGCTAATGATATTGTTATTAAATGAACATTGATCTGTGGGAATGAATCAGTATATTACATTATATCGAATGTAGATATAGTACTAATGATATTGTTATTAAATCTACATTACATATCTAATGTAGGTATAGTACTAATGATATTGTTATTAAATGTGCATTGATCTGTGGGAACGAATCAGTATATTTCATTATATCTAATGTAGATATATTTCTAATGATATTGTTATTAAATGTACAAATAATCTGTGGGAATGAATCAGTATATTACATTTTATCGAATGTAGATATAGTACCAATGATATTGTTATTAAATGTACATTGATCTGTGGGAATGAATCAGTATATTACATTATATCGAATGTAGATACAGTACAAGTGATGGTGTTATTAAATGTACATTGATCTGTGGGTAGTAATCAGTATATTACATTATATCTAATGTAGATATGATAATAATAATATTGTTATTAATTGTATATTACATATCTAATGTAGATATAGTACTAATGATATTAACATTAAATGTACATTGATCTGTGGGAATGAATCAGTATATTACATTATACCTCATGTAGATATAGTGCTAATGATATTGTTATTAAATGAACATTGATCTGTGGGAATGAATCAGTATATTACATTATATCGAATGTAGATATAGTCCCAATGATATTGTTATTAAGTGTACATTGATCTGTGGGAATGAATCAGTATATTACATTATATCGAATGTAGATATAGTCCCAATGATATTGTTATTAAGTGTACATTGATCTGTGGGAATGAATCAGTATATTACATTATATCGAAGGTACATATAGTACTAATGATATTGGTATTAAATGTACATTGATCTGTGGGAAGGAATCCGCATATCACATTATACCTAATGTAGATATGGTAATAACGATATTGTTTTTAAATGTACATTGATCTGTGTGAATGAAGCAGTATATTACATTATATCTCAGGCAGATATTTTGCTAATGATATTGTTATTAAATGAACATTGATCTGTGGGAATGAATCAGTATATTACATTATACCTAATGTAGATATAGTAATAATGATATTGTTATTAAATGTACATTGATCTGTGGGAATGAATCAGTATAATACATTATATCGAATGTAGATATAGTACTAATGATATTGTTATTAAATCTACATTACATATCTAATGTAGGTATAGTACTAATGATATTGGTATTATATGTACATTGATCTGTGGGAATGAATCAGTGTATCACATTATATCGAATGTAGATATAGTGCTAATGATGTTGTTATTAAATGTACATTGATCTGTGGGAATGAATCAGTATAATACATTATATCGAATGTAGATATAGTACTAATGATATTGTTATTCAATCTACATTACATATCTAATGTAGGTATAGTACTAATGATATTGGTATTATATGTACATTGATCTGTGGGAATGAATCAGTGTATTACATTATATCGAATGTAGATATAGTGCTAGTGATGTTGTTATTAAATGTACATTGATCTGTGTGTAGTATCCAGTATATTGCATTATATCTAATGTAGATATGATACTAATATTATTGTTATTAATTGTATATTACATATCTAATGTAGATATAGTACTAATGATATTGGCATTAAATATACATTGATCTGTGGGAATGAATCAGTATATTACGTTATACCTCATGTAGATATAGTGCTAATGATATTGTTATTAAATGTACATTGATCTGTGGGAATGAATCAGTATAATACATTATATCGAATGTAGATATAGTACTAATGATATTGTTATTAAATCTACATTACATATCTAATGTAGGTATAGTACTAATGGTATTGGTATTATATGTACATTGATCTGTGGGAATGAATCAGTATATTACATTATATCGAATGTACATATAGTACTAATGATATTGGTATTATATGTACATCGATCTGTGGGAATGAATCAGTATATTACATTATATCGAATGTACATATAGTACTAATGATATTGGTATTATATGTACACTGATCTGTTGGAATGAATCTGTACATGACATTATATCTATTGTAGATATAGAAATAATGATATTGTTATTAAATGTACATTGATCTGTGGGAATGAATCAGTATATTACATTATATCGAATGTAGATATAGTGCTAATGATGTTGTTATTAAATGTACATTGATTTGTGTGTAGTAACCAGTATATTACATTATATCGAATGTAGATATAGTGCTAATGATGTTGTTCTTAAATGTACATTGATCTGTGGGTAGTAGTCAGTATATTATATTATATCTAATGTAGATATGGTACTAATGATATTGTTATTAAATGTACATTGATCTGTGGGAATGAATCAGTGTATTACATTTTACCGAATGTAGATATAGTGCTAATGATGTTGTTATTAAATGTACATTGATCTGTGTGTAGTAACCAGTATATTTCATTATATCTAATGTAGATATGATAATAATAATATTGTTATTAATTGTATATTACATATCTAATGTAGATATAGTACTAATGATATTGGCATTAAATATACTTTGATCTGTGGGAATGAATCAGTATATTACATTATATCGAATGTAGATATAGTACCAATGATATTGTTATTAAATCTACATTACATATCTAATGTAGGTATAGTACTAATGATATTGGTATTATATGTACATTGATCTGTGGGAATGAATCAGTATATTACATTATACCTCATGTAGATATATTGCTAATGATATTGTTATTAAATGTACATTGATCTGTGGGAATGAATCAGTATATAACATTATATCGAATGTAGATATAGTACTAACGATATTGTTATTAAATCTACATTACATATCTAATGTAGGTATAGTACTAATGATATTGTTATTAAATGTGCATTGATCTGTGGGAACGAATCAGTATATTACATTATATCTAATGTAGATATATTACTAATGATATTGTTATTAAATGTACATTGATCTGTGGGAATGAATCAGTATATTACATTTTATCGAATGTAGATATAGTACCAATGATATTGTTATTCAATGTACATTGATCTGTGGGTAGTAATCAGTATATTACATTATATCTAATGTAGATATGATAATAATAATATTGTTATTAATTGTATATTACATATCTAATGTAGATATAGTACTAATGATATTAACATTAAATGTACATTGATCTGTGGGAATGAATCAGTATATTACATTATATGGAAGGTACATATAGTACTAATGATATTGGTATTATATGTACATTGTTCTGTTGGAATGAATCTGTACATGACATTATACCTATTGTAGATATAGTAATAATGATATTGTTATTAAATGTACATTGATCTGTGGGAATGAATCAGTATAATACATTATATCGAATGTAGATATAGTGCTAATGATATTGTTATTAAATCTACATTACATATCTAATGTAGGTATAGTACTAATGATATTGGTATTATATGTACATTGATCTGTGGGAATGAATCAGTGTATTACATTATATCGAATGTAGATATAGTGCTAATGATGTTGTTATTAAATGTACATTGATCTGTGTGTAGTAACCAGTATATTACATTATATCCAATGTAGATATAGTACGAATGATATTGTTATTAAATCTACATTACATATCTAATGTAGGTATAGTACAAATGATATTGGTATTATATGTACATTGATCTGTGGGAATGAATCAGCATATTACATTATATCGAATGTAGATATTGTACCAATGATATTGTTATTAAATGTACATTGATCTGTGGGAATGAATCAGTATAATACATTATATCGAATGTAGATATAGTACTAATGATATTGTTATTAAATCTACATTACATATCTAATGTAGGTATAGTACTAATGATATTGGTATTATATGTACATTGATCTGTAGGAATGAATCAGTATATTACATTATATCGAATGTACATATAGTACTAATGATATTGGTATTATATGTACATTGTTCTGTTGGAATGAATCTGTACATGACATTATATCTATTGTAGATATAGTAATAATGGTATTGTTATTAAATGTACATTGATCTGTGGGAATGAATCAGTATAATACATTATATCGAATGTAGATATAGTACTAATGATATTGTTATTCAATCTACATTACATATCTAATGTAGGTATAGTACTAATGATATTGGTATGATATGTACATTGATCTGTGGGAACGAACCAGTATATTACATTATATCGAATGTACATATAGTACTAATGATATTGGTATTATATGTACACTGATCTGTTGGAATGAATCTGTACATGACATTATATCTATTGTAGATATAGAAATAATGATATTGTTATTAAATGTACATTGATCTGTGGGAATGAATCAGTATATTACATTAGATCGAATGTAGATATAGTGCTAATGATGTTGTTATTAAATGTACATTGATTTGTGGGTAATAATCAGTATATCACATTATATCTAATGTAGATATGATAATAATAATATTGTTATTAATTGTATATTACATATCTAATGTAGATATAGTACTAATGATATTAACATTAAATGTACATTGATCTGTGTGGATGAATCAGTATATTACATTATACCTCATGTAGATATAGTGCTAATGATATTGTTATTAAATGTACATTGATCTGTGGGAATGAATCAGTATATTACATTATATCGAATGTAGATATAGTGCTAATGATGTTGTTATTAAATGTACATTGATCTGTGGGTAGTAATCAGTATATTACATTATATCTAATGTAGATATGATAATAATAATATTGTTATTAATTGTATATTACATATCTAATGTAGATATAGTACTAATGATATTAACATTAAATGTACATTGATCTGTGGGAATGAATCAGTATATTACATTATATCGAATGTAGATATAGTGCTAATGATGTTGTTATTAAATGTACATTGATCTGTGTGTAGTAACCAGTATATTGCATTATATCTAATGTAGATATGATAATAATAATATTGTTATTAATTGTATATTACATATCTAATGTAGATATAGTACTAATGATATTGGCATTAAATATACTTTGATCTGTGGGAATGAATCAGTATATTACATTATATCGAATGTAGATATAGTACGAATGATATTGTTATTAAATCTACATGAAAATCTAATGTAGGTATAGTACTAATGATATTGGTATTATATGTACATTGATCTGTGGGAATGAATCAGTATATTACATTATACCTCATGTAGATATGTTGCTAATGATATTGTTATTAAATGTACATTGATCTGTGGGAATGAATCAGTATATAAAATTATATCGAATGTAGATATAGTTCTAACGATATTGTTATTAAATCTACATTACATATCTAATGTAGGTATAGTACTAATGATATTGTTATTAAATGTACATTGATCTGTGGGAATGAAACAGTATATTACATTATATCGAATGTAGACATAGTGCTAATGATATTGGTATTATATGTACATTGATCTGTGGGAATGAATCAGTATATTACATTATACCTCATGTAGATATAGTGCTAATGATATTGTTATTAAATGAACATTGATCTGTGGGAATGAATCAGTATATTACATTATATCGAATGTAGATATAGTACTAATGATATTGGTATTAAATGTACATTGATCTGTGGGAAGGAATCCGTATATTACATTATACCTAATGTAGATATGGTAATAACGATATTGTTTTTAAATGTACATTGATCTGTGTGAATGAAGCAGTATATTACATTATAAATCAGGCAGATATTTTGCTAATGATATTGTTATTAAATGTACATTGATCTGTGGGAATGAATCAGTATATTACATTATACCTAATGTAGATACAGTAATAATGATATTGTTATTAAATGTACATTGATCTGTGGGAATGAATCAGTATATTACATTATATCGGATGTAGATATAGTGCTAATGATGTTGTTACTAAATGTACATTGATCTGTGGGTAGTAGTCAGTATATTACATTATAACTAATGTAGATATGATAATAATAATATTGTTATTAATTGTGTATTACATATCTAACGTAGATATAGTACTAATGATATTGACATTAAATGTACTTTGATCTGTGGGAATGAATCAGTATATTACATTATATCTAATGTAGATATATTACTAATGATATTGTTATTAAATGTACATTGATCTGTAGGAATGAATCAGAATATTACATTATATCGAATGTAGATATAGTACCAATGATATTGTTATTAAATGTACATTGTTCTGTGAGAATGAATCAGTATATTACATTATATCTAATGTAGATATGATAATAATAATATTGTATTTATTGTATATTACATATCTGATGTAGATATAGTACTAATGATATTAACATTAAA
Organism: Osmia lignaria lignaria; assembly: GCF_051020975.1. Lineage (NCBI taxonomy): Eukaryota > Metazoa > Arthropoda > Insecta > Hymenoptera > Megachilidae > Osmia > Osmia lignaria. Next base: position 1,538,468 of record NC_135036.1, read on the forward strand.
TGTACATTGATCTGTGGGAATGAATCAGTATATTACATTATACCTCATGTAGATATAGTGCTAATGATATTCTTATTAAATGAACATTGATCTGTGGGAATGAATCAGTATATTACATTATATCGAATGTAGATATAGTCCCAATGATATTGTTATTAACTGTACATTGATCTGTGGGAATGAATCAGTATATTACATTATATCGAATGTAGATATAGTACTAATGATATTGGTATTATATGTACATTGTTCTGTTGGAATGAATCTGTACATGACATTATATCTATTGTAGATATAGTAATAATGGTATTGTTATTAAATGTACATTGATCTGTGGTAGTAATCAGTGTATTACATTATATCTAATGTAGATATGATAATAATAATATTGTTATTAATTGTATATTACATATCTAATGTAGATATACTACTAATGATATTAACATTAAATGTACATTGATCTGTGGGAATGAATAAGTATATTACATTATACCTCATGTAGATATAGTGCTAATGATATTGTTTTTAAATGAACATTGATCTGTGGGAATGAATCAGTATATTACATTATATCGAATGTAGATATAGTACTAATGATATTGTTATTAAATCTATGTTACATATCTAATGTAGGTATAGTACTAATGATATTGTTATTAAATGTGCATTGATCTGTGCGAACGAATCAGTATATTACATTATATCGAATGTAGATATAGTTCTAATGATATTGTTATTTAATGTACATCGATCTGTGGGAATGAATCAGTCTATTACATTATATCTAATGTAGTTATGGTAATAATAATATTGTTATTAATTGTACATTACATATCTAATGTAGATGTAGTACTAATGATATTGGTGTTATATGTACATTGATCTGTTGGAATGAATCTGTACATGACATTATATCTATTGTAGATATAGTAATAATGATATTGTTATTAAATGTACATTGATCTGTGGGAATGAATCAGTATATTACATTATATCGAATGTAGATATAGTGCTAATGATGTTGTTATTAAATGTACATTGATCTGCGTGTAGAAACCAGTGTATTACATTATATCTAATGTAGATATGATAATAATAATATTGTTATTAATTGTATATTACATATCTAATGTAGATATAGTACTACTGATATTGGCATTAAATGTACATTGATCTGTGGGAATGAATCAGTCTATTACATTATATCGAATGTAGATATAGAACCAATGATATTGTTATTAAATGTACATTGATCTGTGGGAATGAACCAGTATATTAAATTATATCGAATGTAGATATAGTACTAATGATATTGTTATTAAATCTACATTACATATCTAATGTAGGTATGCTACTAATGATATTGTTATTAAATGTACATTGATCTGTGGGAATGAATCAGTCTAATGCATTATATCTAATGTAGATATGGTAATAATAATATTGTTATTAACTGTACATTACATATCTAATGTAGATATAGTACTAATGATATTGGCATTAAATATACTTTGATCTGTGGGAATGAATCAGTATATTACATTATATCGAATGTAGATATAGTACTAATGATATTGGTACTATATGTACATTGATCTGTGGGAACGAATCAGTATATTACATTATATCGAATGTACATATAGTAATAATGATATTGGTATTATATGTACATTGATCTGTTGGAATGAATCTGTACATGACATTATATCTATTGTAGATAGAGTAATAATGATATTGTTATTAAATGTACATTGATCTGTGGGAATGAATCAGTATATTACATTATATCGAATGTAGATATAGTACGAATGATATTGTTATTAAATCTACATTACATATCTAATGTAGGTATAGTACTAATGATATTGGTGTTATATGTACATTGATCTGTTGGAATGAATCTATACATGACATTATATCTATTGTAGATATAGTAATAATGATATTGTTATTAAATGTACATTGATCTGTGGGAATGAATCAGTATATTACATTATATCGAATGTAGATACAGTGCTAATGATATTGTTATTAAATGAACATTGATCATTGGGAATGAATCAGTATATTACATTATATCGAATGTAGATATAGTACTAACGATATTGTTATTAAATCTACATTACATATCTAATGTAGGTATAGTACTAATGATATTGTTATTAAATGTGCATTGATCTGTGGGAACGAATCAGTATATTACATTATATCTAATGTAGATATATTACTAATGATATTGTTATTAAATGTACAGTGATCTGTGGGAATGAATCAGTATATCACATTTTATCGAATGTAGATATAGTACCAATGATATTGTTATTAAATGTACATTGATCTGTGGGAATGAATCAGTATATTACATTATATCGAATGTAGATATAGTGCTAATGATATTGTTATTAAATGAACATTGATCTGTGGGAATGAATCAGTATATTACATTATATCGAATGTAGATATAGTACGAATGATATTGTTATTAAATCTACATTACATATCTACTGTAGGTATAGTACTAATGATATTGGTATTATATGTACATTGATCTGTGGGAATGAATCAGTATATTACATTATACCTCATGTAGATATAGTGCTAATGATATTGTTATAAAATGTACATTGATCTGTGGGAATGAATCAGTATATAACATTATATCGAATGTAGATATAGTACTAATGATATTGTTATTAAATCTATGTTACATATCTAATATAGGTATAGTACTAATGATATTGTTATTAAATGTGCATTGATCTGTGGGAACGAATCAGTATATTACATTATATCGAATGTAGATATAGTACTAATGATATTGTTATTTAATGTACATCGATCTGTGGGAATGAATCAGTCTATTACATTATATCTAATGTAGTTATGGTAATAATAATATTGTTATTAATTGTACATTACATATCTAATGTAGATGTAGTACTAATGATATTGGTGTTATATGTACATTGATCTGTTGGAATGAATCTGTACATGACATTATATCTATTGTAGATATAGTAATAATGATATTGTTATTAAATGTACATTGATCTGTGGGAATGAATCAGTATATTACATTATATCGAATGTAGATATAGTGCTAATGATGTTGTTATTAAATGTACATTGATCTGTGTGTAGAAACCAGTGTATTACATTATATCTAATGTAGATATGATAATAATAATATTGTTATTAATTGTATATTACATATCTAATGTAGATATAGTACTACTGATATTGGCATTAAATGTACATTGATCTGTGGGAATGAATCAGTCTATTACATTATATCGAATGTAGATATAGAACCAATGATATTGTTATTAAATGTACATTGATCTGTGGGAATGAACCAGTATATTAAATTATATCGAATGTAGATATAGTACTAATGATATTGTTATTAAATCTACATTACATATCTAATGTAGGTATGCTACTAATGATATTGTTATTAAATGTACATTGATCTGTGGGAATGAATCAGTCTAATGCATTATATCTAATGTAGATATGGTAATAATAATATTGTTATTAACTGTACATTACATATCTAATGTAGATATAGTACTAATGATATTGGCATTAAATATACTTTGATCTGTGGGAATGAATCAGTATATTACATTATATCGAATGTAGATATAGTACTAATGATATTGGTACTATATGTACATTGATCTGTGGGAACGAATCAGTATATTACATTATATCGAATGTACATATAGTAATAATGATATTGGTATTATATGTACATTGATCTGTTGGAATGAATCTGTACATGACATTATATCTATTGTAGATAGAGTAATAATGATATTGTTATTAAATGTACATTGATCTGTGGGAATGAATCAGTATATTACATTATATCGAATGTAGATATAGTGCGAATGATGTTGTTATTAAATGTACATTGATTTGTGTGTAGTAACCAGTATATTACATTATATCTAATGTAGATATGATAATAATAATATTGTTATTAATTGTATATTACATATCTAATGTAGATATAGTACTAATGATATTGGCATTAAATATACTTTGATCTGTGGGAATGAATCAGTATATTACATTATATCGAATGTAGATATAGTACGAATGATATTGTTATTAAATCTACATTACATACCTAATGTAGGTATAGTACTAATGATATTGGTGTTATATGTACACTGATCTGTTGGAATGAATCTGTACATGACATAATATCTATTGTAGATATAGTAATAATGATATTGTTATTAAATGTACATTGATCTGTGGGAAGGAATCCGCATATCACATTATACCTAATGTAGATATGGTAAAAACGATATTGTTTTTAAATGTACATTGATCTGTGTGAATGAAGAAGTATATTACATTATATCTCAGGCAGATATTTTGCTAATGATATTGTTATTAAATGAACATTGATCTGTGGGAATGTATCAGTATATTACATTATACCTAATGTAGATATAGTAATAATGATATTGTTATTAAATGTACATTGATCTGTGGGAATGAATCAGTATATTACATTATATCGAATGTAGATATAGTGCTAATGATGTTGTTACTAAATGTGCATTGATCTGTGGGTAGTCGTCAGTATATTACATTATAACTAATGTAGATATGATAATAATAATATTGTTATTAATTGTGTATTACATATCTAACGTAGATATAGTACTAATGATATTAACATTAAATGTACATTGATCTGTGGGAATGAATCAGTATATTACATTATACCTCATGTAGATATAGTGCTAATGATATTGTTATTAAATGAACATTGATCTGTGGGAATGAATCAGTATATTACATTATATCGAATGTAGATATAGTACTAATGATATTGTTATTAAATCTACATTACATATCTAATGTAGGTATAGTACTAATGATATTGTTATTAAATGTGCATTGATCTGTGGGAACGAATCAGTATATTTCATTATATCTAATGTAGATATATTTCTAATGATATTGTTATTAAATGTACAAATAATCTGTGGGAATGAATCAGTATATTACATTTTATCGAATGTAGATATAGTACCAATGATATTGTTATTAAATGTACATTGATCTGTGGGAATGAATCAGTATATTACATTATATCGAATGTAGATACAGTACAAGTGATGGTGTTATTAAATGTACATTGATCTGTGGGTAGTAATCAGTATATTACATTATATCTAATGTAGATATGATAATAATAATATTGTTATTAATTGTATATTACATATCTAATGTAGATATAGTACTAATGATATTAACATTAAATGTACATTGATCTGTGGGAATGAATCAGTATATTACATTATACCTCATGTAGATATAGTGCTAATGATATTGTTATTAAATGAACATTGATCTGTGGGAATGAATCAGTATATCACATTATATCGAATGTAGATATAGTCCCAATGATATTGTTATTAAGTGTACATTGATCTGTGGGAATGAATCAGTATATTACATTATATCGAATGTAGATATAGTCCCAATGATATTGTTATTAAGTGTACATTGATCTGTGGGAATGAATCAGTATATTACATTATATCGAAGGTACATATAGTACTAATGATATTGGTATTAAATGTACATTGATCTGTGGGAAGGAATCCGCATATCACATTATACCTAATGTAGATATGGTAATAACGATATTGTTTTTAAATGTACATTGATCTGTGTGAATGAAGCAGTATATTACATTATATCTCAGGCAGATATTTTGCTAATGATATTGTTATTAAATGAACATTGATCTGTGGGAATGAATCAGTATATTACATTATACCTAATGTAGATATAGTAATAATGATATTGTTATTGAATGTACATTGATCTGTGGGAATGAATCAGTATAATACATTATATCGAATGTAGATATAGTACTAATGATATTGTTATTAAATCTACATTACATATCTAATGTAGGTATAGTACTAATGATATTGGTATTATATGTACATTGATCTGTGGGAATGAATCAGTGTATCACATTATATCGAATGTAGATATAGTGCTAATGATGTTGTTATTAAATGTACATTGATCTGTGGGAATGAATCAGTATAATACATTATATCGAATGTAGATATAGTACTAATGATATTGTTATTCAATCTACATTACATATCTAATGTAGGTATAGTACTAATGATATTGGTATTATATGTACATTGATCTGTGGGAATGAATCAGTGTATTACATTATATCGAATGTAGATATAGTGCTAGTGATGTTGTTATTAAATGTACATTGATCTGTGTGTAGTATCCAGTATATTGCATTATATCTAATGTAGATATGATACTAATATTATTGTTATTAATTGTATATTACATATCTAATGTAGATATAGTACTAATGATATTGGCATTAAATATACATTGATCTGTGGGAATGAATCAGTATATTACGTTATACCTCATGTAGATATAGTGCTAATGATATTGTTATTAAATGTACATTGATCTGTGGGAATGAATCAGTATAATACATTATATCGAATGTAGATATAGTACTAATGATATTGTTATTAAATCTACATTACATATCTAATGTAGGTATAGTACTAATGATATTGGTATTATATGTACATTGATCTGTGGGAATGAATCAGTATATTACATTATATCGAATGTACATATAGTACTAATGATATTGGTATTATATGTACATCGATCTGTGGGAATGAATCAGTATATTACATTATATCGAATGTACATATAGTACTAATGATATTGGTATTATATGTACACTGATCTGTTGGAATGAATCTGTACATGACATTATATCTATTGTAGATATAGAAATAATGATATTGTTATTAAATGTACATTGATCTGTGGGAATGAATCAGTATATTACATTATATCGAATGTAGATATAGTGCTAATGATGTTGTTATTAAATGTACATTGATTTGTGTGTAGTAACCAGTATATTACATTATATCGAATGTAGATATAGTGCTAATGATGTTGTTCTTAAATGTACATTGATCTGTGGGTAGTAGTCAGTATATTATATTATATCTAATGTAGATATGGTACTAATGATATTGTTATTAAATGTACATTGATCTGTGGGAATGAATCAGTGTATTACATTTTACCGAATGTAGATATAGTGCTAATGATGTTGTTATTAAATGTACATTGATCTGTGTGTAGTAACCAGTATATTTCATTATATCTAATGTAGATATGATAATAATAATATTGTTATTAATTGTATATTACATATCTAATGTAGATATAGTACTAATGATATTGGCATTAAATATACTTTGATCTGTGGGAATGAATCAGTATATTACATTATATCGAATGTAGATATAGTACCAATGATATTGTTATTAAATCTACATTACATATCTAATGTAGGTATAGTACTAATGATATTGGTATTATATGTACATTGATCTGTGGGAATGAATCAGTATATTACATTATACCTCATGTAGATATATTGCTAATGATATTGTTATTAAATGTACATTGATCTGTGGGAATGAATCAGTATATAACATTATATCGAATGTAGATATAGTACTAACGATATTGTTATTAAATCTACATTACATATCTAATGTAGGTATAGTACTAATGATATTGTTATTAAATGTGCATTGATCTGTGGGAACGAATCAGTATATTACATTATATCTAATGTAGATATATTACTAATGATATTGTTATTAAATGTACATTGATCTGTGGGAATGAATCAGTATATTACATTTTATCGAATGTAGATATAGTACCAATGATATTGTTATTCAATGTACATTGATCTGTGGGTAGTAATCAGTATATTACATTATATCTAATGTAGATATGATAATAATAATATTGTTATTAATTGTATATTACATATCTAATGTAGATATAGTACTAATGATATTAACATTAAATGTACATTGATCTGTGGGAATGAATCAGTATATTACATTATATGGAAGGTACATATAGTACTAATGATATTGGTATTATATGTACATTGTTCTGTTGGAATGAATCTGTACATGACATTATACCTATTGTAGATATAGTAATAATGATATTGTTATTAAATGTACATTGATCTGTGGGAATGAATCAGTATAATACATTATATCGAATGTAGATATAGTGCTAATGATATTGTTATTAAATCTACATTACATATCTAATGTAGGTATAGTACTAATGATATTGGTATTATATGTACATTGATCTGTGGGAATGAATCAGTGTATTACATTATATCGAATGTAGATATAGTGCTAATGATGTTGTTATTAAATGTACATTGATCTGTGTGTAGTAACCAGTATATTACATTATATCCAATGTAGATATAGTACGAATGATATTGTTATTAAATCTACATTACATATCTAATGTAGGTATAGTACAAATGATATTGGTATTATATGTACATTGATCTGTGGGAATGAATCAGCATATTACATTATATCGAATGTAGATATTGTACCAATGATATTGTTATTAAATGTACATTGATCTGTGGGAATGAATCAGTATAATACATTATATCGAATGTAGATATAGTACTAATGATATTGTTATTAAATCTACATTACATATCTAATGTAGGTATAGTACTAATGATATTGGTATTATATGTACATTGATCTGTGGGAATGAATCAGTATATTACATTATATCGAATGTACATATAGTACTAATGATATTGGTATTATATGTACATTGTTCTGTTGGAATGAATCTGTACATGACATTATATCTATTGTAGATATAGTAATAATGGTATTGTTATTAAATGTACATTGATCTGTGGGAATGAATCAGTATAATACATTATATCGAATGTAGATATAGTACTAATGATATTGTTATTCAATCTACATTACATATCTAATGTAGGTATAGTACTAATGATATTGGTATGATATGTACATTGATCTGTGGGAACGAACCAGTATATTACATTATATCGAATGTACATATAGTACTAATGATATTGGTATTATATGTACACTGATCTGTTGGAATGAATCTGTACATGACATTATATCTATTGTAGATATAGAAATAATGATATTGTTATTAAATGTACATTGATCTGTGGGAATGAATCAGTATATTACATTATATCGAATGTAGATATAGTGCTAATGATGTTGTTATTAAATGTACATTGATTTGTGGGTAATAATCAGTATATCACATTATATCTAATGTAGATATGATAATAATAATATTGTTATTAATTGTATATTACATATCTAATGTAGATATAGTACTAATGATATTAACATTAAATGTACATTGATCTGTGTGGATGAATCAGTATATTACATTATACCTCATGTAGATATAGTGCTAATGATATTGTTATTAAATGTACATTGATCTGTGGGAATGAATCAGTATATTACATTATATCGAATGTAGATATAGTGCTAATGATGTTGTTATTAAATGTACATTGATCTGTGGGTAGTAATCAGTATATTACATTATATCTAATGTAGATATGATAATAATAATATTGTTATTAATTGTATATTACATATCTAATGTAGATATAGTACTAATGATATTAACATTAAATGTACATTGATCTGTGGGAATGAATCAGTATATTACATTATATCGAATGTAGATATAGTGCTAATGATGTTGTTATTAAATGTACATTGATCTGTGTGTAGTAACCAGTATATTGCATTATATCTAATGTAGATATGATAATAATAATATTGTTATTAATTGTATATTACATATCTAATGTAGATATAGTACTAATGATATTGGCATTAAATATACTTTGATCTGTGGGAATGAATCAGTATATTACATTATATCGAATGTAGATATAGTACGAATGATATTGTTATTAAATCTACATGAAAATCTAATGTAGGTATAGTACTAATGATATTGGTATTATATGTACATTGATCTGTGGGAATGAATCAGTATATTACATTATACCTCATGTAGATATGTTGCTAATGATATTGTTATTAAATGTACATTGATCTGTGGGAATGAATCAGTATATAAAATTATATCGAATGTAGATATAGTTCTAACGATATTGTTATTAAATCTACATTACATATCTAATGTAGGTATAGTACTAATGATATTGTTATTAAATGTGCATTGATCTGTGGGAACGAATCAGTATATTACATTATATCTAATGTAGATATATTACTAATGATATTGTTATTAAATGTACATTGATCTGTAGGAATCAATCAGTATATTACATTTTATCGAATGTAGATATAGTACCAATGATATTGTTATTAAATGTACATTGATCTGTGGGAATGAATCAGTATATTACATTATATCGAATGTAGATATAGTACAAGTGATGGTGTTATTAAATGTACATTGATCTGTGGGTAGTAATCAGTATATTACATTATATCTAATGTAGATATGATAATAATAATATTGTTATTAATTGTATATTACATATCTAATGTAGATATATTACTAATGATATTGTTATTAAATGTACATTGATCTGTGGGAATGAATCAGAATATTACATTATATCGAATGTAGATATAGTACCAATGATATTGTTATTAAATGTACATTGATCTGTGGGAATGAATCAGTATATTACATTATATCGAGTGTACATATAGTACTAATGATATTGGTATTATATGTACACTGATCTGTTGGAATGAATCTGTACATGACATTATATCTATTGTAGATATAGTGCTAATGATGTTGTTATTAAATGTACATTGATCTGTGTGTAGTAACCAGTATATTACATTATATCTAATGTAGATATGATAATAATAATATTGTTATTAATTGTATATTACATATCTAATGTAGATATAGTACTAATGATATTGGCATTAAATATACTTTGATCTGTGGGAATGAATCAGTATATTACATTATATCGAATGTAGATATAGTACGAATGATATTGTTATTAAATCTACATTACATATCTAATGTAGGTATAGTACTAATGATATTGGTATTATATGTACATTGATCTGTGGGAATGAATCAGTATATTACATTATACCTTATGTAGATATAGTGCTAATGATATTGTTATTAAATGTACATTGATCTGTGGGAATGAAACAGTATATTACATTATATCGAATGTAGACATAGTGCTAATGATATTGGTATTATATGTACATTGATCTGTGGGAATGAATCAGTATATTACATTATACCTCATGTAGATATAGTGCTAATGATATTGTTATTAAATGAACATTGATCTGTGGGAATGAATCAGTATATTACATTATATCGAATGTAGATATAGTACTAATGATATTGGTATTAAATGTACATTGATCTGTGGGAAGGAATCCGTATATTACATTATACCTAATGTAGATATGGTAATAACGATATTGTTTTTAAATGTACATTGATCTGTGTGAATGAAGCAGTATATTACATTATAAATCAGGCAGATATTTTGCTAATGATATTGTTATTAAATGTACATTGATCTGTGGGAATGAATCAGTATATTACATTATACCTAATGTAGATACAGTAATAATGATATTGTTATTAAATGTACATTGATCTGTGGGAATGAATCAGTATATTACATTATATCGGATGTAGATATAGTGCTAATGATGTTGTTACTAAATGTACATTGATCTGTGGGTAGTAGTCAGTATATTACATTATAACTAATGTAGATATGATAATAATAATATTGTTATTAATTGTGTATTACATATCTAACGTAGATATAGTACTAATGATATTGACATTAAATGTACTTTGATCTGTGGGAATGAATCAGTATATTACATTATATCTAATGTAGATATATTACTAATGATATTGTTATTAAATGTACATTGATCTGTAGGAATGAATCAGAATATTACATTATATCGAATGTAGATATAGTACCAATGATATTGTTATTAAATGTACATTGTTCTGTGAGAATGAATCAGTATATTACATTATATCTAATGTAGATATGATAATAATAATATTGTTATTAATTGTATATTACATATCTGATGTAGATATAGTACTAATGATATTAACATTAAATGTACATTGATCTGTGGGAATGAATCAGTATATTACATTATACCTCATGTAGATATAGTGCTAATGATATTCTTATTAAATGAACATTGATCTGTGGGAATGAATCAGTATATTACATTATATCGAATGTAGATATAGTCCCAATGATATTGTTATTAACTGTACATTGATCTGTGGGAATGAATCAGTATATTACATTATATCGAATGTAGATATAGTACTAATGATATTGGTATTATATGTACATTGTTCTGTTGGAATGAATCTGTACATGACATTATATCTATTGTAGATATAGTAATAATGGTATTGTTATTAAATGTACATTGATCTGTGGTAGTAATCAGTGTATTACATTATATCTAATGTAGATATGATAATAATAATATTGTTATTAATTGTATATTACATATCTAATGTAGATATACTACTAATGATATTAACATTAAATGTACATTGATCTGTGGGAATGAATAAGTATATTACATTATACCTCATGTAGATATAGTGCTAATGATATTGTTTTTAAATGAACATTGATCTGTGGGAATGAATCAGTATATTACATTATATCGAATGTAGATATAGTACTAATGATATTGTTATTAAATCTATGTTACATATCTAATGTAGGTATAGTACTAATGATATTGTTATTAAATGTGCATTGATCTGTGCGAACGAATCAGTATATTACATTATATCGAATGTAGATATAGTTCTAATGATATTGTTATTTAATGTACATCGATCTGTGGGAATGAATCAGTCTATTACATTATATCTAATGTAGTTATGGTAATAATAATATTGTTATTAATTGTACATTACATATCTAATGTAGATGTAGTACTAATGATATTGGTGTTATATGTACATTGATCTGTTGGAATGAATCTGTACATGACATTATATCTATTGTAGATATAGTAATAATGATATTGTTATTAAATGTACATTGATCTGTGGGAATGAATCAGTATATTACATTATATCGAATGTAGATATAGTGCTAATGATGTTGTTATTAAATGTACATTGATCTGCGTGTAGAAACCAGTGTATTACATTATATCTAATGTAGATATGATAATAATAATATTGTTATTAATTGTATATTACATATCTAATGTAGATATAGTACTACTGATATTGGCATTAAATGTACATTGATCTGTGGGAATGAATCAGTCTATTACATTATATCGAATGTAGATATAGAACCAATGATATTGTTATTAAATGTACATTGATCTGTGGGAATGAACCAGTATATTAAATTATATCGAATGTAGATATAGTACTAATGATATTGTTATTAAATCTACATTACATATCTAATGTAGGTATGCTACTAATGATATTGTTATTAAATGTACATTGATCTGTGGGAATGAATCAGTCTAATGCATTATATCTAATGTAGATATGGTAATAATAATATTGTTATTAACTGTACATTACATATCTAATGTAGATATAGTACTAATGATATTGGCATTAAATATACTTTGATCTGTGGGAATGAATCAGTATATTACATTATATCGAATGTAGATATAGTACTAATGATATTGGTACTATATGTACATTGATCTGTGGGAACGAATCAGTATATTACATTATATCGAATGTACATATAGTAATAATGATATTGGTATTATATGTACATTGATCTGTTGGAATGAATCTGTACATGACATTATATCTATTGTAGATAGAGTAATAATGATATTGTTATTAAATGTACATTGATCTGTGGGAATGAATCAGTATATTACATTATATCGAATGTAGATATAGTGCGAATGATGTTGTTATTAAATGTACATTGATTTGTGTGTAGTAACCAGTATATTACATTATATCTAATGTAGATATGATAATAATAATATTGTTATTAATTGTATATTACATATCTAATGTAGATATAGTACTAATGATATTGGCATTAAATATACTTTGATCTGGGGGAATGAATCAGTATATTACATTATATCGAATGTAGATATAGTACGAATGATATTGTTATTAAATCTACATTACATATCTAATGTAGGTATAGTACTAATGATATTGGTGTTATATGTACATTGATCTGTTGGAATGAATCTATACATGACATTATATCTATTGTAGATATAGTAATAATGATATTGTTATTAAATGTACATTGATCTGTGGGAATGAATCAGTATATTACATTATATCGAATGTAGATACAGTGCTAATGATATTGTTATTAAATGAACATTGATCATTGGGAATGAATCAGTATATTACATTATATCGAATGTAGATATAGTACTAACGATATTGTTATTAAATCTACATTACATATCTAATGTAGGTATAGTACTAATGATATTGTTATTAAATGTGCATTGATCTGTGGGAACGAATCAGTATATTACATTATATCTAATGTAGATATATTACTAATGATATTGTTATTAAATGTACAGTGATCTGTGGGAATGAATCAGTATATCACATTTTATCGAATGTAGATATAGTACCAATGATATTGTTATTAAATGTACATTGATCTGTGGGAATGAATCAGTATATTACATTATATCGAATGTAGATATAGTACAAGTGATGGTGTTATTAAATGTACATTGATGTGTGGGTAGTAATCAGTATATTACATTATATCTAATGTAGATGTGATAATAATAATATTGTTATTAATTGTATATTACATATCTAATGTAGATATAGTACTAATGATATTAACATTAAATGTACATTGATCTGTGGGAATGAATCAGCATATTACATTATACCTCATGTAGATGTAGTGCTAATGATATTGTTATTAAATGAACATTGATCTGTGGGAATGAATCAGTATATTACATTATACCTCATGTAGATATAGTGCTAATGATATTGTTATTAAATGAACATTGATCTGTGGGAATGAATCAGTATATTACATTATATCGAATGTAGATATAGTACGAATGATATTGTTATTAAATCTACATTACATATCTACTGTAGGTATAGTACTAATGATATTGGTATTATATGTACATTGATCTGTGGGAATGAATCAGTATATTACATTATACCTCATGTAGATATAGTGCTAATGATATTGTTATAAAATGTACATTGATCTGTGGGAATGAATCAGTATATAACATTATATCGAATGTAGATATAGTACTAATGATATTGTTATTAAATCTATGTTACATATCTAATATAGGTATAGTACTAATGATATTGTTATTAAATGTGCATTGATCTGTGGGAACGAATCAGTATATTACATTATATCGAATGTAGATATAGTACTAATGATATTGTTATTTAATGTACATCGATCTGTGGGAATGAATCAGTCTATTACATTATATCTAATGTAGTTATGGTAATAATAATATTGTTATTAATTGTACATTACATATCTAATGTAGATGTAGTACTAATGATATTGGTGTTATATGTACATTGATCTGTTGGAATGAATCTGTACATGACATTATATCTATTGTAGATATAGTAATAATGATATTGTTATTAAATGTACATTGATCTGTGGGAATGAATCAGTATATTACATTATATCGAATGTAGATATAGTGCTAATGATGTTGTTATTAAATGTACATTGATCTGTGTGTAGAAACCAGTGTATTACATTATATCTAATGTAGATATGATAATAATAATATTGTTGTTAATTGTATATTACATATCTAATGTAGATATAGTACTACTGATATTGGCATTAAATGTACATTGATCTGTGGGAATGAATCAGTCTATTACATTATATCGAATGTAGATATAGAACCAATGATATTGTTATTAAATGTACATTGATCTGTGGGAATGAACCAGTATATTAAATTATATCGAATGTAGATATAGTACTAATGATATTGTTATTAAATCTACATTACATATCTAATGTAGGTATGCTACTAATGATATTGTTATTAAATGTACATTGATCTGTGGGAATGAATCAGTCTAATGCATTATATCTAATGTAGATATGGTAATAATAATATTGTTATTAACTGTACATTACATATCTAATGTAGATATAGTACTAATGATATTGGCATTAAATATACTTTGATCTGTGGGAATGAATCAGTATATTACATTATATCGAATGTAGATATAGTACTAATGATATTGGTACTATATGTACATTGATCTGTGGGAACGAATCAGTATATTACATTATATCGAATGTACATATAGTAATAATGATATTGGTATTATATGTACATTGATCTGTTGGAATGAATCTGTACATGACATTATATCTATTGTAGATAGAGTAATAATGATATTGTTATTAAATGTACATTGATCTGTGGGAATGAATCAGTATATTACATTATATCGAATGTAGATATAGTGCGAATGATGTTGTTATTAAATGTACATTGATTTGTGTGTAGTAACCAGTATATTACATTATATCTAATGTAGATATGATAATAATAATATTGTTATTAATTGTATATTACATATCTAATGTAGATATAGTACTAATGATATTGGCATTAAATATACTTTGATCTGTGGGAATGAATCAGTATATTACATTATATCGAATGTAGATATAGTACGAATGATATTGTTATTAAATCTACATTACATACCTAATGTAGGTATAGTACTAATGATATTGGTGTTATATGTACACTGATCTGTTGGAATGAATCTGTACATGACATAATATCTATTGTAGATATAGTAATAATGATATTGTTATTAAATGTACATTGATCTGTGGGAAGGAATCCGCATATCACATTATACCTAATGTAGATATGGTAATAACGATATTGTTTTTAAATGTACATTGATCTGTGTGAATGAAGAAGTATATTACATTATATCTCAGGCAGATATTTTGCTAATGATATTGTTATTAAATGAACATTGATCTGTGGGAATGTATCAGTATATTACATTATACCTAATGTAGATATAGTAATAATGATATTGTTATTAAATGTACATTGATCTGTGGGAATGAATCAGTATATTACATTATATCGAATGTAGATATAGTGCTAATGATGTTGTTACTAAATGTGCATTGATCTGTGGGTAGTCGTCAGTATATTACATTATAACTAATGTAGATATGATAATAATAATATTGTTATTAATTGTGTATTACATATCTAACGTAGATATAGTACTAATGATATTAACATTAAATGTACATTGATCTGTGGGAATGAATCAGTATATTACATTATACCTCATGTAGATATAGTGCTAATGATATTGTTATTAAATGAACATTGATCTGTGGGAATGAATCAGTATATTACATTATATCGAATGTAGATATAGTACTAATGATATTGTTATTAAATCTACATTACATATCTAATGTAGGTATAGTACTAATGATATTGTTATTAAATGTGCATTGATCTGTGGGAACGAATCAGTATATTTCATTATATCTAATGTAGATATATTTCTAATGATATTGTTATTAAATGTACAAATAATCTGTGGGAATGAATCAGTATATTACATTTTATCGAATGTAGATATAGTACCAATGATATTGTTATTAAATGTACATTGATCTGTGGGAATGAATCAGTATATTACATTATATCGAATGTAGATACAGTACAAGTGATGGTGTTATTAAATGTACATTGATCTGTGGGTAGTAATCAGTATATTACATTATATCTAATGTAGATATGATAATAATAATATTGTTATTAATTGTATATTACATATCTAATGTAGATATAGTACTAATGATATTAACATTAAATGTACATTGATCTGTGGGAATGAATCAGTATATTACATTATACCTCATGTAGATATAGTGCTAATGATATTGTTATTAAATGAACATTGATCTGTGGGAATGAATCAGTATATTACATTATATCGAATGTAGATATAGTCCCAATGATATTGTTATTAAGTGTACATTGATCTGTGGGAATGAATCAGTATATTACATTATATCGAATGTAGATATAGTCCCA
Organism: Osmia lignaria lignaria; assembly: GCF_051020975.1. NCBI lineage: Eukaryota > Metazoa > Arthropoda > Insecta > Hymenoptera > Megachilidae > Osmia > Osmia lignaria. The sequence continues at coordinate 1,556,572 of NC_135036.1, forward strand.
ATGATATTGTTATTAAGTGTACATTGATCTGTGGGAATGAATCAGTATATTACATTATATCGAAGGTACATATAGTACTAATGATATTGGTATTAAATGTACATTGATCTGTGGGAAGGAATCCGCATATCACATTATACCTAATGTAGATATGGTAATAACGATATTGTTTTTAAATGTACATTGATCTGTGTGAATGAAGCAGTATATTACATTATATCTCAGGCAGATATTTTGCTAATGATATTGTTATTAAATGAACATTGATCTGTGGGAATGAATCAGTATATTACATTATACCTAATGTAGATATAGTAATAATGATATTGTTATTAAATGTACATTGATCTGTGGGAATGAATCAGTATAATACATTATATCGAATGTAGATATAGTACTAATGATATTGTTATTAAATCTACATTACATATCTAATGTAGGTATAGTACTAATGATATTGGTATTATATGTACATTGATCTGTGGGAATGAATCAGTGTATCACATTATATCGAATGTAGATATAGTGCTAATGATGTTGTTATTAAATGTACATTGATCTGTGGGAATGAATCAGTATAATACATTATATCGAATGTAGATATAGTACTAATGATATTGTTATTCAATCTACATTACATATCTAATGTAGGTATAGTACTAATGATATTGGTATTATATGTACATTGATCTGTGGGAATGAATCAGTGTATTACATTATATCGAATGTAGATATAGTGCTAGTGATGTTGTTATTAAATGTACATTGATCTGTGTGTAGTATCCAGTATATTGCATTATATCTAATGTAGATATGATACTAATATTATTGTTATTAATTGTATATTACATATCTAATGTAGATATAGTACTAATGATATTGGCATTAAATATACATTGATCTGTGGGAATGAATCAGTATATTACGTTATACCTCATGTAGATATAGTGCTAATGATATTGTTATTAAATGTACATTGATCTGTGGGAATGAATCAGTATAATACATTATATCGAATGTAGATATAGTACTAATGATATTGTTATTAAATCTACATTACATATCTAATGTAGGTATAGTACTAATGATATTGGTATTATATGTACATTGATCTGTGGGAATGAATCAGTATATTACATTATATCGAATGTACATATAGTACTAATGATATTGGTATTATATGTACATCGATCTGTGGGAATGAATCAGTATATTACATTATATCGAATGTACATATAGTACTAATGATATTGGTATTATATGTACACTGATCTGTTGGAATGAATCTGTACATGACATTATATCTATTGTAGATATAGAAATAATGATATTGTTATTAAATGTACATTGATCTGTGGGAATGAATCAGTATATTACATTATATCGAATGTAGATATAGTGCTAATGATGTTGTTATTAAATGTACATTGATTTGTGTGTAGTAACCAGTATATTACATTATATCGAATGTAGATATAGTGCTAATGATGTTGTTCTTAAATGTACATTGATCTGTGGGTAGTAGTCAGTATATTATATTATATCTAATGTAGATATGGTACTAATGATATTGTTATTAAATGTACATTGATCTGTGGGAATGAATCAGTGTATTACATTTTACCGAATGTAGATATAGTGCTAATGATGTTGTTATTAAATGTACATTGATCTGTGTGTAGTAACCAGTATATTTCATTATATCTAATGTAGATATGATAATAATAATATTGTTATTAATTGTATATTACATATCTAATGTAGATATAGTACTAATGATATTGGCATTAAATATACTTTGATCTGTGGGAATGAATCAGTATATTACATTATATCGAATGTAGATATAGTACCAATGATATTGTTATTAAATCTACATTACATATCTAATGTAGGTATAGTACTAATGATATTGGTATTATATGTACATTGATCTGTGGGAATGAATCAGTATATTACATTATACCTCATGTAGATATATTGCTAATGATATTGTTATTAAATGTACATTGATCTGTGGGAATGAATCAGTATATAACATTATATCGAATGTAGATATAGTACTAACGATATTGTTATTAAATCTACATTACATATCTAATGTAGGTATAGTACTAATGATATTGTTATTAAATGTGCATTGATCTGTGGGAACGAATCAGTATATTACATTATATCTAATGTAGATATATTACTAATGATATTGTTATTAAATGTACATTGATCTGTGGGAATGAATCAGTATATTACATTTTATCGAATGTAGATATAGTACCAATGATATTGTTATTCAATGTACATTGATCTGTGGGTAGTAATCAGTATATTACATTATATCTAATGTAGATATGATAATAATAATATTGTTATTAATTGTATATTACATATCTAATGTAGATATAGTACTAATGATATTAACATTAAATGTACATTGATCTGTGGGAATGAATCAGTATATTACATTATATGGAAGGTACATATAGTACTAATGATATTGGTATTATATGTACATTGTTCTGTTGGAATGAATCTGTACATGACATTATACCTATTGTAGATATAGTAATAATGATATTGTTATTAAATGTACATTGATCTGTGGGAATGAATCAGTATAATACATTATATCGAATGTAGATATAGTGCTAATGATATTGTTATTAAATCTACATTACATATCTAATGTAGGTATAGTACTAATGATATTGGTATTATATGTACATTGATCTGTGGGAATGAATCAGTGTATTACATTATATCGAATGTAGATATAGTGCTAATGATGTTGTTATTAAATGTACATTGATCTGTGTGTAGTAACCAGTATATTACATTATATCCAATGTAGATATAGTACGAATGATATTGTTATTAAATCTACATTACATATCTAATGTAGGTATAGTACAAATGATATTGGTATTATATGTACATTGATCTGTGGGAATGAATCAGCATATTACATTATATCGAATGTAGATATTGTACCAATGATATTGTTATTAAATGTACATTGATCTGTGGGAATGAATCAGTATATTACATTATATCGAATGTAGATATAGTACATGTGATGGTGTTATTAAATGTACATTGATCTGTGGGTAGTAATCAGTATATTACATTATATCTAATGTAGATATGATAATAATAATATTGTTATTAATTGTATATTACATATCTAATGTAGATATAGTACTAATGATATTAACATTAAATGTACATTGATCTGTGGGAATGAATCAGTATATTACATTATACCTCATGTAGATATAGTGCTAATGATATTGTTATTAAATGAACATTGATCTGTGGGAATGAATCACTATATTACATTATATCGAATGTAGATATAGTACTAATGATATTGTTATTAAATCTACATTACATACCTAATGTAGGTATAGTACTAATGATATTGGTGTTATATGTACACTGATCTGTTGGAATGAATCTGTACATGACATAATATCTATTGTAGATATAGTAATAATGATATTGTTATTAAATGTACATTGATCTGTGGGAAGGAATCCGCATATCACATTATACCTAATGTAGATATGGTAATAACGATATTGTTTTTAAATGTACATTGATCTGTGTGAATGAAGAAGTATATTACATTATATCTCAGGCAGATATTTTGCTAATGATATTGTTATTAAATGAACATTGATCTGTGGGAATGTATCAGTATATTACATTATACCTAATGTAGATATAGTAATAATGATATTGTTATTAAATGTACATTGATCTGTGGGAATGAATCAGTATATTACATTATATCGAATGTAGATATAGTGCTAATGATGTTGTTACTAAATGTGCATTGATCTGTGGGTAGTCGTCAGTATATTACATTATAACTAATGTAGATATGATAATAATAATATTGTTATTAATTGTGTATTACATATCTAACGTAGATATAGTACTAATGATATTAACATTAAATGTACATTGATCTGTGGGAATGAATCAGTATATTACATTATACCTCATGTAGATATAGTGCTAATGATATTGTTATTAAATGAACATTGATCTGTGGGAATGAATCAGTATATTACATTATATCGAATGTAGATATAGTACTAATGATATTGTTATTAAATCTACATTACATATCTAATGTAGGTATAGTACTAATGATATTGTTATTAAATGTGCATTGATCTGTGGGAACGAATCAGTATATTTCATTATATCTAATGTAGATATATTTCTAATGATATTGTTATTAAATGTACAAATAATCTGTGGGAATGAATCAGTATATTACATTTTATCGAATGTAGATATAGTACCAATGATATTGTTATTAAATGTACATTGATCTGTGGGAATGAATCAGTATATTACATTATATCGAATGTAGATACAGTACAAGTGATGGTGTTATTAAATGTACATTGATCTGTGGGTAGTAATCAGTATATTACATTATATCTAATGTAGATATGATAATAATAATATTGTTATTAATTGTATATTACATATCTAATGTAGATATAGTACTAATGATATTAACATTAAATGTACATTGATCTGTGGGAATGAATCAGTATATTACATTATACCTCATGTAGATATAGTGCTAATGATATTGTTATTAAATGAACATTGATCTGTGGGAATGAATCAGTATATTACATTATATCGAATGTAGATATAGTCCCAATGATATTGTTATTAAGTGTACATTGATCTGTGGGAATGAATCAGTATATTACATTATATCGAATGTAGATATAGTCCCAATGATATTGTTATTAAGTGTACATTGATCTGTGGGAATGAATCAGTATATTACATTATATCGAAGGTACATATAGTACTAATGATATTGGTATTAAATGTACATTGATCTGTGGGAAGGAATCCGCATATCACATTATACCTAATGTAGATATGGTAATAACGATATTGTTTTTAAATGTACATTGATCTGTGTGAATGAAGCAGTATATTACATTATATCTCAGGCAGATATTTTGCTAATGATATTGTTATTAAATGAACATTGATCTGTGGGAATGAATCAGTATATTACATTATACCTAATGTAGATATAGTAATAATGATATTGTTATTAAATGTACATTGATCTGTGGGAATGAATCAGTATAATACATTATATCGAATGTAGATATAGTACTAATGATATTGTTATTAAATCTACATTACATATCTAATGTAGGTATAGTACTAATGATATTGGTATTATATGTACATTGATCTGTGGGAATGAATCAGTGTATCACATTATATCGAATGTAGATATAGTGCTAATGATGTTGTTATTAAATGTACATTGATCTGTGGGAATGAATCAGTATAATACATTATATCGAATGTAGATATAGTACTAATGATATTGTTATTCAATCTACATTACATATCTAATGTAGGTATAGTACTAATGATATTGGTATTATATGTACATTGATCTGTGGGAATGAATCAGTGTATTACATTATATCGAATGTAGATATAGTGCTAGTGATGTTGTTATTAAATGTACATTGATCTGTGTGTAGTATCCAGTATATTGCATTATATCTAATGTAGATATGATACTAATATTATTGTTATTAATTGTATATTACATATCTAATGTAGATATAGTACTAATGATATTGGCATTAAATATACATTGATCTGTGGGAATGAATCAGTATATTACGTTATACCTCATGTAGATATAGTGCTAATGATATTGTTATTAAATGTACATTGATCTGTGGGAATGAATCAGTATAATACATTATATCGAATGTAGATATAGTACTAATGATATTGTTATTAAATCTACATTACATATCTAATGTAGGTATAGTACTAATGATATTGTTATTAAATGTGCATTGATCTGTGGGAACGAATCAGTATATTACATTATATCTAATGTAGATATATTACTAATGATATTGTTATTAAATGTACATTGATCTGTGGGAATGAATCAGTATATTACATTTTATCGAATGTAGATATAGTACCAATGATATTGTTATTCAATGTACATTGATCTGTGGGTAGTAATCAGTATATTACATTATATCTAATGTAGATATGATAATAATAATATTGTTATTAATTGTATATTACATATCTAATGTAGATATAGTACTAATGATATTAACATTAAATGTACATTGATCTGTGGGAATGAATCAGTATATTACATTATATGGAAGGTACATATAGTACTAATGATATTGGTATTATATGTACATTGTTCTGTTGGAATGAATCTGTACATGACATTATACCTATTGTAGATATAGTAATAATGATATTGTTATTAAATGTACATTGATCTGTGGGAATGAATCAGTATAATACATTATATCGAATGTAGATATAGTGCTAATGATATTGTTATTAAATCTACATTACATATCTAATGTAGGTATAGTACTAATGATATTGGTATTATATGTACATTGATCTGTGGGAATGAATCAGTGTATTACATTATATCGAATGTAGATATAGTGCTAATGATGTTGTTATTAAATGTACATTGATCTGTGTGTAGTAACCAGTATATTACATTATATCCAATGTAGATATAGTACGAATGATATTGTTATTAAATCTACATTACATATCTAATGTAGGTATAGTACAAATGATATTGGTATTATATGTACATTGATCTGTGGGAATGAATCAGCATATTACATTATATCGAATGTAGATATTGTACCAATGATATTGTTATTAAATGTACATTGATCTGTGGGAATGAATCAGTATATTACATTATATCGAATGTAGATATAGTCCCAATGATATTGTTATTAAGTGTACATTGATCTGTGGGAATGAATCAGTATATTACATTATATCGAATGTACATATAGTACTAATGATGTTGGTATTATATGTACATTGTTCTGTTGGAATGAATCTGTACATGACATTATATCTATTGTAGATATAGTAATAATGGTATTGTTATTAAATGTACATTGATCTGTGGGAATGAATCAGTATAATACATTATATCGAATGTAGATATAGTACTAATGATATTGTTATTCAATCTACATTACATATCTAATGTAGGTATAGTACTAATGATATTGGTATGATATGTACATTGATCTGTGGGAACGAACCAGTATATTACATTATATCGAATGTACATATAGTACTAATGATATTGGTATTATATGTACACTGATCTGTTGGAATGAATCTGTACATGACATTATATCTATTGTAGATATAGAAATAATGATATTGTTATTAAATGTACATTGATCTGTGGGAATGAATCAGTATATTACATTATATCGAATGTAGATATAGTGCTAATGATGTTGTTATTAAATGTACATTGATTTGTGTGTAGTAACCAGTATATTACATTATATCGAATGTAGATATAGTGCGAATGATGTTGTTCTTAAATGTACATTGATCTGTGGGTAGTAGTCAGTATATTATATTATATCTAATGTAGATATGGTACTAATGATATTGTTATTAAATGTACATTGATCTGTGGGAATGAATCAGTGTATTACATTTTACCGAATGTAGATATAGTGCTAATGATGTTGTTATTAAATGTACATTGATCTGTGTGTAGTAACCAGTATATTTCATTATATCTAATGTAGATATGATAATAATAATATTGTTATTAATTGTATATTACATATCTAATGTAGATATAGTACTAATGATATTGGCATTAAATATACTTTGATCTGTGGGAATGAATCAGTATATTACATTATATCGAATGTAGATATAGTACTAATGATATTGTTATTAAATCTACATTACATATCTAATGTAGGTATAGTACTAATGATATTGTTATTAAATGTACATTGATCTGTGGGAATGAATCAGTATATTACATTATACCTAATGTAGATATAGTAATAATGATATTGTTATTAAATGTACATTGATCTGTGGGAATGAATCAGTATATTACATTATATCGAATGTAGATATAGTACTAATGATATTGTTATTAAATCTACATTACATATCTAATGTAGGTATAGTACTAATGATATTGGTATTATATGTACATTGATCTGTGGGAATGAATCAGTATATTACATTATACCTCATGTAGATATAGCGCTAATGATATTGTTATTAAATGAACATTGGTCTGTGGGAATGAATCAGTATATTACATTATATCGAATGTAGATATAGTGCTAATGATATTGTTATTAAATGAACATTGATCTGTGGGAATGAATCAGTATATTACATTATATCGAATGTAGATATAGTCCCAATGATATTGTTATTAAGTGTACATTGATCTGTGGGAATGAATCAGTATATTACATTATATCGAATGTACATATAGTACTAATGATATTGGTATTATATGTACATTGATCTGTGGGAATGAATCAGAATATTGCATTATTTCGAATGTAGATATAGTACCAATGATATTGTTATTAAATGTACATTGATCTGTGGGAATGAATCAGTATATTACATTATATCGAATGTAGATCTAGTACAAGTGATGGTGTTATTAAATGTACATTGATGTGTGGGTAGTAATCAGTATATTACATTATATCTAATGTAGATATGATAATAATAATATTGTTATTAATTGTATATTACATATCTGATGTAGATATAGTACTAATGATATTAACATTAAATGTACATTGATCTGTGGGAATGAATCAGTATATTACATTATACCTCATGTAGATATAGTGCTAATGATATTGTTATTAAATGAACATTGATCTGTGGGAATGAATCAGTATATTACATTATATCGAATGTAGATATAGTCCCAATGATATTGTTATTAACTGTACATTGATCTGTGGGAATGAATCAGTATATTACATTATATCGAATGTACATATAGTACTAATGATATTGGTATTATATGTACATTGTTCTGTTGGAATGAATCTGTACATGACATTATATCTATTGTAGATATAGTAATAATGGTATTGTTATTAAATGTACATTGATCTGTGGGAATGAATCAGTATAATACATTATATCGAATGTAGATATAGTACTAATGATATTCTTATTCAATCTACATTACATATCTAATGTAGGTATAGTACTAATGATATTGGTATTATATGTACATTGATCTGTGGGAACGAATCAGTATATTACATTATATCGAATGTACATATAGTACTAATGATATTGGTATTATATGTACACTGATCTGTTGGAATGAATCTGTACATGACATTATATCTATTGTAGATATAGTAATAATGATATTGTTATTAAATGTACATTGATCTGTGGGAATGAATCAGTATAATACATTATATCGAATGTAGATATAGTACTAATGATATTGTTATTAAATCTACATTACATATCTAATGTAGGTATAGTACTAATGATATTGGTATTATATGTACATTGATCTGTGGGAATGAATCAGTGTATTACATTATATCGAATGTAGATATAGTGCTAATGATGTTGTTATTAAATGTACATTGATCTGTGTGTAGTAACCAGTATATTACATTATATCTAATGTAGATATGATGATAATAATATTGTTATTAATTGTATATTACATATCTAATGTAGATATAGTACTAATGATATTCGCATTAAATATACTTTGATCTGTGGGAATGAATCAGTATATTACATTATAACGAATGTAGATATAGTACTAATGATATTGTTATTAAATCTACATTACATATCTAATGTAGGTATAGTACTAATGATATTGGTATTATATGTACATTGATCTGTGGGAATGAATCAGTATATTACATTATACCGCATGTAGATATAGTGCTAATGATATTGTTATTAAATGAACATTGATCTGTGGGAATGAATCAGTATATTACATTATATCGAATGTAGATATAGTACTAATGATATTGGTATTAAATGTACATTGATCTGTGGGAAGGAATCCGTATATTACATTATACCTAATGTAGATATGGTAATAACGATATTGTTTTTAAATGTACATTGATCTGTGTGAATGAAGCAGTATATTACATTATATCTCAGGCAGATATTTTGCTAATGATATTGTTATTAAATGTACATTGATCTGTGGGAATGAATCAGTATATTACATTATACCTAATGTAGATATAGTAATAATCATATTGTTATTGAATGTACATTGATCTGTGGGAATGAATCAGTACATTACATTATATCGAATTTAGATATAGTGCTAATGATGTTGTTACTAAATGTACATTGATCTGTGGGTAGTAGTCAGTATATTACATTATAACTAATGTAGATATGATAATAATAATATTGTTATTAATTGTGTATTACATATCTAACGTAGATATAGTACTAATGATATTGACATTAAATGTACTTTGATCTGTGGGAATGAATCAGTATATTACATTATATCTAATGTAGATATATTGCTAATGATATTGTTATTAAATGTACATTGATCTGTGGGAATGAATCAGAATATTACATTATATCGAATGTAGATATAGTACAAGTGATGGTGTTATTAAATGTACATTGATCTGTGGGTAGTAATCAGTATATTACATTATATCTAATGTAGATATGATAATAATAATATTGTTATTAATTGTATATTACATATCTAATGTAGATATATTACTAATGATATTGTTATTAAATGTACATTGATCTGTGGGAATGAATCAGAATATTACATTATATCGAATGTAGATATAGTACCAATGATATTGTTATTAAATGTACATTGATCTGTGGGAATGAATCAGTATATTACATTATATCGAGTGTACATATAGTACTAATGATATTGGTATTATATGTACACTGATCTGTTGGAATGAATCTGTACATGACATTATATCTATTGTAGATATAGTGCTAATGATGTTGTTATTAAATGTACATTGATCTGTGTGTAGTAACCAGTATATTACATTATATCTAATGTAGATATGATAATAATAATATTGTTATTAATTGTATATTACATATCTAATGTAGATATAGTACTAATGATATTGGCATTAAATATACTTTGATCTGTGGGAATGAATCAGTATATTACATTATATCGAATGTAGATATAGTACGAATGATATTGTTATTAAATCTACATTACATATCTAATGTAGGTATAGTACTAATGATATTGGTATTATATGTACATTGATCTGTGGGAATGAATCAGTATATTACATTATACCTTATGTAGATATAGTGCTAATGATATTGTTATTAAATGTACATTGATCTGTGGGAATGAAACAGTATATTACATTATATCGAATGTAGACATAGTGCTAATGATATTGGTATTATATGTACATTGATCTGTGGGAATGAATCAGTATATTACATTATACCTCATGTAGATATAGTGCTAATGATATTGTTATTAAATGAACATTGATCTGTGGGAATGAATCAGTATATTACATTATATCGAATGTAGATATAGTACTAATGATATTGGTATTAAATGTACATTGATCTGTGGGAATGAATCAGTATATTACATTATACCTAATGTAGATACAGTAATAATGATATTGTTATTAAATGTACATTGATCTGTGGGAATGAATCAGTATATTACATTATATCGGATGTAGATATAGTGCTAATGATGTTGTTACTAAATGTACATTGATCTGTGGGTAGTAGTCAGTATATTACATTATAACTAATGTAGATATGATAATAATAATATTGTTATTAATTGTGTATTACATATCTAACGTAGATATAGTACTAATGATATTGACATTAAATGTACTTTGATCTGTGGGAATGAATCAGTATATTACATTATATCTAATGTAGATATATTACTAATGATATTGTTATTAAATGTACATTGATCTGTAGGAATGAATCAGAATATTACATTATATCGAATGTAGATATAGTACCAATGATATTGTTATTAAATGTACATTGTTCTGTGAGAATGAATCAGTATATTACATTATATCTAATGTAGATATGATAATAATAATATTGTTATTAATTGTATATTACATATCTGATGTAGATATAGTACTAATGATATTAACATTAAATGTACATTGATCTGTGGGAATGAATCAGTATATTACATTATACCTCATGTAGATATAGTGCTAATGATATTCTTATTAAATGAACATTGATCTGTGGGAATGAATCAGTATATTACATTATATCGAATGTAGATATAGTCCCAATGATATTGTTATTAACTGTACATTGATCTGTGGGAATGAATCAGTATATTACATTATATCGAATGTAGATATAGTACTAATGATATTGGTATTATATGTACATTGTTCTGTTGGAATGAATCTGTACATGACATTATATCTATTGTAGATATAGTAATAATGGTATTGTTATTAAATGTACATTGATCTGTGGTAGTAATCAGTGTATTACATTATATCTAATGTAGATATGATAATAATAATATTGTTATTAATTGTATATTACATATCTAATGTAGATATACTACTAATGATATTAACATTAAATGTACATTGATCTGTGGGAATGAATAAGTATATTACATTATACCTCATGTAGATATAGTGCTAATGATATTGTTTTTAAATGAACATTGATCTGTGGGAATGAATCAGTATATTACATTATATCGAATGTAGATATAGTACTAATGATATTGTTATTAAATCTATGTTACATATCTAATGTAGGTATAGTACTAATGATATTGTTATTAAATGTGCATTGATCTGTGCGAACGAATCAGTATATTACATTATATCGAATGTAGATATAGTTCTAATGATATTGTTATTTAATGTACATCGATCTGTGGGAATGAATCAGTCTATTACATTATATCTAATGTAGTTATGGTAATAATAATATTGTTATTAATTGTACATTACATATCTAATGTAGATGTAGTACTAATGATATTGGTGTTATATGTACATTGATCTGTTGGAATGAATCTGTACATGACATTATATCTATTGTAGATATAGTAATAATGATATTGTTATTAAATGTACATTGATCTGTGGGAATGAATCAGTATATTACATTATATCGAATGTAGATATAGTGCTAATGATGTTGTTATTAAATGTACATTGATCTGCGTGTAGAAACCAGTGTATTACATTATATCTAATGTAGATATGATAATAATAATATTGTTATTAATTGTATATTACATATCTAATGTAGATATAGTACTACTGATATTGGCATTAAATGTACATTGATCTGTGGGAATGAATCAGTCTATTACATTATATCGAATGTAGATATAGAACCAATGATATTGTTATTAAATGTACATTGATCTGTGGGAATGAACCAGTATATTAAATTATATCGAATGTAGATATAGTACTAATGATATTGTTATTAAATCTACATTACATATCTAATGTAGGTATGCTACTAATGATATTGTTATTAAATGTACATTGATCTGTGGGAATGAATCAGTCTAATGCATTATATCTAATGTAGATATGGTAATAATAATATTGTTATTAACTGTACATTACATATCTAATGTAGATATAGTACTAATGATATTGGCATTAAATATACTTTGATCTGTGGGAATGAATCAGTATATTACATTATATCGAATGTAGATATAGTACTAATGATATTGGTACTATATGTACATTGATCTGTGGGAACGAATCAGTATATTACATTATATCGAATGTACATATAGTAATAATGATATTGGTATTATATGTACATTGATCTGTTGGAATGAATCTGTACATGACATTATATCTATTGTAGATAGAGTAATAATGATATTGTTATTAAATGTACATTGATCTGTGGGAATGAATCAGTATATTACATTATATCGAATGTAGATATAGTGCGAATGATGTTGTTATTAAATGTACATTGATTTGTGTGTAGTAACCAGTATATTACATTATATCTAATGTAGATATGATAATAATAATATTGTTATTAATTGTATATTACATATCTAATGTAGATATAGTACTAATGATATTGGCATTAAATATACTTTGATCTGGGGGAATGAATCAGTATATTACATTATATCGAATGTAGATATAGTACGAATGATATTGTTATTAAATCTACATTACATATCTAATGTAGGTATAGTACTAATGATATTGGTGTTATATGTACATTGATCTGTTGGAATGAATCTATACATGACATTATATCTATTGTAGATATAGTAATAATGATATTGTTATTAAATGTACATTGATCTGTGGGAATGAATCAGTATATTACATTATATCGAATGTAGATACAGTGCTAATGATATTGTTATTAAATGAACATTGATCATTGGGAATGAATCAGTATATTACATTATATCGAATGTAGATATAGTACTAACGATATTGTTATTAAATCTACATTACATATCTAATGTAGGTATAGTACTAATGATATTGTTATTAAATGTGCATTGATCTGTGGGAACGAATCAGTATATTACATTATATCTAATGTAGATATATTACTAATGATATTGTTATTAAATGTACAGTGATCTGTGGGAATGAATCAGTATATCACATTTTATCGAATGTAGATATAGTACCAATGATATTGTTATTAAATGTACATTGATCTGTGGGAATGAATCAGTATATTACATTATATCGAATGTAGATATAGTACAAGTGATGGTGTTATTAAATGTACATTGATGTGTGGGTAGTAATCAGTATATTACATTATATCTAATGTAGATGTGATAATAATAATATTGTTATTAATTGTATATTACATATCTAATGTAGATATAGTACTAATGATATTAACATTAAATGTACATTGATCTGTGGGAATGAATCAGCATATTACATTATACCTCATGTAGATGTAGTGCTAATGATATTGTTATTAAATGAACATTGATCTGTGGGAATGAATCAGTATATTACATTATACCTCATGTAGATATAGTGCTAATGATATTGTTATTAAATGAACATTGATCTGTGGGAATGAATCAGTATATTACATTATATCGAATGTAGATATAGTACGAATGATATTGTTATTAAATCTACATTACATATCTACTGTAGGTATAGTACTAATGATATTGGTATTATATGTACATTGATCTGTGGGAATGAATCAGTATATTACATTATACCTCATGTAGATATAGTGCTAATGATATTGTTATAAAATGTACATTGATCTGTGGGAATGAATCAGTATATAACATTATATCGAATGTAGATATAGTACTAATGATATTGTTATTAAATCTATGTTACATATCTAATATAGGTATAGTACTAATGATATTGTTATTAAATGTGCATTGATCTGTGGGAACGAATCAGTATATTACATTATATCGAATGTAGATATAGTACTAATGATATTGTTATTTAATGTACATCGATCTGTGGGAATGAATCAGTCTATTACATTATATCTAATGTAGTTATGGTAATAATAATATTGTTATTAATTGTACATTACATATCTAATGTAGATGTAGTACTAATGATATTGGTGTTATATGTACATTGATCTGTTGGAATGAATCTGTACATGACATTATATCTATTGTAGATATAGTAATAATGATATTGTTATTAAATGTACATTGATCTGTGGGAATGAATCAGTATATTACATTATATCGAATGTAGATATAGTGCTAATGATGTTGTTATTAAATGTACATTGATCTGTGTGTAGAAACCAGTGTATTACATTATATCTAATGTAGATATGATAATAATAATATTGTTGTTAATTGTATATTACATATCTAATGTAGATATAGTACTACTGATATTGGCATTAAATGTACATTGATCTGTGGGAATGAATCAGTCTATTACATTATATCGAATGTAGATATAGAACCAATGATATTGTTATTAAATGTACATTGATCTGTGGGAATGAACCAGTATATTAAATTATATCGAATGTAGATATAGTACTAATGATATTGTTATTAAATCTACATTACATATCTAATGTAGGTATGCTACTAATGATATTGTTATTAAATGTACATTGATCTGTGGGAATGAATCAGTCTAATGCATTATATCTAATGTAGATATGGTAATAATAATATTGTTATTAACTGTACATTACATATCTAATGTAGATATAGTACTAATGATATTGGCATTAAATATACTTTGATCTGTGGGAATGAATCAGTATATTACATTATATCGAATGTAGATATAGTACTAATGATATTGGTACTATATGTACATTGATCTGTGGGAACGAATCAGTATATTACATTATATCGAATGTACATATAGTAATAATGATATTGGTATTATATGTACATTGATCTGTTGGAATGAATCTGTACATGACATTATATCTATTGTAGATAGAGTAATAATGATATTGTTATTAAATGTACATTGATCTGTGGGAATGAATCAGTATATTACATTATATCGAATGTAGATATAGTGCGAATGATGTTGTTATTAAATGTACATTGATTTGTGTGTAGTAACCAGTATATTACATTATATCTAATGTAGATATGATAATAATAATATTGTTATTAATTGTATATTACATATCTAATGTAGATATAGTACTAATGATATTGGCATTAAATATACTTTGATCTGTGGGAATGAATCAGTATATTACATTATATCGAATGTAGATATAGTACGAATGATATTGTTATTAAATCTACATTACATACCTAATGTAGGTATAGTACTAATGATATTGGTGTTATATGTACACTGATCTGTTGGAATGAATCTGTACATGACATAATATCTATTGTAGATATAGTAATAATGATATTGTTATTAAATGTACATTGATCTGTGGGAAGGAATCCGCATATCACATTATACCTAATGTAGATATGGTAATAACGATATTGTTTTTAAATGTACATTGATCTGTGTGAATGAAGAAGTATATTACATTATATCTCAGGCAGATATTTTGCTAATGATATTGTTATTAAATGAACATTGATCTGTGGGAATGTATCAGTATATTACATTATACCTAATGTAGATATAGTAATAATGATATTGTTATTAAATGTACATTGATCTGTGGGAATGAATCAGTATATTACATTATATCGAATGTAGATATAGTGCTAATGATGTTGTTACTAAATGTGCATTGATCTGTGGGTAGTCGTCAGTATATTACATTATAACTAATGTAGATATGATAATAATAATATTGTTATTAATTGTGTATTACATATCTAACGTAGATATAGTACTAATGATATTAACATTAAATGTACATTGATCTGTGGGAATGAATCAGTATATTACATTATACCTCATGTAGATATAGTGCTAATGATATTGTTATTAAATGAACATTGATCTGTGGGAATGAATCAGTATATTACATTATATCGAATGTAGATATAGTACTAATGATATTGTTATTAAATCTACATTACATATCTAATGTAGGTATAGTACTAATGATATTGTTATTAAATGTGCATTGATCTGTGGGAACGAATCAGTATATTTCATTATATCTAATGTAGATATATTTCTAATGATATTGTTATTAAATGTACAAATAATCTGTGGGAATGAATCAGTATATTACATTTTATCGAATGTAGATATAGTACCAATGATATTGTTATTAAATGTACATTGATCTGTGGGAATGAATCAGTATATTACATTATATCGAATGTAGATACAGTACAAGTGATGGTGTTATTAAATGTACATTGATCTGTGGGTAGTAATCAGTATATTACATTATATCTAATGTAGATATGATAATAATAATATTGTTATTAATTGTATATTACATATCTAATGTAGATATAGTACTAATGATATTAACATTAAATGTACATTGATCTGTGGGAATGAATCAGTATATTACATTATACCTCATGTAGATATAGTGCTAATGATATTGTTATTAAATGAACATTGATCTGTGGGAATGAATCAGTATATTACATTATATCGAATGTAGATATAGTCCCAATGATATTGTTATTAAGTGTACATTGATCTGTGGGAATGAATCAGTATATTACATTATATCGAATGTAGATATAGTCCCAATGATATTGTTATTAAGTGTACATTGATCTGTGGGAATGAATCAGTATATTACATTATATCGAAGGTACATATAGTACTAATGATATTGGTATTAAATGTACATTGATCTGTGGGAAGGAATCCGCATAT
Source organism: Osmia lignaria lignaria (assembly GCF_051020975.1). Taxonomy (NCBI): domain Eukaryota; kingdom Metazoa; phylum Arthropoda; class Insecta; order Hymenoptera; family Megachilidae; genus Osmia; species Osmia lignaria. The sequence goes on from NC_135036.1 coordinate 1,574,781, forward strand.
CACATTATACCTAATGTAGATATGGTAATAACGATATTGTTTTTAAATGTACATTGATCTGTGTGAATGAAGCAGTATATTACATTATATCTCAGGCAGATATTTTGCTAATGATATTGTTATTAAATGAACATTGATCTGTGGGAATGAATCAGTATATTACATTATACCTAATGTAGATATAGTAATAATGATATTGTTATTAAATGTACATTGATCTGTGGGAATGAATCAGTATAATACATTATATCGAATGTAGATATAGTACTAATGATATTGTTATTAAATCTACATTACATATCTAATGTAGGTATAGTACTAATGATATTGGTATTATATGTACATTGATCTGTGGGAATGAATCAGTGTATCTCATTATATCGAATGTAGATATAGTGCTAATGATGTTGTTATTAAATGTACATTGATCTGTGGGAATGAATCAGTATAATACATTATATCGAATGTAGATATAGTACTAATGATATTGTTATTCAATCTACATTACATATCTAATGTAGGTATAGTACTAATGATATTGGTATTATATGTACATTGATCTGTGGGAATGAATCAGTGTATTACATTATATCGAATGTAGATATAGTGCTAGTGATGTTGTTATTAAATGTACATTGATCTGTGTGTAGTATCCAGTATATTGCATTATATCTAATGTAGATATGATACTAATATTATTGTTATTAATTGTATATTACATATCTAATGTAGATATAGTACTAATGATATTGGCATTAAATATACATTGATCTGTGGGAATGAATCAGTATATTACGTTATACCTCATGTAGATATAGTGCTAATGATATTGTTATTAAATGTACATTGATCTGTGGGAATGAATCAGTATAATACATTATATCGAATGTAGATATAGTACTAATGATATTGTTATTAAATCTACATTACATATCTAATGTAGGTATAGTACTAATGATATTGGTATTATATGTACATTGATCTGTGGGAATGAATCAGTATATTACATTATATCGAATGTACATATAGTACTAATGATATTGGTATTATATGTACATCGATCTGTGGGAATGAATCAGTATATTACATTATATCGAATGTACATATAGTACTAATGATATTGGTATTATATGTACACTGATCTGTTGGAATGAATCTGTACATGACATTATATCTATTGTAGATATAGAAATAATGATATTGTTATTAAATGTACATTGATCTGTGGGAATGAATCAGTATATTACATTATATCGAATGTAGATATAGTGCTAATGATGTTGTTATTAAATGTACATTGATTTGTGTGTAGTAACCAGTATATTACATTATATCGAATGTAGATATAGTGCTAATGATGTTGTTCTTAAATGTACATTGATCTGTGGGTAGTAGTCAGTATATTATATTATATCTAATGTAGATATGGTACTAATGATATTGTTATTAAATGTACATTGATCTGTGGGAATGAATCAGTGTATTACATTTTACCGAATGTAGATATAGTGCTAATGATGTTGTTATTAAATGTACATTGATCTGTGTGTAGTAACCAGTATATTTCATTATATCTAATGTAGATATGATAATAATAATATTGTTATTAATTGTATATTACATATCTAATGTAGATATAGTACTAATGATATTGGCATTAAATATACTTTGATCTGTGGGAATGAATCAGTATATTACATTATATCGAATGTAGATATAGTACCAATGATATTGTTATTAAATCTACATTACATATCTAATGTAGGTATAGTACTAATGATATTGGTATTATATGTACATTGATCTGTGGGAATGAATCAGTATATTACATTATACCTCATGTAGATATATTGCTAATGATATTGTTATTAAATGTACATTGATCTGTGGGAATGAATCAGTATATAACATTATATCGAATGTAGATATAGTACTAACGATATTGTTATTAAATCTACATTACATATCTAATGTAGGTATAGTACTAATGATATTGTTATTAAATGTGCATTGATCTGTGGGAACGAATCAGTATATTACATTATATCTAATGTAGATATATTACTAATGATATTGTTATTAAATGTACATTGATCTGTGGGAATGAATCAGTATATTACATTTTATCGTATGTAGATATAGTACCAATGATATTGTTATTCAATGTACATTGATCTGTGGGTAGTAATCAGTATATTACATTATATCTAATGTAGATATGATAATAATAATATTGTTATTAATTGTATATTACATATCTAATGTAGATATAGTACTAATGATATTAACATTAAATGTACATTGATCTGTGGGAATGAATCAGTATATTACATTATATGGAAGGTACATATAGTACTAATGATATTGGTATTATATGTACATTGTTCTGTTGGAATGAATCTGTACATGACATTATACCTATTGTAGATATAGTAATAATGATATTGTTATTAAATGTACATTGATCTGTGGGAATGAATCAGTATAATACATTATATCGAATGTAGATATAGTGCTAATGATATTGTTATTAAATCTACATTACATATCTAATGTAGGTATAGTACTAATGATATTGGTATTATATGTACATTGATCTGTGGGAATGAATCAGTGTATTACATTATATCGAATGTAGATATAGTGCTAATGATGTTGTTATTAAATGTACATTGATCTGTGTGTAGTAACCAGTATATTACATTATATCCAATGTAGATATAGTACGAATGATATTGTTATTAAATCTACATTACATATCTAATGTAGGTATAGTACAAATGATATTGGTATTATATGTACATTGATCTGTGGGAATGAATCAGCATATTACATTATATCGAATGTAGATATTGTACCAATGATATTGTTATTAAATGTACATTGATCTGTGGGAATGAATCAGTATATTACATTATATCGAATGTAGATATAGTACATGTGATGGTGTTATTAAATGTACATTGATCTGTGGGTAGTAATCAGTATATTACATTATATCTAATGTAGATATGATAATAATAATATTGTTATTAATTGTATATTACATATCTAATGTAGATATAGTACTAATGATATTAACATTAAATGTACATTGATCTGTGGGAATGAATCAGTATATTACATTATACCTCATGTAGATATAGTGCTAATGATATTGTTATTAAATGAACATTGATCTGTGGGAATGAATCACTATATTACATTATATCGAATGTAGATATAGTACTAATGATATTGTTATTAAATCTACATTACATACCTAATGTAGGTATAGTACTAATGATATTGGTGTTATATGTACACTGATCTGTTGGAATGAATCTGTACATGACATAATATCTATTGTAGATATAGTAATAATGATATTGTTATTAAATGTACATTGATCTGTGGGAAGGAATCCGCATATCACATTATACCTAATGTAGATATGGTAATAACGATATTGTTTTTAAATGTACATTGATCTGTGTGAATGAAGAAGTATATTACATTATATCTCAGGCAGATATTTTGCTAATGATATTGTTATTAAATGAACATTGATCTGTGGGAATGTATCAGTATATTACATTATACCTAATGTAGATATAGTAATAATGATATTGTTATTAAATGTACATTGATCTGTGGGAATGAATCAGTATATTACATTATATCGAATGTAGATATAGTGCTAATGATGTTGTTACTAAATGTGCATTGATCTGTGGGTAGTCGTCAGTATATTACATTATAACTAATGTAGATATGATAATAATAATATTGTTATTAATTGTGTATTACATATCTAACGTAGATATAGTACTAATGATATTAACATTAAATGTACATTGATCTGTGGGAATGAATCAGTATATTACATTATACCTCATGTAGATATAGTGCTAATGATATTGTTATTAAATGAACATTGATCTGTGGGAATGAATCAGTATATTACATTATATCGAATGTAGATATAGTACTAATGATATTGTTATTAAATCTACATTACATATCTAATGTAGGTATAGTACTAATGATATTGTTATTAAATGTGCATTGATCTGTGGGAACGAATCAGTATATTTCATTATATCTAATGTAGATATATTTCTAATGATATTGTTATTAAATGTACAAATAATCTGTGGGAATGAATCAGTATATTACATTTTATCGAATGTAGATATAGTACCAATGATATTGTTATTAAATGTACATTGATCTGTGGGAATGAATCAGTATATTACATTATATCGAATGTAGATACAGTACAAGTGATGGTGTTATTAAATGTACATTGATCTGTGGGTAGTAATCAGTATATTACATTATATCTAATGTAGATATGATAATAATAATATTGTTATTAATTGTATATTACATATCTAATGTAGATATAGTACTAATGATATTAACATTAAATGTACATTGATCTGTGGGAATGAATCAGTATATTACATTATACCTCATGTAGATATAGTGCTAATGATATTGTTATTAAATGAACATTGATCTGTGGGAATGAATCAGTATATTACATTATATCGAATGTAGATATAGTCCCAATGATATTGTTATTAAGTGTACATTGATCTGTGGGAATGAATCAGTATATTACATTATATCGAATGTAGATATAGTCCCAATGATATTGTTATTAAGTGTACATTGATCTGTGGGAATGAATCAGTATATTACATTATATCGAAGGTACATATAGTACTAATGATATTGGTATTAAATGTACATTGATCTGTGGGAAGGAATCCGCATATCACATTATACCTAATGTAGATATGGTAATAACGATATTGTTTTTAAATGTACATTGATCTGTGTGAATGAAGCAGTATATTACATTATATCTCAGGCAGATATTTTGCTAATGATATTGTTATTAAATGAACATTGATCTGTGGGAATGAATCAGTATATTACATTATACCTAATGTAGATATAGTAATAATGATATTGTTATTAAATGTACATTGATCTGTGGGAATGAATCAGTATAATACATTATATCGAATGTAGATATAGTACTAATGATATTGTTATTAAATCTACATTACATATCTAATGTAGGTATAGTACTAATGATATTGGTATTATATGTACATTGATCTGTGGGAATGAATCAGTGTATCACATTATATCGAATGTAGATATAGTGCTAATGATGTTGTTATTAAATGTACATTGATCTGTGGGAATGAATCAGTATAATACATTATATCGAATGTAGATATAGTACTAATGATATTGTTATTCAATCTACATTACATATCTAATGTAGGTATAGTACTAATGATATTGGTATTATATGTACATTGATCTGTGGGAATGAATCAGTGTATTACATTATATCGAATGTAGATATAGTGCTAGTGATGTTGTTATTAAATGTACATTGATCTGTGTGTAGTATCCAGTATATTGCATTATATCTAATGTAGATATGATACTAATATTATTGTTATTAATTGTATATTACATATCTAATGTAGATATAGTACTAATGATATTGGCATTAAATATACATTGATCTGTGGGAATGAATCAGTATATTACGTTATACCTCATGTAGATATAGTGCTAATGATATTGTTATTAAATGTACATTGATCTGTGGGAATGAATCAGTATAATACATTATATCGAATGTAGATATAGTACTAATGATATTGTTATTAAATCTACATTACATATCTAATGTAGGTATAGTACTAATGATATTGGTATTATATGTACATTGATCTGTGGGAATGAATCAGTATATTACATTATATCGAATGTACATATAGTACTAATGATATTGGTATTATATGTACATCGATCTGTGGGAATGAATCAGTATATTACATTATATCGAATGTACATATAGTACTAATGATATTGGTATTATATGTACACTGATCTGTTGGAATGAATCTGTACATGACATTATATCTATTGTAGATATAGAAATAATGATATTGTTATTAAATGTACATTGATCTGTGGGAATGAATCAGTATATTACATTATATCGAATGTAGATATAGTGCTAATGATGTTGTTATTAAATGTACATTGATTTGTGTGTAGTAACCAGTATATTACATTATATCGAATGTAGATATAGTGCTAATGATGTTGTTCTTAAATGTACATTGATCTGTGGGTAGTAGTCAGTATATTATATTATATCTAATGTAGATATGGTACTAATGATATTGTTATTAAATGTACATTGATCTGTGGGAATGAATCAGTGTATTACATTTTACCGAATGTAGATATAGTGCTAATGATGTTGTTATTAAATGTACATTGATCTGTGTGTAGTAACCAGTATATTTCATTATATCTAATGTAGATATGATAATAATAATATTGTTATTAATTGTATATTACATATCTAATGTAGATATAGTACTAATGATATTGGCATTAAATATACTTTGATCTGTGGGAATGAATCAGTATATTACATTATATCGAATGTAGATATAGTACCAATGATATTGTTATTAAATCTACATTACATATCTAATGTAGGTATAGTACTAATGATATTGGTATTATATGTACATTGATCTGTGGGAATGAATCAGTATATTACATTATACCTCATGTAGATATATTGCTAATGATATTGTTATTAAATGTACATTGATCTGTGGGAATGAATCAGTATATAACATTATATCGAATGTAGATATAGTACTAACGATATTGTTATTAAATCTACATTACATATCTAATGTAGGTATAGTACTAATGATATTGTTATTAAATGTGCATTGATCTGTGGGAACGAATCAGTATATTACATTATATCTAATGTAGATATATTACTAATGATATTGTTATTAAATGTACATTGATCTGTGGGAATGAATCAGTATATTACATTTTATCGAATGTAGATATAGTACCAATGATATTGTTATTCAATGTACATTGATCTGTGGGTAGTAATCAGTATATTACATTATATCTAATGTAGATATGATAATAATAATATTGTTATTAATTGTATATTACATATCTAATGTAGATATAGTACTAATGATATTAACATTAAATGTACATTGATCTGTGGGAATGAATCAGTATATTACATTATATGGAAGGTACATATAGTACTAATGATATTGGTATTATATGTACATTGTTCTGTTGGAATGAATCTGTACATGACATTATACCTATTGTAGATATAGTAATAATGATATTGTTATTAAATGTACATTGATCTGTGGGAATGAATCAGTATAATACATTATATCGAATGTAGATATAGTGCTAATGATATTGTTATTAAATCTACATTACATATCTAATGTAGGTATAGTACTAATGATATTGGTATTATATGTACATTGATCTGTGGGAATGAATCAGTGTATTACATTATATCGAATGTAGATATAGTGCTAATGATGTTGTTATTAAATGTACATTGATCTGTGTGTAGTAACCAGTATATTACATTATATCCAATGTAGATATAGTACGAATGATATTGTTATTAAATCTACATTACATATCTAATGTAGGTATAGTACAAATGATATTGGTATTATATGTACATTGATCTGTGGGAATGAATCAGCATATTACATTATATCGAATGTAGATATTGTACCAATGATATTGTTATTAAATGTACATTGATCTGTGGGAATGAATCAGTATATTACATTATATCGAATGTAGATATAGTCCCAATGATATTGTTATTAAGTGTACATTGATCTGTGGGAATGAATCAGTATATTACATTATATCGAATGTACATATAGTACTAATGATGTTGGTATTATATGTACATTGTTCTGTTGGAATGAATCTGTACATGACATTATATCTATTGTAGATATAGTAATAATGGTATTGTTATTAAATGTACATTGATCTGTGGGAATGAATCAGTATAATACATTATATCGAATGTAGATATAGTACTAATGATATTGTTATTCAATCTACATTACATATCTAATGTAGGTATAGTACTAATGATATTGGTATGATATGTACATTGATCTGTGGGAACGAACCAGTATATTACATTATATCGAATGTACATATAGTACTAATGATATTGGTATTATATGTACACTGATCTGTTGGAATGAATCTGTACATGACATTATATCTATTGTAGATATAGAAATAATGATATTGTTATTAAATGTACATTGATCTGTGGGAATGAATCAGTATATTACATTATATCGAATGTAGATATAGTGCTAATGATGTTGTTATTAAATGTACATTGATTTGTGTGTAGTAACCAGTATATTACATTATATCGAATGTAGATATAGTGCGAATGATGTTGTTCTTAAATGTACATTGATCTGTGGGTAGTAGTCAGTATATTATATTATATCTAATGTAGATATGGTACTAATGATATTGTTATTAAATGTACATTGATCTGTGGGAATGAATCAGTGTATTACATTTTACCGAATGTAGATATAGTGCTAATGATGTTGTTATTAAATGTACATTGATCTGTGTGTAGTAACCAGTATATTTCATTATATCTAATGTAGATATGATAATAATAATATTGTTATTAATTGTATATTACATATCTAATGTAGATATAGTACTAATGATATTGGCATTAAATATACTTTGATCTGTGGGAATGAATCAGTATATTACATTATATCGAATGTAGATATAGTACTAATGATATTGTTATTAAATCTACATTACATATCTAATGTAGGTATAGTACTAATGATATTGTTATTAAATGTACATTGATCTGTGGGAATGAATCAGTATATTACATTATACCTAATGTAGATATAGTAATAATGATATTGTTATTAAATGTACATTGATCTGTGGGAATGAATCAGTATATTACATTATATCGAATGTAGATATAGTACTAATGATATTGTTATTAAATCTACATTACATATCTAATGTAGGTATAGTACTAATGATATTGGTATTATATGTACATTGATCTGTGGGAATGAATCAGTATATTACATTATACCTCATGTAGATATAGCGCTAATGATATTGTTATTAAATGAACATTGGTCTGTGGGAATGAATCAGTATATTACATTATATCGAATGTAGATATAGTGCTAATGATATTGTTATTAAATGAACATTGATCTGTGGGAATGAATCAGTATATTACATTATATCGAATGTAGATATAGTCCCAATGATATTGTTATTAAGTGTACATTGATCTGTGGGAATGAATCAGTATATTACATTATATCGAATGTACATATAGTACTAATGATATTGGTATTATATGTACATTGATCTGTGGGAATGAATCAGAATATTGCATTATTTCGAATGTAGATATAGTACCAATGATATTGTTATTAAATGTACATTGATCTGTGGGAATGAATCAGTATATTACATTATATCGAATGTAGATCTAGTACAAGTGATGGTGTTATTAAATGTACATTGATGTGTGGGTAGTAATCAGTATATTACATTATATCTAATGTAGATATGATAATAATAATATTGTTATTAATTGTATATTACATATCTGATGTAGATATAGTACTAATGATATTAACATTAAATGTACATTGATCTGTGGGAATGAATCAGTATATTACATTATACCTCATGTAGATATAGTGCTAATGATATTGTTATTAAATGAACATTGATCTGTGGGAATGAATCAGTATATTACATTATATCGAATGTAGATATAGTCCCAATGATATTGTTATTAACTGTACATTGATCTGTGGGAATGAATCAGTATATTACATTATATCGAATGTACATATAGTACTAATGATATTGGTATTATATGTACATTGTTCTGTTGGAATGAATCTGTACATGACATTATATCTATTGTAGATATAGTAATAATGGTATTGTTATTAAATGTACATTGATCTGTGGGAATGAATCAGTATAATACATTATATCGAATGTAGATATAGTACTAATGATATTCTTATTCAATCTACATTACATATCTAATGTAGGTATAGTACTAATGATATTGGTATTATATGTACATTGATCTGTGGGAACGAATCAGTATATTACATTATATCGAATGTACATATAGTACTAATGATATTGGTATTATATGTACACTGATCTGTTGGAATGAATCTGTACATGACATTATATCTATTGTAGATATAGTAATAATGATATTGTTATTAAATGTACATTGATCTGTGGGAATGAATCAGTATAATACATTATATCGAATGTAGATATAGTACTAATGATATTGTTATTAAATCTACATTACATATCTAATGTAGGTATAGTACTAATGATATTGGTATTATATGTACATTGATCTGTGGGAATGAATCAGTGTATTACATTATATCGAATGTAGATATAGTGCTAATGATGTTGTTATTAAATGTACATTGATCTGTGTGTAGTAACCAGTATATTACATTATATCTAATGTAGATATGATGATAATAATATTGTTATTAATTGTATATTACATATCTAATGTAGATATAGTACTAATGATATTCGCATTAAATATACTTTGATCTGTGGGAATGAATCAGTATATTACATTATAACGAATGTAGATATAGTACTAATGATATTGTTATTAAATCTACATTACATATCTAATGTAGGTATAGTACTAATGATATTGGTATTATATGTACATTGATCTGTGGGAATGAATCAGTATATTACATTATACCGCATGTAGATATAGTGCTAATGATATTGTTATTAAATGAACATTGATCTGTGGGAATGAATCAGTATATTACATTATATCGAATGTAGATATAGTACTAATGATATTGGTATTAAATGTACATTGATCTGTGGGAAGGAATCCGTATATTACATTATACCTAATGTAGATATGGTAATAACGATATTGTTTTTAAATGTACATTGATCTGTGTGAATGAAGCAGTATATTACATTATATCTCAGGCAGATATTTTGCTAATGATATTGTTATTAAATGTACATTGATCTGTGGGAATGAATCAGTATATTACATTATACCTAATGTAGATATAGTAATAATCATATTGTTATTGAATGTACATTGATCTGTGGGAATGAATCAGTACATTACATTATATCGAATTTAGATATAGTGCTAATGATGTTGTTACTAAATGTACATTGATCTGTGGGTAGTAGTCAGTATATTACATTATAACTAATGTAGATATGATAATAATAATATTGTTATTAATTGTGTATTACATATCTAACGTAGATATAGTACTAATGATATTGACATTAAATGTACTTTGATCTGTGGGAATGAATCAGTATATTACATTATATCTAATGTAGATATATTGCTAATGATATTGTTATTAAATGTACATTGATCTGTGGGAATGAATCAGTATATTACATTATATCGAATGTAGATATAGTACAAGTGATGGTGTTATTAAATGTACATTGATCTGTGGGAATAAATCAGTATATTACATTATATCGAATGTAGATATATTACAAGTGATGGTGTTATTAAATGTACATTGATCTGTGGGTAGTAATCAGTATATTACATTATATCTAATGTAGATATGATAATAATAATATTGTTATTAATTGTATATTACATATCTAATGTAGATATAGTCCCAATGATATTGTTATTAAATGAACATTGATCTGTGGGAATGAATCAGTACATTACGTTATATCGAATGTAGATATAGTCCCAATGATATTGTTATTAAGTGTACATTGATCTGTGGGAAGGAATCCGCATATCACATTATACCTAATGTAGATATGGTAATAACGATATTGTTTTTAAATGTACATTGATCTGTGTGAATGAAGAAGTATATTACATTATATCTCAGGCAGATATTTTGCTAATGATATTGTTATTAAATGAACATTGATCTGTGGGAATGTATCAGTATATTACATTATACCTAATGTAGATATAGTAATAATGATATTGTTATTAAATGTACATTGATCTGTGGGAATGAATCAGTATATTACATTATATCGAATGTAGATATAGTGCTAATGATGTTGTTACTAAATGTGCATTGATCTGTGGGTAGTCGTCAGTATATTACATTATAACTAATGTAGATATGATAATAATAATATTGTTATTAATTGTGTATTACATATCTAACGTAGATATAGTACTAATGATATTAACATTAAATGTACATTGATCTGTGGGAATGAATCAGTATATTACATTATACCTCATGTAGATATAGTGCTAATGATATTGTTATTAAATGAACATTGATCTGTGGGAATGAATCAGTATATTACATTATATCGAATGTAGATATAGTACTAATGATATTGTTATTAAATCTACATTACATATCTAATGTAGGTATAGTACTAATGATATTGTTATTAAATGTGCATTGATCTGTGGGAACGAATCAGTATATTTCATTATATCTAATGTAGATATATTTCTAATGATATTGTTATTAAATGTACAAATAATCTGTGGGAATGAATCAGTATATTACATTTTATCGAATGTAGATATAGTACCAATGATATTGTTATTAAATGTACATTGATCTGTGGGAATGAATCAGTATATTACATTATATCGAATGTAGATACAGTACAAGTGATGGTGTTATTAAATGTACATTGATCTGTGGGTAGTAATCAGTATATTACATTATATCTAATGTAGATATGATAATAATAATATTGTTATTAATTGTATATTACATATCTAATGTAGATATAGTACTAATGATATTAACATTAAATGTACATTGATCTGTGGGAATGAATCAGTATATTACATTATACCTCATGTAGATATAGTGCTAATGATATTGTTATTAAATGAACATTGATCTGTGGGAATGAATCAGTATATTACATTATATCGAATGTAGATATAGTCCCAATGATATTGTTATTAAGTGTACATTGATCTGTGGGAATGAATCAGTATATAACATTATATCGAATGTAGATATAGTCCCAATGATATTGTTATTAAGTGTACATTGATCTGTGGGAATGAATCAGTATATTACATTATATCGAAGGTACATATAGTACTAATGATATTGGTATTAAATGTACATTGATCTGTGGGAAGGAATCCGCATATCACATTATACCTAATGTAGATATGGTAATAACGATATTGTTTTTAAATGTACATTGATCTGTGTGAATGAAGCAGTATATTACATTATATCTCAGGCAGATATTTTGCTAATGATATTGTTATTAAATGAACATTGATCTGTGGGAATGAATCAGTATATTACGTTATACCTCATGTAGATATAGTGCTAATGATATTGTTATTAAATGTACATTGATCTGTGGGAATGAATCAGTATAATACATTATATCGAATGTAGATATAGTACTAATGATATTGTTATTAAATCTACATTACATATCTAATGTAGGTATAGTACTAATGATATTGGTATTATATGTACATTGATCTGTGGGAATGAATCAGTATATTACATTATATCGAATGTACATATAGTACTAATGATATTGGTATTATATGTACATCGATCTGTGGGAATGAATCAGTATATTACATTATATCGAATGTACATATAGTACTAATGATATTGGTATTATATGTACACTGATCTGTTGGAATGAATCTGTACATGACATTATATCTATTGTAGATATAGAAATAATGATATTGTTATTAAATGTACATTGATCTGTGGGAATGAATCAGTATATTACATTATAGCGAATGTAGATATAGTGCTAATGATGTTGTTATTAAATGTACATTGATTTGTGTGTAGTAACCAGTATATTACATTATATCGAATGTAGATATAGTGCTAATGATGTTGTTCTTAAATGTACATTGATCTGTGGGTAGTAGTCAGTATATTATATTATATCTAATGTAGATATGGTACTAATGATATTGTTATTAAATGTACATTGATCTGTGGGAATGAATCAGTGCATTACATTTTACCGAATGTAGATATAGTGCTAATGATGTTGTTATTAAATGTACATTGATCTGTGTGTAGTAACCAGTATATTTCATTATATCTAATGTAGATATGATAATAATAATATTGTTATTAATTGTATATTACATATCTAATGTAGATATAGTACTAATGATATTGGCATTAAATATACTTTGATCTGTGGGAATGAATCAGTATATTACATTATATCGAATGTAGATATAGTACCAATGATATTGTTATTAAATCTACATTACATATCTAATGTAGGTATAGTACTAATGATATTGGTATTATATGTACATTGATCTGTGGGAATGAATCAGTATATTACATTATACCTCATGTAGATATATTGCTAATGATATTGTTATTAAATGTACATTGATCTGTGGGAATGAATCAGTATATAACATTATATCGAATGTAGATATAGTACTAACGATATTGTTATTAAATCTACATTACATATCTAATGTAGGTATAGTACTAATGATATTGTTATTAAATGTGCATTGATCTGTGGGAACGAATCAGTATATTACATTATATCTAATGTAGATATATTACTAATGATATTGTTATTAAATGTACATTGATCTGTGGGAATGAATCAGTATATTACATTTTATCGAATGTAGATATAGTACCAATGATATTGTTATTCAATGTACATTGATCTGTGGGTAGTAATCAGTATATTACATTATATCTAATGTAGATATGATAATAATAATATTGTTATTAATTGTATATTACATATCTAATGTAGATATAGTACTAATGATATTAACATTAAATGTACATTGATCTGTGGGAATGAATCAGTATATTACATTATATGGAAGGTACATATAGTACTAATGATATTGGTATTATATGTACATTGTTCTGTTGGAATGAATCTGTACATGACATTATACCTATTGTAGATATAGTAATAATGATATTGTTATTAAATGTACATTGATCTGTGGGAATGAATCAGTATAATACATTATATCGAATGTAGATATAGTGCTAATGATATTGTTATTAAATCTACATTACATATCTAATGTAGGTATAGTACTAATGATATTGGTATTATATGTACATTGATCTGTGGGAATGAATCAGTGTAGTACATTATATCGAATGTAGATATAGTGCTAATGATGTTGTTATTAAATGTACATTGATCTGTGTGTAGTAACCAGTATATTACATTATATCCAATGTAGATATAGTACGAATGATATTGTTATTAAATCTACATTACATATCTAATGTAGGTATAGTACAAATGATATTGGTATTATATGTACATTGATCTGTGGGAATGAATCAGCATATTACATTATATCGAATGTAGATATTGTACCAATGATATTGTTATTAAATGTACATTGATCTGTGGGAATGAATCAGTATATTACATTATATCGAATGTAGATATAGTACGAATGATATTGTTATTAAATCTACATTACATATCTAATGTAGGTATAGTAGTAATGATATTGGTATTATATGTACATTGATCTGTGGGAATGAATCAGTATATTACATTATACCTCATGTAGATATAGTGCTAATGATATTGTTATAAAATGTACATTGATCTGTGGGAATGAATCAGTATATAACATTATATCGAATGTAGATATAGTACTAATGATATTGTTATTAAATGTGCATTGATCTGTGGGAACGAATCAGTATATTACATTATATCGAATGTAGATATAGTACTAATGATATTGTTATTTAATGTACATCGATCTGTGGGAATGAATCAGTCTATTACATTATATCTAATGTAATTATGGTAATAATAATATTGTTATTAATTGTACATTACATATCTAATGTAGATGTAGTACTAATGATATTGGTGTTATATGTACATTGATCTGTTGGAATGAACCTGTACATGACATTATATCTATTGTAGATATAGTAATAATGATATTGTTATTAAATGTACATTGATCTGTGGGAATGAATCAGTATATTACATTATATCGAATGTAGATATAGTGCTAATGATGTTGTTATTAAATGTACATTGATCTGTGTGTAGAAACCAGTGTATTACATTATATCTAATGTAGATATGATAATAATAATATTGTTATTAATTGTATATTACATATCTAATGTAGATATAGTACTACTGATATTGGCATTAAATGTACATTGATCTGTGGGAATGAATCAGTCTATTACATTATATCGAATGTAGATATAGAACCAATGATATTGTTATTAAATGTACATTGATCTGTGGGAATGAACCAGTATATTAAATTATATCGAATGTAGATATAGTACTAATGATATTGTTATTAAATCTACATTACATATCTAATGTAGGTATGCTACTAATGATATTGTTATTAAATGTACATTGATCTGTGGGAATGAATCAGTCTAATGCATTATATCTAATGTAGATATGGTAATAATAATATTGTTATTAACTGTACATTACATATCTAATGTAGATATAGTACTAATGATATTGGCATTAAATATACTTTGATCTGTGGGAATGAATCAGTATATTACATTATATCGAATGTAGATATAGTACTAATGATATTGGTACTATATGTACATTGATCTGTGGGAACGAATCAGTATATTACATTATATCGAATGTACATATAGTAATAATGATATTGGTATTATATGTACATTGATCTGTTGGAATGAATCTGTACATGACATTATATCTATT
Organism: Osmia lignaria lignaria; assembly: GCF_051020975.1. Classification (NCBI taxonomy): domain Eukaryota; kingdom Metazoa; phylum Arthropoda; class Insecta; order Hymenoptera; family Megachilidae; genus Osmia; species Osmia lignaria. Next base: position 1,591,479 of record NC_135036.1, read on the forward strand.
GTAGATAGAGTAATAATGATATTGTTATTAAATGTACATTGATCTGTGGGAATGAATCAGTATATTACATTATATCGAATGTAGATATAGTGCGAATGATGTTGTTATTAAATGTACATTGATTTGTGTGTAGTAACCAGTATATTACATTATATCTAATGTAGATATGATAATAATAATATTGTTATTAATTGTATATTACATATCTAATGTAGATATAGTACTAATGATATTGGCATTAAATATACTTTGATCTGTGGGAATGAATCAGTATATTACATTATATCGAATGTAGATATAGTACGAATGATATTGTTATTAAATCTACATTACATACCTAATGTAGGTATAGTACTAATGATATTGGTGTTATATGTACACTGATCTGTTGGAATGAATCTGTACATGACATAATATCTATTGTAGATATAGTAATAATGATATTGTTATTAAATGTACATTGATCTGTGGGAATGAATCAGTATAATACATTATATCGAATGTAGATATAGTGCTAATGATATTGTTATTAAATCTACATTACATATCTATTGTAGGTATAGTACTAATGATATTGGTATTATATGTACATTGATCTGTGGGAATGAATCCGTGTATTACATTATATCGAATGTAGATATAGTCCCAATGATATTGTTATTAAATGAACATTGATCTGTGGGAATGTATCAGTATATTACATTATACCTAATGTAGATATAGTAATAATGATATTGTTATTAAATGTACATTGATCTGTGGGAATGAATCAGTATATTACATTATATCGAATGTAGATATAGTGCTAATGATATTGTTATTAAATGTGCATTGATCTGTGGGAACGAATCAGTATATTTCATTATATCTAATGTAGATATATTTCTAATGATATTGTTATTAAATGTACAAATAATCTGTGGGAATGAATCAGTATATTACATTTTATCGAATGTAGATATAGTACCAATGATATTGTTATTAAATGTACATTGATCTGTGGGAATGAATCAGTATATTACATTATATCGAATGTAGATACAGTACAAGTGATGGTGTTATTAAATGTACATTGATCTGTGGGTAGTAATCAGTATATTACATTATATCTAATGTAGATATGATAATAATAATATTGTTATTAATTGTATATTACATATCTAATGTAGATATAGTACTAATGATATTAACATTAAATGTACATTGATCTGTGGGAATGAATCAGTATATTACATTATACCTCATGTAGATATAGTGCTAATGATATTGTTATTAAATGAACATTGATCTGTGGGAATGAATCAGTATATTACATTATATCGAATGTAGATATAGTCCCAATGATATTGTTATTAAGTGTACATTGATCTGTGGGAATGAATCAGTATATTACATTATATCGAATGTAGATATAGTCCCAATGATATTGTTATTAAGTGTACATTGATCTGTGGGAATGAATCAGTATATTACATTATATCGAAGGTACATATAGTACTAATGATATTGGTATTAAATGTACATTGATCTGTGGGAAGGAATCCGCATATCACATTATACCTAATGTAGATATGGTAATAACGATATTGTTTTTAAATGTACATTGATCTGTGTGAATGAAGCAGTATATTACATTATATCTCAGGCAGATATTTTGCTAATGATATTGTTATTAAATGAACATTGATCTGTGGGAATGAATCAGCATATTACATTATACCTCATGTAGATATAGTGCTAATGATATTGTTATTAAATGAACATTGATCTGTGGGAATGAATCAGTATATTACATTATATCGAATGTAGATATAGTACTAATGATATTGTTATTAAATCTACATTACATACCTAATGTAGGTATAGTACTAATGACATTGGTATTATATGTACATTGATCTGTGGGAATGAATCAGTATATTACATTATATCGAATGTAGATATAGTGCTAATGATGTTGTTATTAAATGTACATTGATCTGTGGTAGTAATCAGTGTATTACATTATATCTAATGTAGATATGATAATAATAATATTGTTATTAATTGTATATTACATATCTAATGTAGATATAGTACTAATGATATTAACATTAAATGTACATTGATCTGTGGGAATGAATCAGTATATTACATTATACGTCATGTAGATATAGTGCTAATGATATTGTTATTAAATGAACATTGATCTGTGGGAATGAATCAGTATATTACATTATACCTCATGTAGATATAGTGCTAATGATATTGTTATTAAATGAACATTGATCTGTGGGAATGAATCAGTATATTACATTATATCGAATGTAGATATAGTACGAATGATATTGTTATTAAATCTACATTACATATCTAATGTAGGTATAGTACTAATGATATTGGTATTATATGTACATTGATCTGTGGGAATGAATCAGTATATTACATTATACCTCATGTAGATATAGTGCTAATAATATTGTTATAAAATGTACATTGATCTGTGGGAATGAATCAGTATATTACATTATATCGAATGTAGATATAGTGCTAATGATGTTGTTACTAAATGTACATTGATCTGTGGGTAGTAGTCAGTATATTACATTATAACTAATGTAGATATGATAATAATAATATTGTTATTAATTGTGTATTACATATCTAACGTAGATATAGTACTAATGATATTGACATTAAATGTACTTTGATCTGTGGGTAGTAATCAGTATATTACATTATATCTAATGTAGATATGATAATAATAATATTGTTATTAATTGTATATTACATATCTGATGTAGATATAGTACTAATGATATTAACATTAAATGTACATTGATCTGTGGGAATGGATCAGTATATTACATTATACCTCATGTAGATATAGTGCTAATGATATTGTTATTAAATGAACATTGATCTGTGGGAATGAATCACTATATTACATTATATCGAATGTAGATATAGTCCCAATGATATTGTTATTAAGTGTACATTGATCTGTGGGAATGAATCAGTATATTACATTATATCGAATGTACATATAGTACTAATGATGTTGGTATTATATGTACATTGTTCTGTTGGAATGAATCTGTACATGACATTATATCTATTGTAGATATAGTAATAATGGTATTGTTATTAAATGTACATTGATCTGTGGGAATGAATCAGTATAATACATTATATCGAATGTAGATATAGTACTAATGATATTGTTATTAAATCTACATTACATATCTAATGTAGGTATAGTACTAATGATATTGGTATTATATGTACATTGATCTGTGGGAATGAATCAGTGTATTACATTATATCGAATGTAGATATAGTGCTAATGATGTTGTTATTAAATGTACATTGATCTGTGGGAATGAATCAGTATAATACATTATATCGAATGTAGATATAGTACTAATGATATTGTTATTCAATCTACATTACATATCTAATGTAGGTATAGTACTAATGATATTGGTATTATATGTACATTGATCTGTGGGAATGAATCAGTGTATTACATTATATCGAATGTAGATATAGTGCTAGTGATGTTGTTATTAAATGTACATTGATCTGTGTGTAGTATCCAGTATATTGCATTATATCTAATGTAGATATGATACTAATATTATTGTTATTAATTGTATATTACATATCTAATGTAGATATAGTACTAATGATATTGGCATTAAATATACATTGATCTGTGGGAATGAATCAGTATATTACATTATACCTTATGTAGATATAGTGCTAATGATATTGTTATTAAATGTGCATTGATCTGTGGGAATGAATCAGTATATTACATTATATCGAAAGTAGATATTGTACCAATGATATTGTTATTAAATGTACATTGATCTGTGGGAATGAATCAGTATATTACATTATATCGAATGTAGATATAGTACAAGTAATGGTGTTATTAAATGTACATTGATCTGTGGGAATAAATCAGTATATTACATTATATCGAATGTAGATATATTACAAGTGATGGTGTTAATAAATGTACATTGATCTGTGGGTAGTAATCAGTATATTACATTATATCTAATGTAGATATGATAATAATAATATTGTTATTAATTGTATATTACATATCTAATGTAGATATAGTACTAATGATATTAACATTAAATGTACATTGATCTGTGGGAATGAATCAGTATATTACGTTATACCTCATGTAGATATAGTGCTAATGATATTGTTATTAAATGTACATTGATCTGTGGGAATGAATCAGTATAATACATTATATCGAATGTAGATATAGTACTAATGATATTGTTATTAAATCTACATTACATATCTAATGTAGGTATAGTACTAATGATATTGGTATTATATGTACATTGATCTGTGGGAATGAATCAGTATATTACATTATATCGAATGTACATATAGTACTAATGATATTGGTATTATATGTACATTGTTCTGTTGGAATGAATCTGTACATGACATTATATCTATTGTAGATATAGTAATAATGGTATTGTTATTAAATGTACATTGATCTGTGGGAATGAATCAGTATAATACATTATATCGAATGTAGATATAGTACTAATGATATTGTTATTCAATCTACATTACATATCTAATGTAGGTATAGTACTAATGATATTGGTATGATATGTACATTGATCTGTGGGAACGAACCAGTATATTACATTATATCGAATGTACATATAGTACTAATGATATTGGTATTATATGTACACTGATCTGTTGGAATGAATCTGTACATGACATTATATCTATTGTAGATATAGAAATAATGATATTGTTATTAAATGTACATTGATCTGTGGGAATGAATCAGTATATTACATTATATCGAATGTAGATATAGTGCTAATGATGTTGTTATTAAATGTACATTGATTTGTGGGTAATAATCAGTATATCACATTATATCTAATGTAGATATGATAATAATAATATTGTTATTAATTGTATATTACATATCTAATGTAGATATAGTACTAATGATATTAACATTAAATGTACATTGATCTGTGTGAATGAATCAGTATATTACTTTATACCTCATGTAGATATAGTGCTAATGATATTGTTATTAAATGTACATTGATCTGTGGGAATGAATCAGTATATTACATTATATCGAATGTAGATATAGTACTAATGATATTAACATTAAATGTACATTGATCTGTGTGGATGAATCAGTATATTACATTATACCTCATGTAGATATAGTGCTAATGATATTGTTATTAAATGTACATTGATCTGTGGGAATGAATCAGTATATTACATTATATCGAATGTAGATATAGTGCTAATGATGTTGTTATTAAATGTACATTGATCTGTGGGTAGTAATCAGTATATTACATTATATCTAATGTAGATATGATAATAATAATATTGTTATTAATTGTATATTACATATCTAATGTAGATATAGTACTAATGATATTAACATTAAATGTACATTGATCTGTGGGAATGAATCAGTATATTACATTATATCGAATGTAGATATAGTGCTAATGATGTTGTTATTAAATGTACATTGATCTGTGTGTAGTAACCAGTATATTGCATTATATCTAATGTAGATATGATAATAATAATATTGTTATTAATTGTATATTACATATCTAATGTAGATATAGTACTAATGATATTGGCATTAAATATACTTTGATCTGTGGGAATGAATCAGTATATTACATTATATCGAATGTAGATATAGTACGAATGATATTGTTATTAAATCTACATTACATATCTAATGTAGGTATAGTACTAATGATATTGGTATTATATGTACATTGATCTGTGGGAATGAATCAGTATATTACATTATACCTTATGTAGATATAGTGCTAATGATATTGTTATTAAATGTACATTGATCTGTGGGAATGAAACAGTATATTACATTATATCGAATGTAGACATAGTGCTAATGATATTGGTATTATATGTACATTGATCTGTGGGAATGAATCAGTATATTACATTATACCTCATGTAGATATAGTGCTAATGATATTGTTATTAAATGAACATTGATCTGTGGGAATGAATCAGTATATTACATTATATCGAATGTAGATATAGTACTAATGATATTGGTATTAAATGTACATTGATCTGTGGGAAGGAATCCGTATATTACATTATACCTAATGTAGATATGGTAATAACGATATTGTTTTTAAATGTACATTGATCTGTGTGAATGAAGCAGTATATTACATTATAAATCAGGCAGATATTTTGCTAATGATATTGTTATTAAATGTACATTGATCTGTGGGAATGAATCAGTATATTACATTATACCTAATGTAGATACAGTAATAATGATATTGTTATTAAATGTACATTGATCTGTGGGAATGAATCAGTATATTACATTATATCGGATGTAGATATAGTGCTAATGATGTTGTTACTAAATGTACATTGATCTGTGGGTAGTAGTCAGTATATTACATTATAACTAATGTAGATATGATAATAATAATATTGTTATTAATTGTGTATTACATATCTAACGTAGATATAGTACTAATGATATTGACATTAAATGTACTTTGATCTGTGGGAATGAATCAGTATATTACATTATATCTAATGTAGATATATTACTAATGATATTGTTATTAAATGTACATTGATCTGTAGGAATGAACCAGTATATTAAATTATATCGAATGTAGATATAGTACTAATGATATTGTTATTAAATCTACATTACATATCTAATGTAGGTATGCTACTAATGATATTGTTATTAAATGTACATTGATCTGTGGGAATGAATCAGTCTAATGCATTATATCTAATGTAGATATGGTAATAATAATATTGTTATTAACTGTACATTACATATCTAATGTAGATATAGTACTAATGATATTGGCATTAAATATACTTTGATCTGTGGGAATGAATCAGTATATTACATTATATCGAATGTAGATATAGTACTAATGATATTGGTACTATATGTACATTGATCTGTGGGAACGAATCAGTATATTACATTATATCGAATGTACATATAGTAATAATGATATTGGTATTATATGTACATTGATCTGTTGGAATGAATCTGTACATGACATTATATCTATTGTAGATAGAGTAATAATGATATTGTTATTAAATGTACATTGATCTGTGGGAATGAATCAGTATATTACATTATATCGAATGTAGATATAGTGCGAATGATGTTGTTATTAAATGTACATTGATTTGTGTGTAGTAACCAGTATATTACATTATATCTAATGTAGATATGATAATAATAATATTGTTATTAATTGTATATTACATATCTAATGTAGATATAGTACTAATGATATTGGCATTAAATATACTTTGATCTGGGGGAATGAATCAGTATATTACATTATATCGAATGTAGATATAGTACGAATGATATTGTTATTAAATCTACATTACATATCTAATGTAGGTATAGTACTAATGATATTGGTGTTATATGTACATTGATCTGTTGGAATGAATCTATACATGACATTATATCTATTGTAGATATAGTAATAATGATATTGTTATTAAATGTACATTGATCTGTGGGAATGAATCAGTATATTACATTATATCGAATGTAGATACAGTGCTAATGATATTGTTATTAAATGAACATTGATCATTGGGAATGAATCAGTATATTACATTATATCGAATGTAGATATAGTACTAACGATATTGTTATTAAATCTACATTACATATCTAATGTAGGTATAGTACTAATGATATTGTTATTAAATGTGCATTGATCTGTGGGAACGAATCAGTATATTACATTATATCTAATGTAGATATATTACTAATGATATTGTTATTAAATGTACAGTGATCTGTGGGAATGAATCAGTATATCACATTTTATCGAATGTAGATATAGTACCAATGATATTGTTATTAAATGTACATTGATCTGTGGGAATGAATCAGTATATTACATTATATCGAATGTAGATATAGTACAAGTGATGGTGTTATTAAATGTACATTGATGTGTGGGTAGTAATCAGTATATTACATTATATCTAATGTAGATATGATAATAATAATATTGTTATTAATTGTATATTACATATCTAATGTAGATATAGTACTAATGATATTAACATTAAATGTACATTGATCTGTGGGAATGAATCAGCATATTACATTATACCTCATGTAGATGTAGTGCTAATGATATTGTTATTAAATGAACATTGATCTGTGGGAATGAATCAGTATATTACATTATACCTCATGTAGATATAGTGCTAATGATATTGTTATTAAATGAACATTGATCTGTGGGAATGAATCAGTATATTACATTATATCGAATGTAGATATAGTACGAATGATATTGTTATTAAATCTACATTACATATCTAATGTAGGTATAGTACTAATGATATTGGTATTATATGTACATTGATCTGTGGGAATGAATCAGTATATTACATTATACCTCATGTAGATATAGTGCTAATGATATTGTTATAAAATGTACATTGATCTGTGGGAATGAATCAGTATATAACATTATATCGAATGTAGATATAGTACTAATGATATTGTTATTAAATCTATGTTACATATCTAATATAGGTATAGTACTAATGATATTGTTATTAAATGTGCATTGATCTGTGGGAACGAATCAGTATATTACATTATATCGAATGTAGATATAGTACTAATGATATTGTTATTTAATGTACATCGATCTGTGGGAATGAATCAGTATATTACATTATATCGAATGTAGATATAGTACAAGTGATGGTGTTATTAAATGTACATTGATCTGTGGGTAGTAATCAGTATATTACATTATATCTAATGTAGATATGATAATAATAATATTGTTATTAATTGTATATTACATATCTGATGTAGATATAGTACTAATGATATTAACATTAAATGTACATTGATCTGTGGGAATGGATCAGTATATTACATTATACCTCATGTAGATATAGTGCTAATGATATTGTTATTAAATGAACATTGATCTGTGGGAATGAATCACTATATTACATTATATCGAATGTAGATATAGTCCCAATGATATTGTTATTAAGTGTACATTGATCTGTGGGAATGAATCAGTATATTACATTATATCGAATGTACATATAGTACTAATGATGTTGGTATTATATGTACATTGTTCTGTTGGAATGAATCTGTACATGACATTATATCTATTGTAGATATAGTAATAATGGTATTGTTATTAAATGTACATTGATCTGTGGGAATGAATCAGTATAATACATTATATCGAATGTAGATATAGTACTAATGATATTGTTATTAAATCTACATTACATATCTAATGTAGGTATAGTACTAATGATATTGGTATTATATGTACATTGATCTGTGGGAATGAATCAGTGTATTACATTATATCGAATGTAGATATAGTGCTAATGATGTTGTTATTAAATGTACATTGATCTGTGGGAATGAATCAGTATAATACATTATATCGAATGTAGATATAGTACTAATGATATTGTTATTCAATCTACATTACATATCTAATGTAGGTATAGTACTAATGATATTGGTATTATATGTACATTGATCTGTGGGAATGAATCAGTGTATTACATTATATCGAATGTAGATATAGTGCTAGTGATGTTGTTATTAAATGTACATTGATCTGTGTGTAGTATCCAGTATATTGCATTATATCTAATGTAGATATGATACTAATATTATTGTTATTAATTGTATATTACATATCTAATGTAGATATAGTACTAATGATATTGGCATTAAATATACATTGATCTGTGGGAATGAATCAGTATATTACATTATACCTTATGTAGATATAGTGCTAATGATATTGTTATTAAATGTGCATTGATCTGTGGGAATGAATCAGTATATTACATTATATCGAAAGTAGATATTGTACCAATGATATTGTTATTAAATGTACATTGATCTGTGGGAATGAATCAGTATATTACATTATATCGAATGTAGATATAGTACAAGTAATGGTGTTATTAAATGTACATTGATCTGTGGGAATAAATCAGTATATTACATTATATCGAATGTAGATATATTACAAGTGATGGTGTTAATAAATGTACATTGATCTGTGGGTAGTAATCAGTATATTACATTATATCTAATGTAGATATGATAATAATAATATTGTTATTAATTGTATATTACATATCTAATGTAGATATAGTACTAATGATATTAACATTAAATGTACATTGATCTGTGGGAATGAATCAGTATATTACGTTATACCTCATGTAGATATAGTGCTAATGATATTGTTATTAAATGTACATTGATCTGTGGGAATGAATCAGTATAATACATTATATCGAATGTAGATATAGTACTAATGATATTGTTATTAAATCTACATTACATATCTAATGTAGGTATAGTACTAATGATATTGGTATTATATGTACATTGATCTGTGGGAATGAATCAGTATATTACATTATATCGAATGTACATATAGTACTAATGATATTGGTATTATATGTACATTGTTCTGTTGGAATGAATCTGTACATGACATTATATCTATTGTAGATATAGTAATAATGGTATTGTTATTAAATGTACATTGATCTGTGGGAATGAATCAGTATAATACATTATATCGAATGTAGATATAGTACTAATGATATTGTTATTCAATCTACATTACATATCTAATGTAGGTATAGTACTAATGATATTGGTATGATATGTACATTGATCTGTGGGAACGAACCAGTATATTACATTATATCGAATGTACATATAGTACTAATGATATTGGTATTATATGTACACTGATCTGTTGGAATGAATCTGTACATGACATTATATCTATTGTAGATATAGAAATAATGATATTGTTATTAAATGTACATTGATCTGTGGGAATGAATCAGTATATTACATTATATCGAATGTAGATATAGTGCTAATGATGTTGTTATTAAATGTACATTGATTTGTGGGTAATAATCAGTATATCACATTATATCTAATGTAGATATGATAATAATAATATTGTTATTAATTGTATATTACATATCTAATGTAGATATAGTACTAATGATATTAACATTAAATGTACATTGATCTGTGTGAATGAATCAGTATATTACTTTATACCTCATGTAGATATAGTGCTAATGATATTGTTATTAAATGTACATTGATCTGTGGGAATGAATCAGTATATTACATTATATCGAATGTAGATATAGTACTAATGATATTAACATTAAATGTACATTGATCTGTGTGGATGAATCAGTATATTACATTATACCTCATGTAGATATAGTGCTAATGATATTGTTATTAAATGTACATTGATCTGTGGGAATGAATCAGTATATTACATTATATCGAATGTAGATATAGTGCTAATGATGTTGTTATTAAATGTACATTGATCTGTGGGTAGTAATCAGTATATTACATTATATCTAATGTAGATATGATAATAATAATATTGTTATTAATTGTATATTACATATCTAATGTAGATATAGTACTAATGATATTAACATTAAATGTACATTGATCTGTGGGAATGAATCAGTATATTACATTATATCGAATGTAGATATAGTGCTAATGATGTTGTTATTAAATGTACATTGATCTGTGTGTAGTAACCAGTATATTGCATTATATCTAATGTAGATATGATAATAATAATATTGTTATTAATTGTATATTACATATCTAATGTAGATATAGTACTAATGATATTGGCATTAAATATACTTTGATCTGTGGGAATGAATCAGTATATTACATTATATCGAATGTAGATATAGTACGAATGATATTGTTATTAAATCTACATGAAAATCTAATGTAGGTATAGTACTAATGATATTGGTATTATATGTACATTGATCTGTGGGAATGAATCAGTATATTACATTATACCTCATGTAGATATGTTGCTAATGATATTGTTATTAAATGTACATTGATCTGTGGGAATGAATCAGTATATAAAATTATATCGAATGTAGATATAGTTCTAACGATATTGTTATTAAATCTACATTACATATCTAATGTAGGTATAGTACTAATGATATTGTTATTAAATGTGCATTGATCTGTGGGAACGAATCAGTATATTACATTATATCTAATGTAGATATATTACTAATGATATTGTTATTAAATGTACATTGATCTGTAGGAATCAATCAGTATATTACATTTTATCGAATGTAGATATAGTACCAATGATATTGTTATTAAATGTACATTGATCTGTGGGAATGAATCAGTATATTACATTATATCGAATGTAGATATAGTACAAGTGATGGTGTTATTAAATGTACATTGATCTGTGGGTAGTAATCAGTATATTACATTATATCTAATGTAGATATGATAATAATAATATTGTTATTAATTGTATATTACATATCTAATGTAGATATAGTACTAATGATATTAACATTAAATGTACATTGATCTGTGGGAATGAATCAGTATATTACATTATACCTCATGTAGATATAGTGCTAATGATATTGTTATTAAATGAACATTGATCTATGGGAATGAATCAGTATATTACATTATATCTAATGTAGATATATTACTAATGATATTGTTATTAAATGTACATTGATCTGTGGGAATGAATCAGAATATTACATTATATCGAATGTAGATATAGTACCAATGATATTGTTATTAAATGTACATTGATCTGTGGGAATGAATCAGTATATTACATTATATCGAGTGTACATATAGTACTAATGATATTGGTATTATATGTACACTGATCTGTTGGAATGAATCTGTACATGACATTATATCTATTGTAGATATAGTGCTAATGATGTTGTTATTAAATGTACATTGATCTGTGTGTAGTAACCAGTATATTACAATATATCTAATGTAGATATGATAATAATAATATTGTTATTAATTGTATATTACATATCTAATGTAGATATAGTACTAATGATATTGGCATTAAATATACTTTGATCTGTGGGAATGAATCAGTATATTACATTATATCGAATGTAGATATAGTACGAATGATATTGTTATTAAATCTACATTACATATCTAATGTAGGTATAGTACTAATGATATTGGTATTATATGTACATTGATCTGTGGGAATGAATCAGTATATTACATTATACCTTATGTAGATATAGTGCTAATGATATTGTTATTAAATGTACATTGATCTGTGGGAATGAAACAGTATATTACATTATATCGAATGTAGACATAGTGCTAATGATATTGGTATTATATGTACATTGATCTGTGGGAATGAATCAGTATATTACATTATACCTCATGTAGATATAGTGCTAATGATATTGTTATTAAATGAACATTGATCTGTGGGAATGAATCAGTATATTACATTATATCGAATGTAGATATAGTACTAATGATATTGGTATTAAATGTACATTGATCTGTGGGAAGGAATCCGTATATTACATTATACCTAATGTAGATATGGTAATAACGATATTGTTTTTAAATGTACATTGATCTGTGTGAATGAAGCAGTATATTACATTATAAATCAGGCAGATATTTTGCTAATGATATTGTTATTAAATGTACATTGATCTGTGGGAATGAATCAGTATATTACATTATACCTAATGTAGATACAGTAATAATGATATTGTTATTAAATGTACATTGATCTGTGGGAATGAATCAGTATATTACATTATATCGGATGTAGATATAGTGCTAATGATGTTGTTACTAAATGTACATTGATCTGTGGGTAGTAGTCAGTATATTACATTATAACTAATGTAGATATGATAATAATAATATTGTTATTAATTGTGTATTACATATCTAACGTAGATATAGTACTAATGATATTGACATTAAATGTACTTTGATCTGTGGGAATGAATCAGTATATTACATTATATCTAATGTAGATATATTACTAATGATATTGTTATTAAATGTACATTGATCTGTAGGAATGAACCAGTATATTAAATTATATCGAATGTAGATATAGTACTAATGATATTGTTATTAAATCTACATTACATATCTAATGTAGGTATGCTACTAATGATATTGTTATTAAATGTACATTGATCTGTGGGAATGAATCAGTCTAATGCATTATATCTAATGTAGATATGGTAATAATAATATTGTTATTAACTGTACATTACATATCTAATGTAGATATAGTACTAATGATATTGGCATTAAATATACTTTGATCTGTGGGAATGAATCAGTATATTACATTATATCGAATGTAGATATAGTACTAATGATATTGGTACTATATGTACATTGATCTTGGGAACGAATCAGTATATTACATTATATCGAATGTACATATAGTAATAATGATATTGGTATTATATGTACATTGATCTGTTGGAATGAATCTGTACATGACATTATATCTATTGTAGATATAGTAATAATGATATTGTTATTAAATGTACATTGATCTGTGGGAATGAATCAGTATATTACATTATATCGAATGTAGATACAGTGCTAATGATATTGTTATTAAATGAACATTGATCATTGGGAATGAATCAGTATATTACATTATATCGAATGTAGATATAGTACTAACGATATTGTTATTAAATCTACATTACATATCTAATGTAGGTATAGTACTAATGATATTGTTATTAAATGTGCATTGATCTGTGGGAACGAATCAGTATATCACATTATATCTAATGTAGATATATTACTAATGATATTGTTATTAAATGTACAGTGATCTGTGGGAATGAATCAGTATATCACATTTTATCGAATGTAGATATAGTACCAATGATATTGTTATTAAATGTACATTGATCTGTGGGAATGAATCAGTATATTACATTATATCGAATGTAGATATAGTACAAGTGATGGTGTTATTAAATGTACATTGATGTGTGGGTAGTAATCAGTATATTACATTATATCTAATGTAGATATGATAATAATAATATTGTTATTAATTGTATATTACATATCTAATGTAGATATAGTACTAATGATATTAACATTAAATGTACATTGATCTGTGGGAATGAATCAGCATATTACATTATACCTCATGTAGATGTAGTGCTAATGATATTGTTATTAAATGAACATTGATCTGTGGGAATGAATCAGTATATTACATTATACCTCATGTAGATATAGTGCTAATGATATTGTTATTAAATGAACATTGATCTGTGGGAATGAATCAGTATATTACATTATATCGAATGTAGATATAGTACGAATGATATTGTTATTAAATCTACATTACATATCTAATGTAGGTATAGTACTAATGATATTGGTATTATATGTACATTGATCTGTGGGAATGAATCAGTATATTACATTATACCTCATGTAGATATAGTGCTAATGATATTGTTATAAAATGTACATTGATCTGTGGGAATGAATCAGTATATAACATTATATCGAATGTAGATATAGTACTAATGATATTGTTATTAAATCTATGTTACATATCTAATATAGGTATAGTACTAATGATATTGTTATTAAATGTGCATTGATCTGTGGGAACGAATCAGTATATTACATTATATCGAATGTAGATATAGTACTAATGATATTGTTATTTAATGTACATCGATCTGTGGGAATGAATCAGTCTATTACATTATATCTAATGTAGTTATGGTAATAATAATATTGTTATTAATTGTACATTACATATCTAATGTAGATGTAGTACTAATGATATTGGTGTTATATGTACATTGATCTGTTGGAATGAATCTGTACATGACATTATATCTATTGTAGATATAGTAATAATGATATTGTTATTAAATGTACATTGATCTGTGGGAATGAATCAGTATATTACATTATATCGAATGTAGATATAGTGCTAATGATGTTGTTATTAAATGTACATTGATCTGTGTGTAGAAACCAGTGTATTACATTATATCTAATGTAGATATGATAATAATAATATTGTTATTAATTGTATATTACATATCTAATGTAGATATAGTACTACTGATATTGGCATTAAATGTACATTGATCTGTGGGAATGAATCAGTCTATTACATTATATCGAATGTAGATATAGAACCAATGATATTGTTATTAAATGTACATTGATCTGTGGGAATGAACCAGTATATTAAATTATATCGAATGTAGATATAGTACTAATGATATTGTTATTAAATCTACATTACATATCTTATGTAGGTATGCTACTAATGATATTGTTATTAAATGTACATTGATCTGTGGGAATGAATCAGTCTAATGCATTATATCTAATGTAGATATGGTAATAATAATATTGTTATTAACTGTACATTACATATCTAATGTAGATATAGTACTAATGATATTGGCATTAAATATACTTTGATCTGTGGGAATGAATCAGTATATTACATTATATCGAATGTAGATATAGTACTAATGATATTGGTACTATATGTACATTGATCTGTGGGAACGAATCAGTATATTACATTATATCGAATGTACATATAGTAATAATGATATTGGTATTATATGTACATTGATCTGTTGGAATGAATCTGTACATGACATTATATCTATTGTAGATAGAGTAATAATGATATTGTTATTAAATGTACATTGATCTGTGGGAATGAATCAGTATATTACATTATATCGAATGTAGATATAGTGCTAATGATGTTGTTATTAAATGTACATTGATTTGTGTGTAGTAACCAGTATATTACATTATATCGAATGTAGATATAGTGCTAATGATGTTGTTCTTAAATGTACATTGATCTGTGGGTAGTAGTCAGTATATTATATTATATCTAATGTAGATATGGTACTAATGATATTGTTATTAAATGTACATTGATCTGTGGGAATGAATCAGTGTATTACATTTTACCGAATGTAGATATAGTGCTAATGATGTTGTTATTAAATGTACATTGATCTGTGTGTAGTAACCAGTATATTTCATTATATCTAATGTAGATATGATAATAATAATATTGTTATTAATTGTATATTACATATCTAATGTAGATATAGTACTAATGATATTGGCATTAAATATACTTTGATCTGTGGGAATGAATCAGTATATTACATTATATCGAATGTAGATATAGTACTAATGATATTGTTATTAAATCTACATTACATATCTAATGTAGGTATAGTACTAATGATATTGTTATTAAATGTACATTGATCTGTGGGAATGAATCAGTATATTACATTATACCTAATGTAGATATAGTAATAATGATATTGTTATTAAATGTACATTGATCTGTGGGAATGAATCAGTATATTACATTATATCGAATGTAGATATAGTACTAATGATATTGTTATTAAATCTACATTACATATCTAATGTAGGTATAGTACTAATGATATTGGTATTATATGTACATTGATCTGTGGGAATGAATCAGTATATTACATTATACCTCATGTAGATATAGCGCTAATGATATTGTTATTAAATGAACATTGGTCTGTGGGAATGAATCAGTATATTACATTATATCGAATGTAGATATAGTGCTAATGATATTGTTATTAAATGAACATTGATCTGTGGGAATGAATCAGTATATTACATTATATCGAATGTAGATATAGTCCCAATGATATTGTTATTAAGTGTACATTGATCTGTGGGAATGAATCAGTATATTACATTATATCGAATGTACATATAGTACTAATGATATTGGTATTATATGTACATTGATCTGTGGGAATGAATCAGAATATTGCATTATTTCGAATGTAGATATAGTACCAATGATATTGTTATTAAATGTACATTGATCTGTGGGAATGAATCAGTATATTACATTATATCGAATGTAGATCTAGTACAAGTGATGGTGTTATTAAATGTACATTGATGTGTGGGTAGTAATCAGTATATTACATTATATCTAATGTAGATATGATAATAATAATATTGTTATTAATTGTATATTACATATCTGATGTAGATATAGTACTAATGATATTAACATTAAATGTACATTGATCTGTGGGAATGAATCAGTATATTACATTATACCTCATGTAGATATAGTGCTAATGATATTGTTATTAAATGAACATTGATCTGTGGGAATGAATCAGTATATTACATTATATCGAATGTAGATATAGTCCCAATGATATTGTTATTAACTGTACATTGATCTGTGGGAATGAATCAGTATATTACATTATATCGAATGTACATATAGTACTAATGATATTGGTATTATATGTACATTGTTCTGTTGGAATGAATCTGTACATGACATTATATCTATTGTAGATATAGTAATAATGGTATTGTTATTAAATGTACATTGATCTGTGGGAATGAATCAGTATAATACATTATATCGAATGTAGATATAGTACTAATGATATTCTTATTCAATCTACATTACATATCTAATGTAGGTATAGTACTAATGATATTGGTATTATATGTACATTGATCTGTGGGAACGAATCAGTATATTACATTATATCGAATGTACATATAGTACTAATGATATTGGTATTATATGTACACTGATCTGTTGGAATGAATCTGTACATGACATTATATCTATTGTAGATATAGTAATAATGATATTGTTATTAAATGTACATTGATCTGTGGGAATGAATCAGTATAATACATTATATCGAATGTAGATATAGTACTAATGATATTGTTATTAAATCTACATTACATATCTAATGTAGGTATAGTACTAATGATATTGGTATTATATGTACATTGATCTGTGGGAATGAATCAGTGTATTACATTATATCGAATTTAGATATAGTGCTAATGATGTTGTTACTAAATGTACATTGATCTGTGGGTAGTAGTCAGTATATTACATTATAACTAATGTAGATATGATAATAATAATATTGTTATTAATTGTGTATTACATATCTAACGTAGATATAGTACTAATGATATTGACATTAAATGTACTTTGATCTGTGGGAATGAATCAGTATATTACATTATATCTAATGTAGATATATTACTAATGATATTGTTATTAAATGTACATTGATCTGTGGGAATGAATCAGTATATTACATTATATCGAATGTAGATATAGTACAAGTGATGGTGTTATTAAATGTACATTGATCTGTGGGAATAAATCAGTATATTACATTATATCGAATGTAGATATATTACAAGTGATGGTGTTATTAAATGTACATTGATCTGTGGGTAGTAATCAGTATATTACATTATATCTAATGTAGATATGATAATAATAATATTGTTATTAATTGTATATTACATATCTAATGTAGATATAGTACTAATGATATTAACATTAAATGTACATTGATCTGTGGGAATGAAGCAGTATATTACGTTATACCTCATGTAGATATAGTGCTAATGATATTGTTATTAAATGTACATTGATCTGTGGGAATGAATCAGTATATTACATTATATCGAATGTAGATATAGTCCCAATGATATTGTTATTAAGTGTACATTGATCTGTGGGAATGAATCAGTATATTACATTATATCGAATGTACATATAGTACTAATGATGTTGGTATTATATGTACATTGTTCTGTAGGAATGAATCTGTACATGACATTATATCTATTGTAGATATAGTAATAATGGTATTGTTATTAAATGTACATTGATCTGTGGGAATGAATCAGTATAATACATTATATCGAATGTAGATATAGTACTAATGATATTGTTATTAAATCTACATTACATATCTAATGTAGGTATAGTACTAATGATATTGGTATTATATGTACATTGATCTGTGGGAATGAATCAGTGTATTACATTGTATCGAATGTAGAGATAGTGCTAATGATGTTGTTATTAAATGTACATTGATCTGTGTGTAGTAACCAGTATATTGCATTATATCTAATGTAGATATGATAATAATAATATTGTTATTAATTGTATATTACATATCTAATGTAGATATAGTACTAATGATATTGGCATTAAATATGCTTTGATCTGTGGGAATGAATCAGTATATTACATTATATCGAATGTAGATATAGTACGAATGATATTGTTATTAAATCTACATTACATATCTAATGCAGGTATAGTACTAATGATATTGGTATTATATGTACATTGATCTGTGGGAATGAATCAGTATATTACATTATACCTCATGTAGATATAGTGCTAATGATATTGTTATTAAATGTACATTGATCTGTGGGAATGAATCAGTATATTACATTATATCGAATGTAGATATAGTACGAATGATATTGTTATTAAATCTACATTACATATCTAATGTAGGTATAGTACTAATGATATTGGTATTATATGTACATTGATCTGTGGGAATGAATCAGTATATTACATTATACCTCATGTAGATATAGTGCTAATGATATTGTTATAAAATGTACATTGATCTGTGGGAATGAATCAGTATATAACATTATATCGAATGTAGATATAGTACTAATGATATTGTTATTAAATCTATGTTACATATCTAATATAGGTATAGTACTAATGATATTGTTATTAAATGTGCATTGATCTGTGGGAACGAATCAGTATATTACATTATATCGAATGTAGATATAGTACTAATGATATTGTTATTTAATGTACATCGATCTGTGGGAATGAATCAGTCTATTACATTATATCTAATGTAGTTATGGTAATAATAATATTGTTATTAATTGTACATTACATATCTAATGTAGATGTAGTACTAATGATATTGGTGTTATATGTACATTGATCTGTTGGAATGAATCTGTACATGACATTATATCTATTGTAGATATAGTAATAATGATATTGTTATTAAATGTACATTGATCTGTGGGAATGAATCAGTATATTACATTATATCGAATGTAGATATAGTGCTAATGATGTTGTTATTAAATGTACATTGATCTGTGTGTAGAAACCAGTGTATTACATTATATCTAATGTAGATATGATAATAATAATATTGTTATTAATTGTATATTACATATCTAATGTAGATATAGTACTACTGATATTGGCATTAAATGTACATTGATCTGTGGGAATGAATCAGTCTATTACATTATATCGAATGTAGATATAGAACCAATGATATTGTTATTAAATGTACATTGATCTGTGGGAATGAACCAGTATATCAAATTATATCGAATGTAGATATAGTACTAATGATATTGTTATTAAATCTACATTACATATCTTATGTAGGTATGCTACTAATGATATTGTTATTAAATGTACATTGATCTGTGGGAATGAATCAGTCTAATGCATTATATCTAATGTAGATATGGTAATAATAATATTGTTATTAACTGTACATTACATATCTAATGTAGATATAGTACTAATGATATTGGCATTAAATATACTTTGATCTGTGGGAATGAATCAGTATATTACATTATATCGAATGTAGATATAGTACTAATGATATTGGTACTATATGTACATTGATCTGTGGGAACGAATCAGTATATTACATTATATCGAATGTACATATAGTAATAATGATATTGGTATTATATGCACATTGATCTGTTGGAATGAATCTGTACATGACATTATATCTATTGTAGATAGAGTAATAATGATATTGTTATTAAATGTACATTGATCTGTGGGAATGAATCAGTATATTACATTATATCGAATGTAGATATAGTGCTAATGATGTTGTTATTAAATGTACATTGATTTGTGTGTAGTAACCAGTATATTACATTATATCGAATGTAGATATAGTGCTAATGATGTTGTTCTTAAATGTACATTGATCTGTGGGTAGTAGTCAGTATATTATATTATATCTAATGTAGATATGGTACTAATGATATTGTTATTAAATGTACATTGATCTGTGGGAATGAATCAGTTTATTACATTTTACCGAATGTAGATATAGTGCTAATGATGTTGTTATTAAATGTACATTGATCTGTGTGTAGTAACCAGTATATTTCATTATATCTAATGTAGATATGATAATAATAATATTGTTATTAATTGTATATTACATATCTAATGTAGATATAGTACTAATGATATTGGCATTAAATATACATTGATCTGTGGGAATGAATCAGTATATTACATTATACCTTATGTAGATATAGTGCTAATGATATTGTTATTAAATGTGCATTGATCTGTGGGAATGAGTCAGTATATTACATTATATCTATTGTAGATATAGTAATAATGGTATTGTTATTAAATGTACATTGATCTGTGGGAATGAATCAGTATAATACATTATATCGAATGTAGATATAGTGCTAATGATATTGTTATTAAATCTACATTACATATCTATTGTAGGTATAGTACTAATGATATTGGTATTATATGTACATTGATCTGTGGGAATGAATCCGTGTATTACATTATATCGAATGTAGATATAGTCCCAATGATATTGTTATTAAATGAACATTGATCTGTGGGAATGAATCAGTACATTACGTTATATCGAATGTAGATATAGTCCCAATGATATTGTTATTAAGTGTACATTGATCTGTGGGAAGGAATCCGCATATCACATTATACCTAATGTAGATATGGTAATAACGATATTGTTTTTAAATGTACATTGATCTGTGTGAATGAAGAAGTATATTACATTATATCTCAGGCAGATATTTTGCTAATGATATTGTTATTAAATGAACATTGATCTGTGGGAATGTATCAGCATATTACATTATACCTAATGTAGATATAGTAATAATGATATTGTTATTAAATGTACATTGATCTGTGGGAATGAATCAGTATATTACATTATATCGAATGTAGATATAGTGCTAATGATGTTGTTACTAAATGTGCATTGATCTGTGGGTAGTCGTCAGTATATTACATTATAACTAATGTAGATATGATAATAATAATATTGTTATTAATTGTGTATTACATATCTAACGTAGATATAGTACTAATGATATTAACATTAAATGTACATTGATCTGTGGGAATGAATCAGTATATTACATTATACCTCATGTAGATATAGTGCTAATGATATTGTTATTAAATGAACATTGATCTGTGGGAATGAATCAGTATATTACATTATATCGAATGTAGATATAGTACTAATGATATTGTTATTAAATCTACATTACATATCTAATGTAGGTATAGTACTAATGATATTGTTATTAAATGTGCATTGATCTGTGGGAACGAATCAGTATATTTCATTATATCTAATGTAGATATATTTCTAATGATATTGTTATTAAATGTACAAATAATCTGTGGGAATGAATCAGTATATTACATTTTATCGAATGTAGATATAGTACCAATGATATTGTTATTAAATGTACATTGATCTGTGGGAATGAATCAGTATATTACATTATATCGAATGTAGATACAGTACAAGTGATGGTGTTATTAAATGTACATTGATCTGTGGGTAGTAATCAGTATATTACATTATATCTAATGTAGATATGATAATAATAATATTGTTATTAATTGTATATTACATATCTAATGTAGATATAGTACTAATGATATTAACATTAAATGTACATTGATCTGTGGGAATGAATCAGTATATTACATTATACCTCATGTAGATATAGTGCTAATGATATTGTTATTAATTGAACATTGATCTGTGGGAATGAATCAGTATATTACATTATATCGAATGTAGATATAGTCCCAATGATATTGTTATTAAGTGTACATTGATCTGTGGGAATGAATCAGTATATTACATTATATCGAATGTAGATATAGTCCCAATGATATTGTTATTAAGTGTACATTGATCTGTGGGAATGAATCAGTATATTACATTATATCGAAGGTACATATAGTACTAATGATATTGGTATTAAATGTACATTGATCTGTGGGAAGGAATCCGCATATCACATTATACCTAATGTAGATATGGTAATAACGATATTGTTTTTAAATGTACATTGATCTGTGTGAATGAAGCAGTATATTACATTATATCTCAGGCAGATATTTTGCTAATGATATTGTTATTAAATGAACATTGATCTGTGGGAATGAATCAGTATATTACATTATACCTAATGTAGATATAGTACTAATGATATTGGTATTATATGTACACTGATCTGTTGGAATGAATCTGTACATGACATTATATCTATTGTAGATATAGAAATAATGATATTGTTATTAAATGTACATTGATCGGTGGGAATGAAACAGTATATTACATTATATCGAATGTAGATATAGTGCTAATGATGTTGTTATTAAATGTACATTGATCTGTGTGTAGTAACCAGTATATTACATTATATCTAATGTAGATATGATAATAATAATATTGTTATTAATTGTATATTACATATCTAATGTAGATATAGTACTAATGATATTGGCATTAAATATACTTTGATCTGTGGGAATGAATCAGTATATTACATTATATCGAATGTAGATTTAGTGCTAATGATGTTGTTACTAAATGTACAATGATTTGTGGGTAGTAGTCAGTATATTACATTATAACTAATGTAGATATGATAATAATAATATTGTTATGAATTGTATATTACATATCTAATGTAGATATAGTACTAATGATATTGACATTAAATGTACTTTGATCTGTGGGAATGAAGCAGTATATTACATTATATCGAATGTAGATATAGTACCAATGATATTGTTATTAAACGTACATTGATCTGTGGGAATGAATCAGTATCTTACATTATATCGAATGTAGATATAGTACTAATGATATTGTTAATTAATCTAAATTACATATCTAATGTATGTATAGTACTAATGATATTGGTATTATATGTACATTGATCTGTGGGAATGAATCAGTATATTACATTATACCTCATGTAGATATAGTGCTAATGATATTGTTATTAAATGAACATTGATCTGTGGGAATGAATCAGTATATTACATTATACCTCATGTAGATATAGTGCTAATGATATTGTTATTAAATGAACATTGATCTGTGGGAATGAATCAGTATATTACATTATATCGAATGTAGATATAGTACGAATGATATTGTTATTAAATCTACATTACATATCTAATGTAGGTATAGTACTAATGATATTGGTATTATATGTACATTGATCTGTGGGAATGAATCAGTATATTACATTATACCTCATGTAGATATAGTGCTAATGATATTGTTATAAAATGTACATTGATCTGTGGGAATGAATCAGTATATTACATTATATCGAATGTAGATATAGTGCTAATGATGTTGTTACTAAATGTACATTGATCTGTGGGTAGTAGTCAGTATATTACATTATAACTAATGTAGATATGATAATAATAATATTGTTATTAATTGTGTATTACATATCTAACGTAGATATAGTACTAATGATATTGACATTAAATGTACTTTGATCTGTGGGAATGAATCAGTATATTACATTATATCTAATGTAGATATATTACTAATGATATTGTTATTAAATGTACATTGATCGGTAGGAATGAATCAGAATATTACATTATATCGAATGTACATATAGTACCAATGATATTGTTATTAAATGTACATTGATCTGTGGGAATGAATCAGTATATTACATTATATCGAATGTAGATATAGTACAAGTGATGGTGTTATTAAATGTACATTGATCTGTGGGTAGTAATCAGTATATTACATTATATCTAATGTAGATATGATACTAATAATATTGTTATTAATTGTATATTACATATCTGATGTAGATATAGTACTAATGATATTAACATTAAATGTACATTGATCTGTGGGAATGGATCAGTATATTACATTATACCTCATGTAGATATAGTGCTAATGATATTGTTATTAAATGAACATTGATCTGTGGGAATGAATCACTATATTACATTATATCGAATGTAGATATAGTCCCAATGATATTGTTATTAAGTGTACATTGATCTGTGGGAATGAATCAGTATATTACATTATATCGAATGTACATATAGTACTAATGATGTTGGTATTATATGTACATTGTTCTGTTGGAATGAATCTGTACATGACATTATATCTATTGTAGATATAGTAATAATGGTATTGTTATTAAATGTACATTGATCTGTGGGAATGAATCAGTATAATACATTATATCGAATGTAGATATAGTACTAATGATATTGTTATTAAATCTACATTACATATCTAATGTAGGTATAGTACTAATGATATTGGTATTATATGTACATTGATCTGTGGGAATGAATCAGTGTATTACATTATATCGAATGTAGATATAGTGCTAATGATGTTGTTATTAAATGTACATTGATCTGTGGGAATGAATCAGTATAATACATTATATCGAATGTAGATATAGTACTAATGATATTGTTATTCAATCTACATTACATATCTAATGTAGGTATAGTACTAATGATATTGGTATTATATGTACATTGATCTGTGGGAATGAATCAGTGTATTACATTATATCGAATGTAGATATAGTGCTAGTGATGTTGTTATTAAATGTACATTGATCTGTGTGTAGTATCCAGTATATTGCATTATATCTAATGTAGATATGATACTAATATTATTGTTATTAATTGTATATTACATATCTAATGTAGATATAGTACTAATGATATTGGCATTAAATATACATTGATCTGTGGGAATGAATCAGTATATTACATTATACCTTATGTAGATATAGTGCTAATGATATTGTTATTAAATGTGCATTGATCTGTGGGAATGAATCAGTATATTACATTATATCGAAAGTAGATATTGTACCAATGATATTGTTATTAAATGTACATTGATCTGTGGGAATGAATCAGTATATTACATTATATCGAATGTAGATATAGTACAAGTAATGGTGTTATTAAATGTACATTGATCTGTGGGAATAAATCAGTATATTACATTATATCGAATGTAGATATATTACAAGTGATGGTGTTAATAAATGTACATTGATCTGTGGGTAGTAATCAGTATATTACATTATATCTAATGTAGATATGATAATAATAATATTGTTATTAATTGTATATTACATATCTAATGTAGATATAGTACTAATGATATTAACATTAAATGTACATTGATCTGTGGGAATGAATCAGTATATTACGTTATACCTCATGTAGATATAGTGCTAATGATATTGTTATTAAATGTACATTGATCTGTGGGAATGAATCAGTATAATACATTATATCGAATGTAGATATAGTACTAATGATATTGTTATTAAATCTACATTACATATCTAATGTAGATATATTACTAATGATATTGTTATTAAATGTACATTGATCTGTAGGAATGAACCAGTATATTAAATTATATCGAATGTAGATATAGTACTAATGATATTGTTATTAAATCTACATTACATATCTAATGTAGGTATGCTACTAATGATATTGTTATTAAATGTACATTGATCTGTGGGAATGAATCAGTCTAATGCATTATATCTAATGTAGATATGGTAATAATAATATTGTTATTAACTGTACATTACATATCTAATGTAGATATAGTACTAATGATATTGGCATTAAATATACTTTGATCTGTGGGAATGAATCAGTATATTACATTATATCGAATGTAGATATAGTACTAATGATATTGGTACTATATGTACATTGATCTGTGGGAACGAATCAGTATATTACATTATATCGAATGTACATATAGTAATAATGATATTGGTATTATATGTACATTGATCTGTTGGAATGAATCTGTACATGACATTATATCTATTGTAGATAGAGTAATAATGATATTGTTATTAAATGTACATTGATCTGTGGGAATGAATCAGTATATTACATTATATCGAATGTAGATATAGTGCGAATGATGTTGTTATTAAATGTACATTGATTTGTGTGTAGTAACCAGTATATTACATTATATCTAATGTAGATATGATAATAATAATATTGTTATTAATTGTATATTACATATCTAATGTAGATATAGTACTAATGATATTGGCATTAAATATACTTTGATCTGGGGGAATGAATCAGTATATTACATTATATCGAATGTAGATATAGTACGAATGATATTGTTATTAAATCTACATTACATATCTAATGTAGGTATAGTACTAATGATATTGGTGTTATATGTACATTGATCTGTTGGAATGAATCTATACATGACATTATATCTATTGTAGATATAGTAATAATGATATTGTTATTAAATGTACATTGATCTGTGGGAATGAATCAGTATATTACATTATATCGAATGTAGATACAGTGCTAATGATATTGTTATTAAATGAACATTGATCATTGGGAATGAATCAGTATATTACATTATATCGAATGTAGATATAGTACTAACGATATTGTTATTAAATCTACATTACATATCTAATGTAGGTATAGTACTAATGATATTGTTATTAAATGTGCATTGATCTGTGGGAACGAATCAGTATATTACATTATATCTAATGTAGATATATTACTAATGATATTGTTATTAAATGTACAGTGATCTGTGGGAATGAATCAGTATATCACATTTTATCGAATGTAGATATAGTACCAATGATATTGTTATTAAATGTACATTGATCTGTGGGAATGAATCAGTATATTACATTATATCGAATGTAGATATAGTACAAGTGATGGTGTTATTAAATGTACATTGATGTGTGGGTAGTAATCAGTATATTACATTATATCTAATGTAGATATGATAATAATAATATTGTTATTAATTGTATATTACATATCTAATGTAGATATAGTACTAATGATATTAACATTAAATGTACATTGATCTGTGGGAATGAATCAGCATATTACATTATACCTCATGTAGATGTAGTGCTAATGATATTGTTATTAAATGAACATTGATCTGTGGGAATGAATCAGTATATTACATTATACCTCATGTAGATATAGTGCTAATGATATTGTTATTAAATGAACATTGATCTGTGGGAATGAATCAGTATATTACATTATATCGAATGTAGATATAGTACGAATGATATTGTTATTAAATCTACATTACATATCTAATGTAGGTATAGTACTAATGATATTGGTATTATATGTACATTGATCTGTGGGAATGAATCAGTATATTACATTATACCTCATGTAGATATAGTGCTAATGATATTGTTATAAAATGTACATTGATCTGTGGGAATGAATCAGTATATAACATTATATCGAATGTAGATATAGTACTAATGATATTGTTATTAAATCTATGTTACATATCTAATATAGGTATAGTACTAATGATATTGTTATTAAATGTGCATTGATCTGTGGGAACGAATCAGTATATTACATTATATCGAATGTAGATATAGTACTAATGATATTGTTATTTAATGTACATCGATCTGTGGGAATGAATCAGTATATTACATTATATCGAATGTAGATATAGTACAAGTGATGGTGTTATTAAATGTACATTGATCTGTGGGTAGTAATCAGTATATTACATTATATCTAATGTAGATATGATAATAATAATATTGTTATTAATTGTATATTACATATCTGATGTAGATATAGTACTAATGATATTAACATTAAATGTACATTGATCTGTGGGAATGGATCAGTATATTACATTATACCTCATGTAGATATAGTGCTAATGATATTGTTATTAAATGAACATTGATCTGTGGGAATGAATCACTATATTACATTATATCGAATGTAGATATAGTCCCAATGATATTGTTATTAAGTGTACATTGATCTGTGGGAATGAATCAGTATATTACATTATATCGAATGTACATATAGTACTAATGATGTTGGTATTATATGTACATTGTTCTGTTGGAATGAATCTGTACATGACATTATATCTATTGTAGATATAGTAATAATGGTATTGTTATTAAATGTACATTGATCTGTGGGAATGAATCAGTATAATACATTATATCGAATGTAGATATAGTACTAATGATATTGTTATTAAATCTACATTACATATCTAATGTAGGTATAGTACTAATGATATTGGTATTATATGTACATTGATCTGTGGGAATGAATCAGTGTATTACATTATATCGAATGTAGATATAGTGCTAATGATGTTGTTATTAAATGTACATTGATCTGTGGGAATGAATCAGTATAATACATTATATCGAATGTAGATATAGTACTAATGATATTGTTATTCAATCTACATTACATATCTAATGTAGGTATAGTACTAATGATATTGGTATTATATGTACATTGATCTGTGGGAATGAATCAGTGTATTACATTATATCGAATGTAGATATAGTGCTAGTGATGTTGTTATTAAATGTACATTGATCTGTGTGTAGTATCCAGTATATTGCATTATATCTAATGTAGATATGATACTAATATTATTGTTATTAATTGTATATTACATATCTAATGTAGATATAGTACTAATGATATTGGCATTAAATATACATTGATCTGTGGGAATGAATCAGTATATTACATTATACCTTATGTAGATATAGTGCTAATGATATTGTTATTAAATGTGCATTGATCTGTGGGAATGAATCAGTATATTACATTATATCGAAAGTAGATATTGTACCAATGATATTGTTATTAAATGTACATTGATCTGTGGGAATGAATCAGTATATTACATTATATCGAATGTAGATATAGTACAAGTAATGGTGTTATTAAATGTACATTGATCTGTGGGAATAAATCAGTATATTACATTATATCGAATGTAGATATATTACAAGTGATGGTGTTAATAAATGTACATTGATCTGTGGGTAGTAATCAGTATATTACATTATATCTAATGTAGATATGATAATAATAATATTGTTATTAATTGTATATTACATATCTAATGTAGATATAGTACTAATGATATTAACATTAAATGTACATTGATCTGTGGGAATGAATCAGTATATTACGTTATACCTCATGTAGATATAGTGCTAATGATATTGTTATTAAATGTACATTGATCTGTGGGAATGAATCAGTATAATACATTATATCGAATGTAGATATAGTACTAATGATATTGTTATTAAATCTACATTACATATCTAATGTAGGTATAGTACTAATGATATTGGTATTATATGTACATTGATCTGTGGGAATGAATCAGTATATTACATTATATCGAATGTACATATAGTACTAATGATATTGGTATTATATGTACATTGTTCTGTTGGAATGAATCTGTACATGACATTATATCTATTGTAGATATAGTAATAATGGTATTGTTATTAAATGTACATTGATCTGTGGGAATGAATCAGTATAATACATTATATCGAATGTAGATATAGTACTAATGATATTGTTATTCAATCTACATTACATATCTAATGTAGGTATAGTACTAATGATATTGGTATGATATGTACATTGATCTGTGGGAACGAACCAGTATATTACATTATATCGAATGTACATATAGTACTAATGATATTGGTATTATATGTACACTGATCTGTTGGAATGAATCTGTACATGACATTATATCTATTGTAGATATAGAAATAATGATATTGTTATTAAATGTACATTGATCTGTGGGAATGAATCAGTATATTACATTATATCGAATGTAGATATAGTGCTAATGATGTTGTTATTAAATGTACATTGATTTGTGGGTAATAATCAGTATATCACATTATATCTAATGTAGATATGATAATAATAATATTGTTATTAATTGTATATTACATATCTAATGTAGATATAGTACTAATGATATTAACATTAAATGTACATTGATCTGTGTGAATGAATCAGTATATTACTTTATACCTCATGTAGATATAGTGCTAATGATATTGTTATTAAATGTACATTGATCTGTGGGAATGAATCAGTATATTACATTATATCGAATGTAGATATAGTACTAATGATATTAACATTAAATGTACATTGATCTGTGTGGATGAATCAGTATATTACATTATACCTCATGTAGATATAGTGCTAATGATATTGTTATTAAATGTACATTGATCTGTGGGAATGAATCAGTATATTACATTATATCGAATGTAGATATAGTGCTAATGATGTTGTTATTAAATGTACATTGATCTGTGGGTAGTAATCAGTATATTACATTATATCTAATGTAGATATGATAATAATAATATTGTTATTAATTGTATATTACATATCTAATGTAGATATAGTACTAATGATATTAACATTAAATGTACATTGATCTGTGGGAATGAATCAGTATATTACATTATATCGAATGTAGATATAGTGCTAATGATGTTGTTATTAAATGTACATTGATCTGTGTGTAGTAACCAGTATATTGCATTATATCTAATGTAGATATGATAATAATAATATTGTTATTAATTGTATATTACATATCTAATGTAGATATAGTACTAATGATATTGGCATTAAATATACTTTGATCTGTGGGAATGAATCAGTATATTACATTATATCGAATGTAGATATAGTACGAATGATATTGTTATTAAATCTACATGAAAATCTAATGTAGGTATAGTACTAATGATATTGGTATTATATGTACATTGATCTGTGGGAATGAATCAGTATATTACATTATACCTCATGTAGATATGTTGCTAATGATATTGTTATTAAATGTACATTGATCTGTGGGAATGAATCAGTATATAAAATTATATCGAATGTAGATATAGTTCTAACGATATTGTTATTAAATCTACATTACATATCTAATGTAGGTATAGTACTAAT
Organism: Osmia lignaria lignaria; assembly: GCF_051020975.1. Classification (NCBI taxonomy): domain Eukaryota; kingdom Metazoa; phylum Arthropoda; class Insecta; order Hymenoptera; family Megachilidae; genus Osmia; species Osmia lignaria. The sequence goes on from NC_135036.1 coordinate 1,624,391, forward strand.
GATATTGTTATTAAATGTGCATTGATCTGTGGGAACGAATCAGTATATTACATTATATCTAATGTAGATATATTACTAATGATATTGTTATTAAATGTACATTGATCTGTAGGAATCAATCAGTATATTACATTTTATCGAATGTAGATATAGTACCAATGATATTGTTATTAAATGTACATTGATCTGTGGGAATGAATCAGTATATTACATTATATCGAATGTAGATATAGTACAAGTGATGGTGTTATTAAATGTACATTGATCTGTGGGTAGTAATCAGTATATTACATTATATCTAATGTAGATATGATAATAATAATATTGTTATTAATTGTATATTACATATCTAATGTAGATATAGTACTAATGATATTAACATTAAATGTACATTGATCTGTGGGAATGAATCAGTATATTACATTATACCTCATGTAGATATAGTGCTAATGATATTGTTATTAAATGAACATTGATCTATGGGAATGAATCAGTATATTACATTATATCTAATGTAGATATATTACTAATGATATTGTTATTAAATGTACATTGATCTGTGGGAATGAATCAGAATATTACATTATATCGAATGTAGATATAGTACCAATGATATTGTTATTAAATGTACATTGATCTGTGGGAATGAATCAGTATATTACATTATATCGAGTGTACATATAGTACTAATGATATTGGTATTATATGTACACTGATCTGTTGGAATGAATCTGTACATGACATTATATCTATTGTAGATATAGTGCTAATGATGTTGTTATTAAATGTACATTGATCTGTGTGTAGTAACCAGTATATTACAATATATCTAATGTAGATATGATAATAATAATATTGTTATTAATTGTATATTACATATCTAATGTAGATATAGTACTAATGATATTGGCATTAAATATACTTTGATCTGTGGGAATGAATCAGTATATTACATTATATCGAATGTAGATATAGTACGAATGATATTGTTATTAAATCTACATTACATATCTAATGTAGGTATAGTACTAATGATATTGGTATTATATGTACATTGATCTGTGGGAATGAATCAGTATATTACATTATACCTTATGTAGATATAGTGCTAATGATATTGTTATTAAATGTACATTGATCTGTGTGAATGAATCAGTATATTACATTATATCGAATGTAGATATAGTACTAATGATATTGGTATTAAATGTACATTGATCTGTGGGAAGGAATCAGTATATTACATTATATCGAATGTAGACATAGTGCTAATGATATTGGTATTATATGTACATTGATCTGTGGGAATGAATCAGTATATTACATTATACCTCATGTAGATATAGTGCTAATGATATTGTTATTAAATGAACATTGATCTGTGGGAATGAATCAGTATATTACATTATATCGAATGTAGATATAGTACTAATGATATTGGTATTAAATGTACATTGATCTGTGGGAAGGAATCCGTATATTACATTATACCTAATGTAGATATGGTAATAACGATATTGTTTTTAAATGTACATTGATCTGTGTGAATGAAGCAGTATATTACATTATAAATCAGGCAGATATTTTGCTAATGATATTGTTATTAAATGTACATTGATCTGTGGGAATGAATCAGTATATTACATTATACCTAATGTAGATACAGTAATAATGATATTGTTATTAAATGTACATTGATCTGTGGGAATGAATCAGTATATTACATTATATCGGATGTAGATATAGTACTAATGATATTGTTATTAAATCTACATTACATATCTAATGTAGGTATGCTACTAATGATATTGTTATTAAATGTACATTGATCTGTGGGAATGAATCAGTCTAATGCATTATATCTAATGTAGATATGGTAATAATAATATTGTTATTAACTGTACATTACATATCTAATGTAGATATAGTACTAATGATATTGGCATTAAATATACTTTGATCTGTGGGAATGAATCAGTATATTACATTATATCGAATGTAGATATAGTACTAATGATATTGGTACTATATGTACATTGATCTTGGGAACGAATCAGTATATTACATTATATCGAATGTACATATAGTAATAATGATATTGGTATTATATGTACATTGATCTGTTGGAATGAATCTGTACATGACATTATATCTATTGTAGATAGAGTAATAATGATATTGTTATTAAATGTACATTGATCTGTGGGAATGAATCAGTATATTACATTATATCGAATGTAGATATAGTGCGAATGATGTTGTTATTAAATGTACATTGATTTGTGTGTAGTAACCAGTATATTACATTATATCTAATGTAGATATGATAATAATAATATTGTTATTAATTGTATATTACATATCTAATGTAGATATAGTACTAATGATATTGGCATTAAATATACTTTGATCTGGGGGAATGAATCAGTATATTACATTATATCGAATGTAGATATAGTACGAATGATATTGTTATTAAATCTACATTACATATCTAATGTAGGTATAGTACTAATGATATTGGTGTTATATGTACATTGATCTGTTGGAATGAATCTATACATGACATTATATCTATTGTAGATATAGTAATAATGATATTGTTATTAAATGTACATTGATCTGTGGGAATGAATCAGTATATTACATTATATCGAATGTAGATACAGTGCTAATGATATTGTTATTAAATGAACATTGATCATTGGGAATGAATCAGTATATTACATTATATCGAATGTAGATATAGTACTAACGATATTGTTATTAAATCTACATTACATATCTAATGTAGGTATAGTACTAATGATATTGTTATTAAATGTGCATTGATCTGTGGGAACGAATCAGTATATCACATTATATCTAATGTAGATATATTACTAATGATATTGTTATTAAATGTACAGTGATCTGTGGGAATGAATCAGTATATCACATTTTATCGAATGTAGATATAGTACCAATGATATTGTTATTAAATGTACATTGATCTGTGGGAATGAATCAGTATATTACATTATATCGAATGTAGATATAGTACAAGTGATGGTGTTATTAAATGTACATTGATGTGTGGGTAGTAATCAGTATATTACATTATATCTAATGTAGATATGATAATAATAATATTGTTATTAATTGTATATTACATATCTAATGTAGATATAGTACTAATGATATTAACATTAAATGTACATTGATCTGTGGGAATGAATCAGCATATTACATTATACCTCATGTAGATGTAGTGCTAATGATATTGTTATTAAATGAACATTGATCTGTGGGAATGAATCAGTATATTACATTATACCTCATGTAGATATAGTGCTAATGATATTGTTATTAAATGAACATTGATCTGTGGGAATGAATCAGTATATTACATTATATCGAATGTAGATATAGTACGAATGATATTGTTATTAAATCTACATTACATATCTAATGTAGGTATAGTACTAATGATATTGGTATTATATGTACATTGATCTGTGGGAATGAATCAGTATATTACATTATACCTCATGTAGATATAGTGCTAATGATATTGTTATAAAATGTACATTGATCTGTGGGAATGAATCAGTATATAACATTATATCGAATGTAGATATAGTACTAATGATATTGTTATTAAATCTATGTTACATATCTAATATAGGTATAGTACTAATGATATTGTTATTAAATGTGCATTGATCTGTGGGAACGAATCAGTATATTACATTATATCGAATGTAGATATAGTACTAATGATATTGTTATTTAATGTACATCGATCTGTGGGAATGAATCAGTCTATTACATTATATCTAATGTAGTTATGGTAATAATAATATTGTTATTAATTGTACATTACATATCTAATGTAGATGTAGTACTAATGATATTGGTGTTATATGTACATTGATCTGTTGGAATGAATCTGTACATGACATTATATCTATTGTAGATATAGTAATAATGATATTGTTATTAAATGTACATTGATCTGTGGGAATGAATCAGTATATTACATTATATCGAATGTAGATATAGTGCTAATGATGTTGTTATTAAATGTACATTGATCTGTGTGTAGAAACCAGTGTATTACATTATATCTAATGTAGATATGATAATAATAATATTGTTATTAATTGTATATTACATATCTAATGTAGATATAGTACTACTGATATTGGCATTAAATGTACATTGATCTGTGGGAATGAATCAGTCTATTACATTATATCGAATGTAGATATAGAACCAATGATATTGTTATTAAATGTACATTGATCTGTGGGAATGAACCAGTATATTAAATTATATCGAATGTAGATATAGTACTAATGATATTGTTATTAAATCTACATTACATATCTTATGTAGGTATGCTACTAATGATATTGTTATTAAATGTACATTGATCTGTGGGAATGAATCAGTCTAATGCATTATATCTAATGTAGATATGGTAATAATAATATTGTTATTAACTGTACATTACATATCTAATGTAGATATAGTACTAATGATATTGGCATTAAATATACTTTGATCTGTGGGAATGAATCAGTATATTACATTATATCGAATGTAGATATAGTACTAATGATATTGGTACTATATGTACATTGATCTGTGGGAACGAATCAGTATATTACATTATATCGAATGTACATATAGTAATAATGATATTGGTATTATATGTACATTGATCTGTTGGAATGAATCTGTACATGACATTATATCTATTGTAGATAGAGTAATAATGATATTGTTATTAAATGTACATTGATCTGTGGGAATGAATCAGTATATTACATTATATCGAATGTAGATATAGTGCTAATGATGTTGTTATTAAATGTACATTGATTTGTGTGTAGTAACCAGTATATTACATTATATCGAATGTAGATATAGTGCTAATGATGTTGTTCTTAAATGTACATTGATCTGTGGGTAGTAGTCAGTATATTATATTATATCTAATGTAGATATGGTACTAATGATATTGTTATTAAATGTACATTGATCTGTGGGAATGAATCAGTGTATTACATTTTACCGAATGTAGATATAGTGCTAATGATGTTGTTATTAAATGTACATTGATCTGTGTGTAGTAACCAGTATATTTCATTATATCTAATGTAGATATGATAATAATAATATTGTTATTAATTGTATATTACATATCTAATGTAGATATAGTACTAATGATATTGGCATTAAATATACTTTGATCTGTGGGAATGAATCAGTATATTACATTATATCGAATGTAGATATAGTACTAATGATATTGTTATTAAATCTACATTACATATCTAATGTAGGTATAGTACTAATGATATTGTTATTAAATGTACATTGATCTGTGGGAATGAATCAGTATATTACATTATACCTAATGTAGATATAGTAATAATGATATTGTTATTAAATGTACATTGATCTGTGGGAATGAATCAGTATATTACATTATATCGAATGTAGATATAGTACTAATGATATTGTTATTAAATCTACATTACATATCTAATGTAGGTATAGTACTAATGATATTGGTATTATATGTACATTGATCTGTGGGAATGAATCAGTATATTACATTATACCTCATGTAGATATAGCGCTAATGATATTGTTATTAAATGAACATTGGTCTGTGGGAATGAATCAGTATATTACATTATATCGAATGTAGATATAGTGCTAATGATATTGTTATTAAATGAACATTGATCTGTGGGAATGAATCAGTATATTACATTATATCGAATGTAGATATAGTCCCAATGATATTGTTATTAAGTGTACATTGATCTGTGGGAATGAATCAGTATATTACATTATATCGAATGTACATATAGTACTAATGATATTGGTATTATATGTACATTGATCTGTGGGAATGAATCAGAATATTGCATTATTTCGAATGTAGATATAGTACCAATGATATTGTTATTAAATGTACATTGATCTGTGGGAATGAATCAGTATATTACATTATATCGAATGTAGATCTAGTACAAGTGATGGTGTTATTAAATGTACATTGATGTGTGGGTAGTAATCAGTATATTACATTATATCTAATGTAGATATGATAATAATAATATTGTTATTAATTGTATATTACATATCTGATGTAGATATAGTACTAATGATATTAACATTAAATGTACATTGATCTGTGGGAATGAATCAGTATATTACATTATACCTCATGTAGATATAGTGCTAATGATATTGTTATTAAATGAACATTGATCTGTGGGAATGAATCAGTATATTACATTATATCGAATGTAGATATAGTCCCAATGATATTGTTATTAACTGTACATTGATCTGTGGGAATGAATCAGTATATTACATTATATCGAATGTACATATAGTACTAATGATATTGGTATTATATGTACATTGTTCTGTTGGAATGAATCTGTACATGACATTATATCTATTGTAGATATAGTAATAATGGTATTGTTATTAAATGTACATTGATCTGTGGGAATGAATCAGTATAATACATTATATCGAATGTAGATATAGTACTAATGATATTCTTATTCAATCTACATTACATATCTAATGTAGGTATAGTACTAATGATATTGGTATTATATGTACATTGATCTGTGGGAACGAATCAGTATATTACATTATATCGAATGTACATATAGTACTAATGATATTGGTATTATATGTACACTGATCTGTTGGAATGAATCTGTACATGACATTATATCTATTGTAGATATAGTAATAATGATATTGTTATTAAATGTACATTGATCTGTGGGAATGAATCAGTATAATACATTATATCGAATGTAGATATAGTACTAATGATATTGTTATTAAATCTACATTACATATCTAATGTAGGTATAGTACTAATGATATTGGTATTATATGTACATTGATCTGTGGGAATGAATCAGTGTATTACATTATATCGAATTTAGATATAGTGCTAATGATGTTGTTACTAAATGTACATTGATCTGTGGGTAGTAGTCAGTATATTACATTATAACTAATGTAGATATGATAATAATAATATTGTTATTAATTGTGTATTACATATCTAACGTAGATATAGTACTAATGATATTGACATTAAATGTACTTTGATCTGTGGGAATGAATCAGTATATTACATTATATCTAATGTAGATATATTACTAATGATATTGTTATTAAATGTACATTGATCTGTGGGAATGAATCAGTATATTACATTATATCGAATGTAGATATAGTACAAGTGATGGTGTTATTAAATGTACATTGATCTGTGGGAATAAATCAGTATATTACATTATATCGAATGTAGATATATTACAAGTGATGGTGTTATTAAATGTACATTGATCTGTGGGTAGTAATCAGTATATTACATTATATCTAATGTAGATATGATAATAATAATATTGTTATTAATTGTATATTACATATCTAATGTAGATATAGTACTAATGATATTAACATTAAATGTACATTGATCTGTGGGAATGAAGCAGTATATTACGTTATACCTCATGTAGATATAGTGCTAATGATATTGTTATTAAATGTACATTGATCTGTGGGAATGAATCAGTATATTACATTATATCGAATGTAGATATAGTCCCAATGATATTGTTATTAAGTGTACATTGATCTGTGGGAATGAATCAGTATATTACATTATATCGAATGTACATATAGTACTAATGATGTTGGTATTATATGTACATTGTTCTGTTGGAATGAATCTGTACATGACATTATATCTATTGTAGATATAGTAATAATGGTATTGTTATTAAATGTACATTGATCTGTGGGAATGAATCAGTATAATACATTATATCGAATGTAGATATAGTACTAATGATATTGTTATTAAATCTACATTACATATCTAATGTAGGTATAGTACTAATGATATTGGTATTATATGTACATTGATCTGTGGGAATGAATCAGTGTATTACATTGTATCGAATGTAGAGATAGTGCTAATGATGTTGTTATTAAATGTACATTGATCTGTGTGTAGTAACCAGTATATTGCATTATATCTAATGTAGATATGATAATAATAATATTGTTATTAATTGTATATTACATATCTAATGTAGATATAGTACTAATGATATTGGCATTAAATATGCTTTGATCTGTGGGAATGAATCAGTATATTACATTATATCGAATGTAGATATAGTACGAATGATATTGTTATTAAATCTACATTACATATCTAATGCAGGTATAGTACTAATGATATTGGTATTATATGTACATTGATCTGTGGGAATGAATCAGTATATTACATTATACCTCATGTAGATATAGTGCTAATGATATTGTTATTAAATGTACATTGATCTGTGGGAATGAATCAGTATATTACATTATATCGAATGTAGATATAGTACGAATGATATTGTTATTAAATCTACATTACATATCTAATGTAGGTATAGTACTAATGATATTGGTATTATATGTACATTGATCTGTGGGAATGAATCAGTATATTACATTATACCTCATGTAGATATAGTGCTAATGATATTGTTATAAAATGTACATTGATCTGTGGGAATGAATCAGTATATAACATTATATCGAATGTAGATATAGTACTAATGATATTGTTATTAAATCTATGTTACATATCTAATATAGGTATAGTACTAATGATATTGTTATTAAATGTGCATTGATCTGTGGGAACGAATCAGTATATTACATTATATCGAATGTAGATATAGTACTAATGATATTGTTATTTAATGTACATCGATCTGTGGGAATGAATCAGTCTATTACATTATATCTAATGTAGTTATGGTAATAATAATATTGTTATTAATTGTACATTACATATCTAATGTAGATGTAGTACTAATGATATTGGTGTTATATGTACATTGATCTGTTGGAATGAATCTGTACATGACATTATATCTATTGTAGATATAGTAATAATGATATTGTTATTAAATGTACATTGATCTGTGGGAATGAATCAGTATATTACATTATATCGAATGTAGATATAGTGCTAATGATGTTGTTATTAAATGTACATTGATCTGTGTGTAGAAACCAGTGTATTACATTATATCTAATGTAGATATGATAATAATAATATTGTTATTAATTGTATATTACATATCTAATGTAGATATAGTACTACTGATATTGGCATTAAATGTACATTGATCTGTGGGAATGAATCAGTCTATTACATTATATCGAATGTAGATATAGAACCAATGATATTGTTATTAAATGTACATTGATCTGTGGGAATGAACCAGTATATCAAATTATATCGAATGTAGATATAGTACTAATGATATTGTTATTAAATCTACATTACATATCTTATGTAGGTATGCTACTAATGATATTGTTATTAAATGTACATTGATCTGTGGGAATGAATCAGTCTAATGCATTATATCTAATGTAGATATGGTAATAATAATATTGTTATTAACTGTACATTACATATCTAATGTAGATATAGTACTAATGATATTGGCATTAAATATACTTTGATCTGTGGGAATGAATCAGTATAATACATTATATCGAATGTAGATATAGTACTAATGATATTGTTATTAAATCTACATTACATATCTAATGTAGGTATAGTACTAATGATATTGGTATTATATGTACATTGATCTGTGGGAATGAATCAGTATATTACATTATATCGAATGTACATATAGTACTAATGATATTGGTATTATATGTACATTGTTCTGTTGGAATGAATCTGTACATGACATTATATCTATTGTAGATATAGTAATAATGGTATTGTTATTAAATGTACATTGATCTGTGGGAATGAATCAGTATAATACATTATATCGAATGTAGATATAGTACTAATGATATTGTTATTCAATCTACATTACATATCTAATGTAGGTATAGTACTAATGATATTGGTATGATATGTACATTGATCTGTGGGAACGAACCAGTATATTACATTATATCGAATGTACATATAGTACTAATGATATTGGTATTATATGTACACTGATCTGTTGGAATGAATCTGTACATGACATTATATCTATTGTAGATATAGAAATAATGATATTGTTATTAAATGTACATTGATCTGTGGGAATGAATCAGTATATTACATTATATCGAATGTAGATATAGTGCTAATGATGTTGTTATTAAATGTACATTGATTTGTGGGTAATAATCAGTATATCACATTATATCTAATGTAGATATGATAATAATAATATTGTTATTAATTGTATATTACATATCTAATGTAGATATAGTACTAATGATATTAACATTAAATGTACATTGATCTGTGTGAATGAATCAGTATATTACTTTATACCTCATGTAGATATAGTGCTAATGATATTGTTATTAAATGTACATTGATCTGTGGGAATGAATCAGTATATTACATTATATCGAATGTAGATATAGTACTAATGATATTAACATTAAATGTACATTGATCTGTGTGGATGAATCAGTATATTACATTATACCTCATGTAGATATAGTGCTAATGATATTGTTATTAAATGTACATTGATCTGTGGGAATGAATCAGTATATTACATTATATCGAATGTAGATATAGTGCTAATGATGTTGTTATTAAATGTACATTGATCTGTGGGTAGTAATCAGTATATTACATTATATCTAATGTAGATATGATAATAATAATATTGTTATTAATTGTATATTACATATCTAATGTAGATATAGTACTAATGATATTAACATTAAATGTACATTGATCTGTGGGAATGAATCAGTATATTACATTATATCGAATGTAGATATAGTGCTAATGATGTTGTTATTAAATGTACATTGATCTGTGTGTAGTAACCAGTATATTGCATTATATCTAATGTAGATATGATAATAATAATATTGTTATTAATTGTATATTACATATCTAATGTAGATATAGTACTAATGATATTGGCATTAAATATACTTTGATCTGTGGGAATGAATCAGTATATTACATTATATCGAATGTAGATATAGTACGAATGATATTGTTATTAAATCTACATGAAAATCTAATGTAGGTATAGTACTAATGATATTGGTATTATATGTACATTGATCTGTGGGAATGAATCAGTATATTACATTATACCTCATGTAGATATGTTGCTAATGATATTGTTATTAAATGTACATTGATCTGTGGGAATGAATCAGTATATAAAATTATATCGAATGTAGATATAGTTCTAACGATATTGTTATTAAATCTACATTACATATCTAATGTAGGTATAGTACTAATGATATTGTTATTAAATGTGCATTGATCTGTGGGAACGAATCAGTATATTACATTATATCTAATGTAGATATATTACTAATGATATTGTTATTAAATGTACATTGATCTGTAGGAATCAATCAGTATATTACATTTTATCGAATGTAGATATAGTACCAATGATATTGTTATTAAATGTACATTGATCTGTGGGAATGAATCAGTATATTACATTATATCGAATGTAGATATAGTACAAGTGATGGTGTTATTAAATGTACATTGATCTGTGGGTAGTAATCAGTATATTACATTATATCTAATGTAGATATGATAATAATAATATTGTTATTAATTGTATATTACATATCTAATGTAGATATAGTACTAATGATATTAACATTAAATGTACATTGATCTGTGGGAATGAATCAGTATATTACATTATACCTCATGTAGATATAGTGCTAATGATATTGTTATTAAATGAACATTGATCTATGGGAATGAATCAGTATATTACATTATATCTAATGTAGATATATTACTAATGATATTGTTATTAAATGTACATTGATCTGTGGGAATGAATCAGAATATTACATTATATCGAATGTAGATATAGTACCAATGATATTGTTATTAAATGTACATTGATCTGTGGGAATGAATCAGTATATTACATTATATCGAGTGTACATATAGTACTAATGATATTGGTATTATATGTACACTGATCTGTTGGAATGAATCTGTACATGACATTATATCTATTGTAGATATAGTGCTAATGATGTTGTTATTAAATGTACATTGATCTGTGTGTAGTAACCAGTATATTACAATATATCTAATGTAGATATGATAATAATAATATTGTTATTAATTGTATATTACATATCTAATGTAGATATAGTACTAATGATATTGGCATTAAATATACTTTGATCTGTGGGAATGAATCAGTATATTACATTATATCGAATGTAGATATAGTACGAATGATATTGTTATTAAATCTACATTACATATCTAATGTAGGTATAGTACTAATGATATTGGTATTATATGTACATTGATCTGTGGGAATGAATCAGTATATTACATTATACCTTATGTAGATATAGTGCTAATGATATTGTTATTAAATGTACATTGATCTGTGTGAATGAATCAGTATATTACATTATATCGAATGTAGATATAGTACTAATGATATTGGTATTAAATGTACATTGATCTGTGGGAAGGAATCAGTATATTACATTATATCGAATGTAGACATAGTGCTAATGATATTGGTATTATATGTACATTGATCTGTGGGAATGAATCAGTATATTACATTATACCTCATGTAGATATAGTGCTAATGATATTGTTATTAAATGAACATTGATCTGTGGGAATGAATCAGTATATTACATTATATCGAATGTAGATATAGTACTAATGATATTGGTATTAAATGTACATTGATCTGTGGGAAGGAATCCGTATATTACATTATACCTAATGTAGATATGGTAATAACGATATTGTTTTTAAATGTACATTGATCTGTGTGAATGAAGCAGTATATTACATTATAAATCAGGCAGATATTTTGCTAATGATATTGTTATTAAATGTACATTGATCTGTGGGAATGAATCAGTATATTACATTATACCTAATGTAGATACAGTAATAATGATATTGTTATTAAATGTACATTGATCTGTGGGAATGAATCAGTATATTACATTATATCGGATGTAGATATAGTACTAATGATATTGTTATTAAATCTACATTACATATCTAATGTAGGTATGCTACTAATGATATTGTTATTAAATGTACATTGATCTGTGGGAATGAATCAGTCTAATGCATTATATCTAATGTAGATATGGTAATAATAATATTGTTATTAACTGTACATTACATATCTAATGTAGATATAGTACTAATGATATTGGCATTAAATATACTTTGATCTGTGGGAATGAATCAGTATATTACATTATATCGAATGTAGATATAGTACTAATGATATTGGTACTATATGTACATTGATCTTGGGAACGAATCAGTATATTACATTATATCGAATGTACATATAGTAATAATGATATTGGTATTATATGTACATTGATCTGTTGGAATGAATCTGTACATGACATTATATCTATTGTAGATAGAGTAATAATGATATTGTTATTAAATGTACATTGATCTGTGGGAATGAATCAGTATATTACATTATATCGAATGTAGATATAGTGCGAATGATGTTGTTATTAAATGTACATTGATTTGTGTGTAGTAACCAGTATATTACATTATATCTAATGTAGATATGATAATAATAATATTGTTATTAATTGTATATTACATATCTAATGTAGATATAGTACTAATGATATTGGCATTAAATATACTTTGATCTGGGGGAATGAATCAGTATATTACATTATATCGAATGTAGATATAGTACGAATGATATTGTTATTAAATCTACATTACATATCTAATGTAGGTATAGTACTAATGATATTGGTGTTATATGTACATTGATCTGTTGGAATGAATCTATACATGACATTATATCTATTGTAGATATAGTAATAATGATATTGTTATTAAATGTACATTGATCTGTGGGAATGAATCAGTATATTACATTATATCGAATGTAGATACAGTGCTAATGATATTGTTATTAAATGAACATTGATCATTGGGAATGAATCAGTATATTACATTATATCGAATGTAGATATAGTACTAACGATATTGTTATTAAATCTACATTACATATCTAATGTAGGTATAGTACTAATGATATTGTTATTAAATGTGCATTGATCTGTGGGAACGAATCAGTATATCACATTATATCTAATGTAGATATATTACTAATGATATTGTTATTAAATGTACAGTGATCTGTGGGAATGAATCAGTATATCACATTTTATCGAATGTAGATATAGTACCAATGATATTGTTATTAAATGTACATTGATCTGTGGGAATGAATCAGTATATTACATTATATCGAATGTAGATATAGTACAAGTGATGGTGTTATTAAATGTACATTGATGTGTGGGTAGTAATCAGTATATTACATTATATCTAATGTAGATATGATAATAATAATATTGTTATTAATTGTATATTACATATCTAATGTAGATATAGTACTAATGATATTAACATTAAATGTACATTGATCTGTGGGAATGAATCAGCATATTACATTATACCTCATGTAGATGTAGTGCTAATGATATTGTTATTAAATGAACATTGATCTGTGGGAATGAATCAGTATATTACATTATACCTCATGTAGATATAGTGCTAATGATATTGTTATTAAATGAACATTGATCTGTGGGAATGAATCAGTATATTACATTATATCGAATGTAGATATAGTACGAATGATATTGTTATTAAATCTACATTACATATCTAATGTAGGTATAGTACTAATGATATTGGTATTATATGTACATTGATCTGTGGGAATGAATCAGTATATTACATTATACCTCATGTAGATATAGTGCTAATGATATTGTTATAAAATGTACATTGATCTGTGGGAATGAATCAGTATATAACATTATATCGAATGTAGATATAGTACTAATGATATTGTTATTAAATCTATGTTACATATCTAATATAGGTATAGTACTAATGATATTGTTATTAAATGTGCATTGATCTGTGGGAACGAATCAGTATATTACATTATATCGAATGTAGATATAGTACTAATGATATTGTTATTTAATGTACATCGATCTGTGGGAATGAATCAGTCTATTACATTATATCTAATGTAGTTATGGTAATAATAATATTGTTATTAATTGTACATTACATATCTAATGTAGATGTAGTACTAATGATATTGGTGTTATATGTACATTGATCTGTTGGAATGAATCTGTACATGACATTATATCTATTGTAGATATAGTAATAATGATATTGTTATTAAATGTACATTGATCTGTGGGAATGAATCAGTATATTACATTATATCGAATGTAGATATAGTGCTAATGATGTTGTTATTAAATGTACATTGATCTGTGTGTAGAAACCAGTGTATTACATTATATCTAATGTAGATATGATAATAATAATATTGTTATTAATTGTATATTACATATCTAATGTAGATATAGTACTACTGATATTGGCATTAAATGTACATTGATCTGTGGGAATGAATCAGTCTATTACATTATATCGAATGTAGATATAGAACCAATGATATTGTTATTAAATGTACATTGATCTGTGGGAATGAACCAGTATATTAAATTATATCGAATGTAGATATAGTACTAATGATATTGTTATTAAATCTACATTACATATCTTATGTAGGTATGCTACTAATGATATTGTTATTAAATGTACATTGATCTGTGGGAATGAATCAGTCTAATGCATTATATCTAATGTAGATATGGTAATAATAATATTGTTATTAACTGTACATTACATATCTAATGTAGATATAGTACTAATGATATTGGCATTAAATATACTTTGATCTGTGGGAATGAATCAGTATATTACATTATATCGAATGTAGATATAGTACTAATGATATTGGTACTATATGTACATTGATCTGTGGGAACGAATCAGTATATTACATTATATCGAATGTACATATAGTAATAATGATATTGGTATTATATGTACATTGATCTGTTGGAATGAATCTGTACATGACATTATATCTATTGTAGATAGAGTAATAATGATATTGTTATTAAATGTACATTGATCTGTGGGAATGAATCAGTATATTACATTATATCGAATGTAGATATAGTGCTAATGATGTTGTTATTAAATGTACATTGATTTGTGTGTAGTAACCAGTATATTACATTATATCGAATGTAGATATAGTGCTAATGATGTTGTTCTTAAATGTACATTGATCTGTGGGTAGTAGTCAGTATATTATATTATATCTAATGTAGATATGGTACTAATGATATTGTTATTAAATGTACATTGATCTGTGGGAATGAATCAGTGTATTACATTTTACCGAATGTAGATATAGTGCTAATGATGTTGTTATTAAATGTACATTGATCTGTGTGTAGTAACCAGTATATTTCATTATATCTAATGTAGATATGATAATAATAATATTGTTATTAATTGTATATTACATATCTAATGTAGATATAGTACTAATGATATTGGCATTAAATATACTTTGATCTGTGGGAATGAATCAGTATATTACATTATATCGAATGTAGATATAGTACTAATGATATTGTTATTAAATCTACATTACATATCTAATGTAGGTATAGTACTAATGATATTGTTATTAAATGTACATTGATCTGTGGGAATGAATCAGTATATTACATTATACCTAATGTAGATATAGTAATAATGATATTGTTATTAAATGTACATTGATCTGTGGGAATGAATCAGTATATTACATTATATCGAATGTAGATATAGTACTAATGATATTGTTATTAAATCTACATTACATATCTAATGTAGGTATAGTACTAATGATATTGGTATTATATGTACATTGATCTGTGGGAATGAATCAGTATATTACATTATACCTCATGTAGATATAGCGCTAATGATATTGTTATTAAATGAACATTGGTCTGTGGGAATGAATCAGTATATTACATTATATCGAATGTAGATATAGTGCTAATGATATTGTTATTAAATGAACATTGATCTGTGGGAATGAATCAGTATATTACATTATATCGAATGTAGATATAGTCCCAATGATATTGTTATTAAGTGTACATTGATCTGTGGGAATGAATCAGTATATTACATTATATCGAATGTACATATAGTACTAATGATATTGGTATTATATGTACATTGATCTGTGGGAATGAATCAGAATATTGCATTATTTCGAATGTAGATATAGTACCAATGATATTGTTATTAAATGTACATTGATCTGTGGGAATGAATCAGTATATTACATTATATCGAATGTAGATCTAGTACAAGTGATGGTGTTATTAAATGTACATTGATGTGTGGGTAGTAATCAGTATATTACATTATATCTAATGTAGATATGATAATAATAATATTGTTATTAATTGTATATTACATATCTGATGTAGATATAGTACTAATGATATTAACATTAAATGTACATTGATCTGTGGGAATGAATCAGTATATTACATTATACCTCATGTAGATATAGTGCTAATGATATTGTTATTAAATGAACATTGATCTGTGGGAATGAATCAGTATATTACATTATATCGAATGTAGATATAGTCCCAATGATATTGTTATTAACTGTACATTGATCTGTGGGAATGAATCAGTATATTACATTATATCGAATGTACATATAGTACTAATGATATTGGTATTATATGTACATTGTTCTGTTGGAATGAATCTGTACATGACATTATATCTATTGTAGATATAGTAATAATGGTATTGTTATTAAATGTACATTGATCTGTGGGAATGAATCAGTATAATACATTATATCGAATGTAGATATAGTACTAATGATATTCTTATTCAATCTACATTACATATCTAATGTAGGTATAGTACTAATGATATTGGTATTATATGTACATTGATCTGTGGGAACGAATCAGTATATTACATTATATCGAATGTACATATAGTACTAATGATATTGGTATTATATGTACACTGATCTGTTGGAATGAATCTGTACATGACATTATATCTATTGTAGATATAGTAATAATGATATTGTTATTAAATGTACATTGATCTGTGGGAATGAATCAGTATAATACATTATATCGAATGTAGATATAGTACTAATGATATTGTTATTAAATCTACATTACATATCTAATGTAGGTATAGTACTAATGATATTGGTATTATATGTACATTGATCTGTGGGAATGAATCAGTGTATTACATTATATCGAATTTAGATATAGTGCTAATGATGTTGTTACTAAATGTACATTGATCTGTGGGTAGTAGTCAGTATATTACATTATAACTAATGTAGATATGATAATAATAATATTGTTATTAATTGTGTATTACATATCTAACGTAGATATAGTACTAATGATATTGACATTAAATGTACTTTGATCTGTGGGAATGAATCAGTATATTACATTATATCTAATGTAGATATATTACTAATGATATTGTTATTAAATGTACATTGATCTGTGGGAATGAATCAGTATATTACATTATATCGAATGTAGATATAGTACAAGTGATGGTGTTATTAAATGTACATTGATCTGTGGGAATAAATCAGTATATTACATTATATCGAATGTAGATATATTACAAGTGATGGTGTTATTAAATGTACATTGATCTGTGGGTAGTAATCAGTATATTACATTATATCTAATGTAGATATGATAATAATAATATTGTTATTAATTGTATATTACATATCTAATGTAGATATAGTACTAATGATATTAACATTAAATGTACATTGATCTGTGGGAATGAAGCAGTATATTACGTTATACCTCATGTAGATATAGTGCTAATGATATTGTTATTAAATGTACATTGATCTGTGGGAATGAATCAGTATATTACATTATATCGAATGTAGATATAGTCCCAATGATATTGTTATTAAGTGTACATTGATCTGTGGGAATGAATCAGTATATTACATTATATCGAATGTACATATAGTACTAATGATGTTGGTATTATATGTACATTGTTCTGTTGGAATGAATCTGTACATGACATTATATCTATTGTAGATATAGTAATAATGGTATTGTTATTAAATGTACATTGATCTGTGGGAATGAATCAGTATAATACATTATATCGAATGTAGATATAGTACTAATGATATTGTTATTAAATCTACATTACATATCTAATGTAGGTATAGTACTAATGATATTGGTATTATATGTACATTGATCTGTGGGAATGAATCAGTGTATTACATTGTATCGAATGTAGAGATAGTGCTAATGATGTTGTTATTAAATGTACATTGATCTGTGTGTAGTAACCAGTATATTGCATTATATCTAATGTAGATATGATAATAATAATATTGTTATTAATTGTATATTACATATCTAATGTAGATATAGTACTAATGATATTGGCATTAAATATGCTTTGATCTGTGGGAATGAATCAGTATATTACATTATATCGAATGTAGATATAGTACGAATGATATTGTTATTAAATCTACATTACATATCTAATGCAGGTATAGTACTAATGATATTGGTATTATATGTACATTGATCTGTGGGAATGAATCAGTATATTACATTATACCTCATGTAGATATAGTGCTAATGATATTGTTATTAAATGTACATTGATCTGTGGGAATGAATCAGTATATTACATTATATCGAATGTAGATATAGTACGAATGATATTGTTATTAAATCTACATTACATATCTAATGTAGGTATAGTACTAATGATATTGGTATTATATGTACATTGATCTGTGGGAATGAATCAGTATATTACATTATACCTCATGTAGATATAGTGCTAATGATATTGTTATAAAATGTACATTGATCTGTGGGAATGAATCAGTATATAACATTATATCGAATGTAGATATAGTACTAATGATATTGTTATTAAATCTATGTTACATATCTAATATAGGTATAGTACTAATGATATTGTTATTAAATGTGCATTGATCTGTGGGAACGAATCAGTATATTACATTATATCGAATGTAGATATAGTACTAATGATATTGTTATTTAATGTACATCGATCTGTGGGAATGAATCAGTCTATTACATTATATCTAATGTAGTTATGGTAATAATAATATTGTTATTAATTGTACATTACATATCTAATGTAGATGTAGTACTAATGATATTGGTGTTATATGTACATTGATCTGTTGGAATGAATCTGTACATGACATTATATCTATTGTAGATATAGTAATAATGATATTGTTATTAAATGTACATTGATCTGTGGGAATGAATCAGTATATTACATTATATCGAATGTAGATATAGTGCTAATGATGTTGTTATTAAATGTACATTGATCTGTGTGTAGAAACCAGTGTATTACATTATATCTAATGTAGATATGATAATAATAATATTGTTATTAATTGTATATTACATATCTAATGTAGATATAGTACTACTGATATTGGCATTAAATGTACATTGATCTGTGGGAATGAATCAGTCTATTACATTATATCGAATGTAGATATAGAACCAATGATATTGTTATTAAATGTACATTGATCTGTGGGAATGAACCAGTATATCAAATTATATCGAATGTAGATATAGTACTAATGATATTGTTATTAAATCTACATTACATATCTTATGTAGGTATGCTACTAATGATATTGTTATTAAATGTACATTGATCTGTGGGAATGAATCAGTCTAATGCATTATATCTAATGTAGATATGGTAATAATAATATTGTTATTAACTGTACATTACATATCTAATGTAGATATAGTACTGATGATATTGGCATTAAATATACTTTGATCTGTGGGAATGAATCAGTATATTACATTATATCGAATGTAGATATAGTACTAATGATATTGGTACTATATGTACATTGATCTGTGGGAACGAATCAGTATATTACATTATATCGAATGTACATATAGTAATAATGATATTGGTATTATATGTACATTGATCTGTTGGAATGAATCTGTACATGACATTATATCTATTGTAGATAGAGTAATAATGATATTGTTATTAAATGTACATTGATCTGTGGGAATGAATCAGTATATTACATTATATCGAATGTAGATATAGTGCTAATGATGTTGTTATTAAATGTACATTGATTTGTGTGTAGTAACCAGTATATTACATTATATCGAATGTAGATATAGTGCTAATGATGTTGTTCTTAAATGTACATTGATCTGTGGGTAGTAGTCAGTATATTATATTATATCTAATGTAGATATGGTACTAATGATATTGTTATTAAATGTACATTGATCTGTGGGAATGAATCAGTGTATTACATTTTACCGAATGTAGATATAGTGCTAATGATGTTGTTATTAAATGTACATTGATCTGTGTGTAGTAACCAGTATATTTCATTATATCTAATGTAGATATGATAATAATAATATTGTTATTAATTGTATATTACATATCTAATGTAGATATAGTACTAATGATATTGGCATTAAATATACATTGATCTGTGGGAATGAATCAGTATATTACATTATACCTTATGTAGATATAGTGCTAATGATATTGTTATTAAATGTGCATTGATCTGTGGGAATGAGTCAGTATATTACATTATATCTATTGTAGATATAGTAATAATGGTATTGTTATTAAATGTACATTGATCTGTGGGAATGAATCAGTATAATACATTATATCGAATGTAGATATAGTGCTAATGATATTGTTATTAAATCTACATTACATATCTATTGTAGGTATAGTACTAATGATATTGGTATTATATGTACATTGATCTGTGGGAATGAATCCGTGTATTACATTATATCGAATGTAGATATAGTCCCAATGATATTGTTATTAAATGAACATTGATCTGTGGGAATGAATCAGTACATTACGTTATATCGAATGTAGATATAGTCCCAATGATATTGTTATTAAGTGTACATTGATCTGTGGGAAGGAATCCGCATATCACATTATACCTAATGTAGATATGGTAATAACGATATTGTTTTTAAATGTACATTGATCTGTGTGAATGAAGAAGTATATTACATTATATCTCAGGCAGATATTTTGCTAATGATATTGTTATTAAATGAACATTGATCTGTGGGAATGTATCAGCATATTACATTATACCTAATGTAGATATAGTAATAATGATATTGTTATTAAATGTACATTGATCTGTGGGAATGAATCAGTATATTACATTATATCGAATGTAGATATAGTGCTAATGATGTTGTTACTAAATGTGCATTGATCTGTGGGTAGTCGTCAGTATATTACATTATAACTAATGTAGATATGATAATAATAATATTGTTATTAATTGTGTATTACATATCTAACGTAGATATAGTACTAATGATATTAACATTAAATGTACATTGATCTGTGGGAATGAATCAGTATATTACATTATACCTCATGTAGATATAGTGCTAATGATATTGTTATTAAATGAACATTGATCTGTGGGAATGAATCAGTATATTACATTATATCGAATGTAGATATAGTACTAATGATATTGTTATTAAATCTACATTACATATCTAATGTAGGTATAGTACTAATGATATTGTTATTAAATGTGCATTGATCTGTGGGAACGAATCAGTATATTTCATTATATCTAATGTAGATATATTTCTAATGATATTGTTATTAAATGTACAAATAATCTGTGGGAATGAATCAGTATATTACATTTTATCGAATGTAGATATAGTACCAATGATATTGTTATTAAATGTACATTGATCTGTGGGAATGAATCAGTATATTACATTATATCGAATGTAGATACAGTACAAGTGATGGTGTTATTAAATGTACATTGATCTGTGGGTAGTAATCAGTATATTACATTATATCTAATGTAGATATGATAATAATAATATTGTTATTAATTGTATATTACATATCTAATGTAGATATAGTACTAATGATATTAACATTAAATGTACATTGATCTGTGGGAATGAATCAGTATATTACATTATACCTCATGTAGATATAGTGCTAATGATATTGTTATTAATTGAACATTGATCTGTGGGAATGAATCAGTATATTACATTATATCGAATGTAGATATAGTCCCAATGATATTGTTATTAAGTGTACATTGATCTGTGGGAATGAATCAGTATATTACATTATATCGAATGTAGATATAGTCCCAATGATATTGTTATTAAGTGTACATTGATCTGTGGGAATGAATCAGTATATTACATTATATCGAAGGTACATATAGTACTAATGATATTGGTATTAAATGTACATTGATCTGTGGGAAGGAATCCGCATATCACATTATACCTAATGTAGATATGGTAATAACGATATTGTTTTTAAATGTACATTGATCTGTGTGAATGAAGCAGTATATTACATTATATCTCAGGCAGATATTTTGCTAATGATATTGTTATTAAATGAACATTGATCTGTGGGAATGAATCAGTATATTACATTATACCTAATGTAGATATAGTACTAATGATATTGGTATTATATGTACACTGATCTGTTGGAATGAATCTGTACATGACATTATATCTATTGTAGATATAGAAATAATGATATTGTTATTAAATGTACATTGATCGGTGGGAATGAAACAGTATATTACATTATATCGAATGTAGATATAGTGCTAATGATGTTGTTATTAAATGTACATTGATCTGTGTGTAGTAACCAGTATATTACATTATATCTAATGTAGATATGATAATAATAATATTGTTATTAATTGTATATTACATATCTAATGTAGATATAGTAGTAATGATATTGGCATTAAATATACTTTGATCTGTGGGAATGAATCAGTATATTACATTATATCGAATGTAGATTTAGTGCTAATGATGTTGTTACTAAATGTACAATGATCTGTGGGTAGTAGTCAGTATATTACATTATAACTAATGTAGATATGATAATAATAATATTGTTATGAATTGTATATTACATATCTAATGTAGATATAGTACTAATGATATTGACATTAAATGTACTTTGATCTGTGGGAATGAAGCAGTATATTACATTATATCGAATGTAGATATAGTACCAATGATATTGTTATTAAACGTACATTGATCTGTGGGAATGAATCAGTATCTTACATTATATCGAATGTAGATATAGTACTAATGATATTGTTAATTAATCTAAATTACATATCTAATGTATGTATAGTACTAATGATATTGGTATTATATGTACATTGATCTGTGGGAATGAATCAGTATATTACATTATACCTCATGTAGATATAGTGCTAATGATATTGTTATTAAATGAACATTGATCTGTGGGAATGAATCAGTATATTACATTATACCTCATGTAGATATAGTGCTAATGATATTGTTATTAAATGAACATTGATCTGTGGGAATGAATCAGTATATTACATTATATCGAATGTAGATATAGTACGAATGATATTGTTATTAAATCTACATTACATATCTAATGTAGGTATAGTACTAATGATATTGGTATTATATGTACATTGATCTGTGGGAATGAATCAGTATATTACATTATACCTCATGTAGATATAGTGCTAATGATATTGTTATAAAATGTACATTGATCTGTGGGAATGAATCAGTATATTACATTATATCGAATGTAGATATAGTGCTAATGATGTTGTTACTAAATGTACATTGATCTGTGGGTAGTAGTCAGTATATTACATTATAACTAATGTAGATATGATAATAATAATATTGTTATTAATTGTGTATTACATATCTAACGTAGATATAGTACTAATGATATTGACATTAAATGTACTTTGATCTGTGGGAATGAATCAGTATATTACATTATATCTAATGTAGATATATTACTAATGATATTGTTATTAAATGTACATTGATCGGTAGGAATGAATCAGAATATTACATTATATCGAATGTACATATAGTACCAATGATATTGTTATTAAATGTACATTGATCTGTGGGAATGAATCGGTATATTACATTATATCGAATGTAGATATAGTACAAGTGATGGTGTTATTAAATGTACATTGATCTGTGGGTAGTAATCAGTATATTACATTATATCTAATGTAGATATGATAATAATAATATTGTTATTAATTGTATATTACATATCTGATGTAGATATAGTACTAATGATATTAACATTAAATGTACATTGATCTGTGGGAATGGATCAGTATATTACATTATACCTCATGTAGATATAGTGCTAATGATATTGTTATTAAATGAACATTGATCTGTGGGAATGAATCACTATATTACATTATATCGAATGTAGATATAGTCCCAATGATATTGTTATTAAGTGTACATTGATCTGTGGGAATGAATCAGTATATTACATTATATCGAATGTACATATAGTACTAATGATGTTGGTATTATATGTACATTGTTCTGTTGGAATGAATCTGTACATGACATTATATCTATTGTAGATATAGTAATAATGGTATTGTTATTAAATGTACATTGATCTGTGGGAATGAATCAGCATAATACATTATATCGAATGTAGATATAGTACTAATGATATTGTTATTAAATCTACATTACATATCTAATGTAGGTATAGTACTAATGATATTGGTATTATATGTACATTGATCTGTGGGAATGAATCAGTGTATTACATTATATCGAATGTAGATATAGTGCTAATGATGTTGTTATTAAATGTACATTGATCTGTGTGTAGTATCCAGTATATTGCATTATATCTAATGTAGATATGATACTAATATTATTGTTATTAATTGTATATTACATATCTAATGTAGATATAGTACTAATGATATTGGCATTAAATATACATTGATCTGTGGGAATGAATCAGTATATTACATTATACCTTATGTAGATATAGTGCTAATGATATTGTTATTAAATGTGCATTGATCTGTGGGAATGAATCAGTATATTACATTATATCGAAAGTAGATATTGTACCAATGATATTGTTATTAAATGTACATTGATCTGTGGGAATGAATCAGTATATTACATTATATCGAATGTAGATATAGTACAAGTAATGGTGTTATTAAATGTACATTGATCTGTGGGAATAAATCAGTATATTACATTATATCGAATGTAGATATATTACAAGTGATGGTGTTAATAAATGTACATTGATCTGTGGGTAGTAATCAGTATATTACATTATATCTAATGTAGATATGATAATAATAATATTGTTATTAATTGTATATTACATATCTAATGTAGATATAGTACTAATGATATTAACATTAAATGTACATTGATCTGTGGGAATGAATCAGTATATTACGTTATACCTCATGTAGATATAGTGCTAATGATATTGTTATTAAATGTACATTGATCTGTGGGAATGAATCAGTATAATACATTATATCGAATGTAGATATAGTACTAATGATATTGTTATTAAATCTACATTACATATCTAATGTAGGTATAGTACTAATGATATTGGTATTATATGTACATTGATCTGTGGGAATGAATCAGTATATTACATTATATCGAATGTACATATAGTACTAATGATATTGGTATTATATGTACATTGTTCTGTTGGAATGAATCTGTACATGACATTATATCTATTGTAGATATAGTAATAATGGTATTGTTATTAAATGTACATTGATCTGTGGGAATGAATCAGTATAATACATTATATCGAATGTAGATATAGTGCTAATGATATTGTTATTAAATCTACATTACATATCTATTGTAGGTATAGTACTAATGATATTGGTATTATATGTACATTGATCTGTGGGAATGAATCCGTGTATTACATTATATCGAATGTAGATATAGTCCCAATGATATTGTTATTAAATGAACATTGATCTGTGGGAATGAATCAGTACATTACGTTATATCGAATGTAGATATAGTCCCAATGATATTGTTATTAAGTGTACATTGATCTGTGGGAAGGAATCCGCATATCACATTATACCTAATGTAGATATGGTAATAACGATATTGTTTTTAAATGTACATTGATCTGTGTGAATGAAGAAGTATATTACATTATATCTCAGGCAGATATTTTGCTAATGATATTGTTATTAAATGAACATTGATCTGTGGGAATGTATCAGCATATTACATTATACCTAATGTAGATATAGTAATAATGATATTGTTATTAAATGTACATTGATCTGTGGGAATGAATCAGTATATTACATTATATCGAATGTAGATATAGTGCTAATGATGTTGTTACTAAATGTGCATTGATCTGTGGGTAGTCGTCAGTATATTACATTATAACTAATGTAGATATGATAATAATAATATTGTTATTAATTGTGTATTACATATCTAACGTAGATATAGTACTAATGATATTAACATTAAATGTACATTGATCTGTGGGAATGAATCAGTATATTACATTATACCTCATGTAGATATAGTGCTAATGATATTGTTATTAAATGAACATTGATCTGTGGGAATGAATCAGTATATTACATTATATCGAATGTAGATATAGTACTAATGATATTGTTATTAAATCTACATTACATATCTAATGTAGGTATAGTACTAATGATATTGTTATTAAATGTGCATTGATCTGTGGGAACGAATCAGTATATTTCATTATATCTAATGTAGATATATTTCTAATGATATTGTTATTAAATGTACAAATAATCTGTGGGAATGAATCAGTATATTACATTTTATCGAATGTAGATATAGTACCAATGATATTGTTATTAAATGTACATTGATCTGTGGGAATGAATCAGTATATTACATTATATCGAATGTAGATACAGTACAAGTGATGGTGTTATTAAATGTACATTGATCTGTGGGTAGTAATCAGTATATTACATTATATCTAATGTAGATATGATAATAATAATATTGTTATTAATTGTATATTACATATCTAATGTAGATATAGTACTAATGATATTAACATTAAATGTACATTGATCTGTGGGAATGAATCAGTATATTACATTATACCTCATGTAGATATAGTGCTAATGATATTGTTATTAATTGAACATTGATCTGTGGGAATGAATCAGTATATTACATTATATCGAATGTAGATATAGTCCCAATGATATTGTTATTAAGTGTACATTGATCTGTGGGAATGAATCAGTATATTACATTATATCGAATGTAGATATAGTCCCAATGATATTGTTATTAAGTGTACATTGATCTGTGGGAATGAATCAGTATATTACATTATATCGAAGGTACATATAGTACTAATGATATTGGTATTAAATGTACATTGATCTGTGGGAAGGAATCCGCATATCACATTATACCTAATGTAGATATGGTAATAACGATATTGTTTTTAAATGTACATTGATCTGTGTGAATGAAGCAGTATATTACATTATATCTCAGGCAGATATTTTGCTAATGATATTGTTATTAAATGAACATTGATCTGTGGGAATGAATCAGTATATTACATTATACCTAATGTAGATATAGTACTAATGATATTGGTATTATATGTACACTGATCTGTTGGAATGAATCTGTACATGACATTATATCTATTGTAGATATAGAAATAATGATATTGTTATTAAATGTACATTGATCTGTGGGAATGAAACAGTATATTACATTATATCGAATGTAGATATAGTGCTAATGATGTTGTTATTAAATGTACATTGATCTGTGTGTAGTAACCAGTATATTACATTATATCTAATGTAGATATGATAATAATAATATTGTTATTAATTGTATATTACATATCTAATGTAGATATAGTACTAATGATATTGGCATTAAATATACTTTGATCTGTGGGAATGAATCAGTATATTACATTATATCGAATGTAGATTTAGTGCTAATGATGTTGTTACTAAATGTACAATGATCTGTGGGTAGTAGTCAGTATATTACATTATAACTAATGTAGATATGATAATAATAATATTGTTATGAATTGTATATTACATATCTAATGTAGATATAGTACTAATGATATTGACATTAAATGTACTTTGATCTGTGGGAATGAAGCAGTATATTACATTATATCGAATGTAGATATAGTACCAATGATATTGTTATTAAACGTACATTGATCTGTGGGAATGAATCAGTATCTTACATTATATCGAATGTAGATATAGTACTAATGATATTGTTAATTAATCTAAATTACATATCTAATGTATGTATATTACTAATGATATTGTTATTAAATGTACATTGATCGGTAGGAATGAATCAGAATATTACATTATATCGAATGTACATATAGTACCAATGATATTGTTATTAAATGTACATTGATCTGTGGGAATGAATCAGTATATTACATTATATCGAATGTAGATATAGTACAAGTGATGGTGTTATTAAATGTACATTGATCTGTGGGTAGTAATCAGTATATTACATTATATCTAATGTAGATATGATAATAATAATATTGTTATTAATTGTATATTACATATCTGATGTAGATATAGTACTAATGATATTAACATTAAATGTACATTGATCTGTGGGAATGGATCAGTATATTACATTATACCTCATGTAGATATAGTGCTAATGATATTGTTATTAAATGAACATTGATCTGTGGGAATGAATCACTATATTACATTATATCGAATGTAGATATAGTCCCAATGATATTGTTATTAAGTGTACATTGATCTGTGGGAATGAATCAGTATATTACATTATATCGAATGTACATATAGTACTAATGATGTTGGTATTATATGTACATTGTTCTGTTGGAATGAATCTGTACATGACATTATATCTATTGTAGATATAGTAATAATGGTATTGTTATTAAATGTACATTGATCTGTGGGAATGAATCAGTATAATACATTATATCGAATGTAGATATAGTACTAATGATATTGTTATTAAATCTACATTACATATCTAATGTAGGTATAGTACTAATGATATTGGTATTATATGTACATTGATCTGTGGGAATGAATCAGTGTATTACATTATATCGAATGTAGATATAGTGCTAATGATGTTGTTATTAAATGTACATTGATCTGTGGGAATGAATCAGTATAATACATTATATCGAATGTAGATATAGTACTAATGATATTGTTATTCAATCTACATTACATATCTAATGTAGGTATAGTACTAATGATATTGGTATTATATGTACATTGATCTGTGGGAATGAATCAGTGTATTACATTATATCGAATGTAGATATAGTGCTAGTGATGTTGTTATTAAATGTACATTGATCTGTGTGTAGTATCCAGTATATTGCATTATATCTAATGTAGATATGATACTAATATTATTGTTATTAATTGTATATTACATATCTAATGTAGATATAGTACTAATGATATTGGCATTAAATATACATTGATCTGTGGGAATGAATCAGTATATTACATTATACCTTATGTAGATATAGTGCTAATGATATTGTTATTAAATGTGCATTGATCTGTGGGAATGAATCAGTATATTACATTATATCGAAAGTAGATATTGTACCAATGATATTGTTATTAAATGTACATTGATCTGTGGGAATGAATCAGTATATTACATTATATCGAATGTAGATATAGTACAAGTAATGGTGTTATTAAATGTACATTGATCTGTGGGAATAAATCAGTATATTACATTATATCGAATGTAGATATATTACAAGTGATGGTGTTAATAAATGTACATTGATCTGTGGGTAGTAATCAGTATATTACATTATATCTAATGTAGATATGATAATAATAATATTGTTATTAATTGTATATTACATATCTAATGTAGATATAGTACTAATGATATTAACATTAAATGTACATTGATCTGTGGGAATGAATCAGTATATTACGTTATACCTCATGTAGATATAGTGCTAATGATATTGTTATTAAATGTACATTGATCTGTGGGAATGAATCAGTATAATACATTATATCGAATGTAGATATAGTACTAATGATATTGTTATTAAATCTACATTACATATCTAATGTAGGTATAGTACTAATGATATTGGTATTATATGTACATTGATCTGTGGGAATGAATCAGTATATTACATTATATCGAATGTACATATAGTACTAATGATATTGGTATTATATGTACATTGTTCTGTTGGAATGAATCTGTACATGACATTATATCTATTGTAGATATAGTAATAATGGTATTGTTATTAAATGTACATTGATCTGTGGGAATGAATCAGTATAATACATTATATCGAATGTAGATATAGTGCTAATGATATTGTTATTAAATCTACATTACATATCTATTGTAGGTATAGTACTAATGATATTGGTATTATATGTACATTGATCTGTGGGAATGAATCCGTGTATTACATTATATCGAATGTAGATATAGTCCCAATGATATTGTTATTAAATGAACATTGATCTGTGGGAATGAATCAGTACATTACGTTATATCGAATGTAGATATAGTCCCAATGATATTGTTATTAAGTGTACATTGATCTGTGGGAAGGAATCCGCATATCACATTATACCTAATGTAGATATGGTAATAACGATATTGTTTTTAAATGTACATTGATCTGTGTGAATGAAGAAGTATATTACATTATATCTCAGGCAGATATTTTGCTAATGATATTGTTATTAAATGAACATTGATCTGTGGGAATGTATCAGCATATTACATTATACCTAATGTAGATATAGTAATAATGATATTGTTATTAAATGTACATTGATCTGTGGGAATGAATCAGTATATTACATTATATCGAATGTAGATATAGTGCTAATGATGTTGTTACTAAATGTGCATTGATCTGTGGGTAGTCGTCAGTATATTACATTATAACTAATGTAGATATGATAATAATAATATTGTTATTAATTGTGTATTACATATCTAACGTAGATATAGTACTAATGATATTAACATTAAATGTACATTGATCTGTGGGAATGAATCAGTATATTACATTATACCTCATGTAGATATAGTGCTAATGATATTGTTATTAAATGAACATTGATCTGTGGGAATGAATCAGTATATTACATTATATCGAATGTAGATATAGTGCTAATGATATTGTTATTAAATCTACATTACATATCTATTGTAGGTATAGTACTAATGATATTGGTATTATATGTACATTGATCTGTGGGAATGAATCCGTGTATTACATTATATCGAATGTAGATATAGTCCCAATGATATTGTTATTAACTGTACATTGATCTGTGGGAATGAATCAGTATATTACATTATATCGAATGTAGATATAGTACTAATGATATTGGTATTATATGTACATTGTTCTGTTGGAATGAATCTGTACATGACATTATATCTATTGTAGATATAGTAATAATGGTATTGTTATTAAATGTACATTGATCTGTGGTAGTAATCAGTGTATTACATTATATCTAATGTAGATATGATAATAATAATATTGTTATTAATTGTATATTACATATCTAATGTAGATATACTACTAATGATATTAACATTAAATGTACATTGATCTGTGGGAATGAATAAGTATATTACATTATACCTCATGTAGATATAGTGCTAATGATATTGTTATTAAATGAACATTGATCTGTGGGAATGAATCAGTATATTACATTATATCGAATGTAGATATAGTACTAATGATATTGTTATTAAATCTATGTTACATATCTAATGTAGGTATAGTACTAATGATATTGTTATTAAATGTGCATTGATCTGTGCGGACGAATCAGTATATTACATTATATCGAATGTAGATATAGTTCTAATGATATTGTTATTTAATGTACATCGATCTGTGGGAATGAATCAGTCTATTACATTATATCTAATGTAGTTATGGTAATAATAATATTGTTATTAATTGTACATTACATATCTAATGTAGATGTAGTACTAATGATATTGGTGTTATATGTACATTGATCTGTTGGAATGAATCTGTACATGACATTATATCTATTGTAGATATAGTAATAATGATATTGTTATTAAATGTACATTGATCTGTGGGAATGAATCAGTATATTACATTATATCGAATGTAGATATAGTGCTAATGATGTTGTTATTAAATGTACATTGATCTGCGTGTAGAAACCAGTGTATTACATTATATCTAATGTAGATATGATAATAATAATATTGTTATTAATTGTATATTACATATCTAATGTAGATATAGTACTACTGATATTGGCATTAAATGTACATTGATCTGTGGGAATGAATCAGTCTATTACATTATATCGAATGTAGATATAGAACCAATGATATTGTTATTAAATGTACATTGATCTGTGGGAATGAACCAGTATATTAAATTATATCGAATGTAGATATAGTACTAATGATATTGTTATTAAATCTACATTACATATCTAATGTAGGTATGCTACTAATGATATTGTTATTAAATGTACATTGATCTGTGGGAATGAATCAGTCTAATGCATTATATCTAATGTAGATATGGTAATAATAATATTGTTATTAACTGTACATTACATATCTAATGTAGATATAGTACTAATGATATTGGCATTAAATATACTTTGATCTGTGGGAATGAATCAGTATATTACATTATATCGAATGTAGATATAGTACTAATGATATTGGTACTATATGTACATTGATCTGTGGGAACGAATCAGTATATTACATTATATCGAATGTACATATAGTAATAATGATATTGGTATTATATGTACATTGATCTGTTGGAATGAATCTGTACATGACATTATATCTATTGTAGATAGAGTAATAATGATATTGTTATTAAATGTACATTGATCTGTGGGAATGAATCAGTATATTACATTATATCGAATGTAGATATAGTGCGAATGATGTTGTTATTAAATGTACATTGATTTGTGTGTAGTAACCAGTATATTACATTATATCTAATGTAGATATGATAATAATAATATTGTTATTAATTGTATATTACATATCTAATGTAGATATAGTACTAATGATATTGGCATTAAATATACTTTGATCTGGGGGAATGAATCAGTATATTACATTATATCGAATGTAGATATAGTACGAATGATATTGTTATTAAATCTACATTACATATCTAATGTAGGTATAGTACTAATGATATTGGTGTTATATGTACATTGATCTGTTGGAATGAATCTATACATGACATTATATCTATTGTAGATATAGTAATAATGATATTGTTATTAAATGTACATTGATCTGTGGGAATGAATCAGTATATTACATTATATCGAATGTAGATACAGTGCTAATGATATTGTTATTAAATGAACATTGATCATTGGGAATGAATCAGTATATTACATTATATCGAATGTAGATATAGTACTAACGATATTGTTATTAAATCTACATTACATATCTAATGTAGGTATAGTACTAATGATATTGTTATTAAATGTGCATTGATCTGTGGGAACGATTCAGTATATTACATTATATCTAATGTAGATATATTACTAATGATATTGTTATTAAATGTACAGTGATCTGTGGGAATGAATCAGTATATCACATTTTATCGAATGTAGATATAGTACCAATGATATTGTTATTAAATGTACATTGATCTGTGGGAATGAATCAGTATATTACATTATATCGAATGTAGATATAGTACAAGTGATGGTGTTATTAAATGTACATTGATGTGTGGGTAGTAATCAGTATATTACATTATATCTAATGTAGATGTGATAATAATAATATTGTTATTAATTGTATATTACATATCTACTGTAGATATAGTACTACTGATATTGGCATTAAATGTACATTGATCTGTGGGAATGAATCAGTCTATTACATTATATCGAATGTAGATATAGAACCAATGATATTGTTATTAAATGTACATTGATCTGTGGGAATGAACCAGTCTATTACATTATATCTAATGTAGTTATGGTAATAATAATATTGTTATTAATTGTACATTACATATCTAATGTAGATGTAGTACTAATGATATTGGTGTTATATGTACATTGATCTGTTGGAATGAATCTGTACATGACATAATATCTATTGTAGATATAGTAATAATGATATTGTTATTAAATGTACATTGATCTGTTGGAATGAATCTATACATGACATTATATCTATTGTAGATATAGTAATAATGATATTGTTATTAAATGTACATTGATCTGTGGGAATGAATCAGTATATTACATTATATCGAATGTAGATATAGTGCTAATGATGTTGTTATTAAATGTACATTGATCTGTGTGTAGAAACCAGTGTATTACATTATATCTAATGTAGATATGATAATAATAATATTGTTATTAATTGTATATTACATATCTAATGTAGATATAGTACTACTGATATTGGCATTAAATGTACATTGATCTGTGGGAATGAATCAGTCTATTACATTATATCGAATGTACATATAGTACTAATGATGTTGGTATTATATGTACATTGTTCTGTTGGAATGAATCTGTACATGACATTATATCTATTGTAGATATAGTAATAATGGTATTGTTATTAAATGTACATTGATCTGTGGGAATGAATCAGTATAATACATTATATCGAATGTAGATATAGTACTAATGATATTGTTATTAAATCTACATTACATATCTAATGTAGGTATAGTACTAATGATATTGGTATTATATGTACATTGATCTGTGGGAATGAATCAGTGTATTACATTGTATCGAATGTAGAGATAGTGCTAATGATGTTGTTATTAAATGTACATTGATCTGTGTGTAGTAACCAGTATATTGCATTATATCTAATGTAGATATGATAATAATAATATTGTTATTAATTGTATATTACATATCTAATGTAGATATAGTACTAATGATATTGGCATTAAATATGCTTTGATCTGTGGGAATGAATCAGTATATTACATTATATCGAATGTAGATATAGTACGAATGATATTGTTATTAAATCTACATTACATATCTAACGTAGATATAGTACTAATGATATTGACATTAAATGTACTTTGATCTGTGGGAATGAATCAGTATATTACATTATATCTAATGTAGATATATTACTAATGATATTGTTATTAAATGTACATTGATCTGTAGGAATGAATCAGAATATTACATTATATCGAATGTAGATATAGTACCAATGATATTGTTATTAAATGTACATTGATCTGTGGGAATGAATCAGTATATTACATTATATCGAATGTAGATATAGTACAAGTGATGGTGTTATTAAATGTACATTGATCTGTGGGTAGTAATCAGTATATTACATTATATCTAATGTAGATATAGTAATAATGGTATTGTTATTAAATGTACATTGATCTGTGGGAATGAATCAGTATAATACATTATATCGAATGTAGATATAGTACTAATGATATTGTTATTAAATCTACATTACATATCTAATGTAGGTATAGTACTAATGATATTGGTATTATATGTACATTGATCTGTGGGAATGAATCAGTGTATTACATTATATCGAATGTAGATATAGTGCTAGTGATGTTGTTATTAAATGTACATTGATCTGTGTGTAGTATCCAGTATATTGCATTATATCTAATGTAGATATGATACTAATAATATTGTTATTAATTGTATATTACATATCTAATGTAGATATAGTACTAATGATATTGGCATTAAATATACATTGATCTGTGGGAATGAATCAGTATATTACATTATACCTTATGTAGATATAGTGCTAAAGATATTGTTATTAAATGTACATTGATCTGTGGGAATGAATCAGTATATTACATTATATCGAATGTAGATATAGTACAAGTGATGGTGTTATTAAATGTACATTGATCTGTGGGTAGTAATCAGTATATTACATTATATCGAATGTAGATATATTACAAGTGATGGTGTTATTAAATGTACATTGATCTGTGGGTGGTAATCAGTATATTACATTATATCTAATGTAGATATGATAATAATAATATTGTTATTAATTGTATATTACATATCTAATGTAGATATAGTACTAATGATATTAACATTAAATGTACATTGATCTGTGGGAATGAATCAGTATATTACGTTATACCTCATGTAGATATAGTGCTAATGATATTGTTATTAAATGTACATTGATCTGTGGGAATGAATCAGTATAATACATTATATCGAATGTAGATATAGTACTAATGATATTGTTATTCAATCTACATTACATATCTAATGTAGGTATAGTACTAATGATATTGGTAGTATATGTACATTGATCTGTGGGAATGATTCAGTATATTACATTATACCTCATGTAGATATAGTGCTAATGATATTGTTATTAAATGTACATTGATCTGTGGGAATGAACCAGTATATTAAATTATATCGAATGTAGATATAGTACTAATGATATTGTTATTAAATCTACATTACATATCTAATGTAGGTATGCTACTAATGATATTGTTATTAAATGTACATTGATCTGTGGGAATGAATCAGTCTAATGCATTATATCTAATGTAGATATGGTAATAATAATATTGTTATTAACTGTACATTACATATCTAATGTAGATATAGTACTAATGATATTGTTATTAAATCTACATTACATACCTAATGTAGGTATAGTACTAATGATATTGGTGTTATATGTACACTGATCTGTTGGAATGAATCTGTACATGACATAATATCTATTGTAGATATAGTAATAATGATATTGTTATTAAATGTACATTGATCTGTGGGAATGAATCAGTATAATACATTATATCGAATGTAGATATAGTGCTAATGATATTGTTATTAAATCTACATTACATATCTATTGTAGGTATAGTACTAATGATATTGGTATTATATGTACATTGATCTGTGGGAATGAATCCGTGTATTACATTATATCGAATGTAGATATAGTCCCAATGATATTGTTATTAAATGAACATTGATCTGTGGGAATGAATCAGTACATTACGTTATATCGAATGTAGATATAGTCCCAATGATATTGTTATTAAGTGTACATTGATCTGTGGGAAGGAATCCGCATATCACATTATACCTAATGTAGATATGGTAATAACGATATTGTTTTTAAATGTACATTGATCTGTGTGAATGAAGAAGTATATTACATTATATCTCAGGCAGATATTTTGCTAATGATATTGTTATTAAATGAACATTGATCTGTGGGAATGTATCAGCATATTACATTATACCTAATGTAGATATAGTAATAATGATATTGTTATTAAATGTACATTGATCTGTGGGAATGAATCAGTATATTACATTATATCGAATGTAGATATAGTGCTAATGATGTTGTTACTAAATGTGCATTGATCTGTGGGTAGTCGTCAGTATATTACATTATAACTAATGTAGATATGATAATAATAATATTGTTATTAATTGTGTATTACATATCTAACGTAGATATAGTACTAATGATATTAACATTAAATGTACATTGATCTGTGGGAATGAATCAGTATATTACATTATACCTCATGTAGATATAGTGCTAATGATATTGTTATTAAATGAACATTGATCTGTGGGAATGAATCAGTATATTACATTATATCGAATGTAGATATAGTACTAATGATATTGTTATTAAATCTACATTACATATCTAATGTAGGTATAGTACTAATGATATTGTTATTAAATGTGCATTGATCTGTGGGAACGAATCAGTATATTTCATTATATCTAATGTAGATATATTTCTAATGATATTGTTATTAAATGTACAAATAATCTGTGGGAATGAATCAGTATATTACATTTTATCGAATGTAGATATAGTACCAATGATATTGTTATTAAATGTACATTGATCTGTGGGAATGAATCAGTATATTACATTATATCGAATGTAGATACAGTACAAGTGATGGTGTTATTAAATGTACATTGATCTGTGGGTAGTAATCAGTATATTACATTATATCTAATGTAGATATGATAATAATAATATTGTTATTAATTGTATATTACATATCTAATGTAGATATAGTACTAATGATATTAACATTAAATGTACATTGATCTGTGGGAATGAATCAGTATATTACATTATACCTCATGTAGATATAGTGCTAATGATATTGTTATTAATTGAACATTGATCTGTGGGAATGAATCAGTATAATACATTATATCGAATGTAGATATAGTACTAATGATATTGTTATTAAATCTACATTACATATCTAATGTAGGTATAGTACTAATGATATTGGTATTATATGTACATTGATCTGTGGGAATGAATCAGTGTATTACATTATATCGAATGTAGATATAGTGCTAATGATGTTGTTATTAAATGTACATTGATCTGTGGGAATGAATCAGTATAATACATTATATCGAATGTAGATATAGTACTAATGATATTGTTATTCAATCTACATTACATATCTAATGTAGGTATAGTACTAATGATATTGGTATTATATGTACATTGATCTGTGGGAATGAATCAGTGTATTACATTATATCGAATGTAGATATAGTGCTAGTGATGTTGTTATTAAATGTACATTGATCTGTGTGTAGTATCCAGTATATTGCATTATATCTAATGTAGATATGATACTAATATTATTGTTATTAATTGTATATTACATATCTAATGTAGATATAGTACTAATGATATTGGCATTAAATATACATTGATCTGTGGGAATGAATCAGTATATTACATTATACCTTATGTAGATATAGTGCTAATGATATTGTTATTAAATGTGCATTGATCTGTGGGAATGAATCAGTATATTACATTATATCGAAAGTAGATATTGTACCAATGATATTGTTATTAAATGTACATTGATCTGTGGGAATGAATCAGTATATTACATTATATCGAATGTAGATATAGTACAAGTAATGGTGTTATTAAATGTACATTGATCTGTGGGAATAAATCAGTATATTACATTATATCGAATGTAGATATATTACAAGTGATGGTGTTAATAAATGTACATTGATCTGTGGGTAGTAATCAGTATATTACATTATATCTAATGTAGATATGATAATAATAATATTGTTATTAATTGTATATTACATATCTAATGTAGATATAGTACTAATGATATTAACATTAAATGTACATTGATCTGTGGGAATGAATCAGTATATTACGTTATACCTCATGTAGATATAGTGCTAATGATATTGTTATTAAATGTACATTGATCTGTGGGAATGAATCAGTATAATACATTATATCGAATGTAGATATAGTACTAATGATATTGTTATTAAATCTACATTACATATCTAATGTAGGTATAGTACTAATGATATTGGTATTATATGTACATTGATCTGTGGGAATGAATCAGTATATTACATTATATCGAATGTACATATAGTACTAATGATATTGGTATTATATGTACATTGTTCTGTTGGAATGAATCTGTACATGACATTATATCTATTGTAGATATAGTAATAATGGTATTGTTATTAAATGTACATTGATCTGTGGGAATGAATCAGTATATTACATTATATCGAATGTAGATATAGTGCTAATGATGTTGTTACTAAATGTGCATTGATCTGTGGGTAGTCGTCAGTATATTACATTATAACTAATGTAGATATGATAATAATAATATTGTTATTAATTGTGTATTACATATCTAACGTAGATATAGTACTAATGATATTAACATTAAATGTACATTGATCTGTGGGAATGAATCAGTATATTACATTATACCTCATGTAGATATAGTGCTAATGATATTGTTATTAAATGAACATTGATCTGTGGGAATGAATCAGTATATTACATTGTATCGAATGTAGATATAGTACTAATGATATTGTTATTAAATCTACATTACATATCTAATGTAGGTATAGTACTAATGATATTGTTATTAAATGTGCATTGATCTGTGGGAACGAATCAGTATATTTCATTATATCTAATGTAGATATATTTCTAATGATATTGTTATTAAATGTACAAATAATCTGTGGGAATGAATCAGTATATTACATTTTATCGAATGTAGATATAGTACCAATGATATTGTTATTAAATGTACATTGATCTGTGGGAATGAATCAGTATATTACATTATATCGAATGTAGATACAGTACAAGTGATGGTGTTATTAAATGTACATTGATCTGTGGGTAGTAATCAGTATATTACATTATATCTAATGTAGATATGATAATAATAATATTGTTATTAATTGTATATTACATATCTAATGTAGATATAGTACTAATGATATTAACATTAAATGTACATTGATCTGTGGGAATGAATCAGTATATTACATTATACCTCATGTAGATATAGTGCTAATGATATTGTTATTAATTGAACATTGATCTGTGGGAATGAATCAGTATATTACATTATATCGAATGTAGATATAGTCCCAATGATATTGTTATTAAGTGTACATTGATCTGTGGGAATGAATCAGTATATTACATTATATCGAATGTAGATATAGTCCCAATGATATTGTTATTAAGTGTACATTGATCTGTGGGAATGAATCAGTATATTACATTATATCGAAGGTACATATAGTACTAATGATATTGGTATTAAATGTACATTGATCTGTGGGAAGGAATCCGCATATCACATTATACCTAATGTAGATATGGTAATAACGATATTGTTTTTAAATGTACATTGATCTGTGTGAATGAAGCAGTATATTACATTATATCTCAGGCAGATATTTTGCTAATGATATTGTTATTAAATGAACATTGATCTGTGGGAATGAATCAGTATATTACATTATACCTAATGTAGATATAGTACTAATGATATTGGTATTATATGTACACTGATCTGTTGGAATGAATCTGTACATGACATTATATCTATTGTAGATATAGAAATAATGATATTGTTATTAAATGTACATTGATCTGTGGGAATGAAACAGTATATTACATTATATCGAATGTAGATATAGTGCTAATGATGTTGTTATTAAATGTACATTGATCTGTGTGTAGTAACCAGTATATTACATTATATCTAATGTAGATATGATAATAATAATATTGTTATTAATTGTATATTACATATCTAATGTAGATATAGTACTAATGATATTGGCATTAAATATACTTTGATCTGTGGGAATGAATCAGTATATTACATTATATCGAATGTAGATTTAGTGCTAATGATGTTGTTACTAAATGTACAATGATCTGTGGGTAGTAGTCAGTATATTACATTATAACTAATGTAGATATGATAATAATAATATTGTTATGAATTGTATATTACATATCTAATGTAGATATAGTACTAATGATATTGACATTAAATGTACTTTGATCTGTGGGAATGAAGCAGTATATTACATTATATCGAATGTAGATATAGTACCAATGATATTGTTATTAAACGTACATTGATCTGTGGGAATGAATCAGTATCTTACATTATATCGAATGTAGATATAGTACTAATGATATTGTTAATTAATCTAAATTACATATCTAATGTATGTATAGTACTAATGATATTGGTATTATATGTACATTGATCTGTGGGAATGAATCAGTATATTACATTATACCTCATGTAGATATAGTGCTAATGATATTGTTATTAAATGAACATTGATCTGTGGGAATGAATCAGTATATTACATTATATCGAATGTAGATATAGTACGAATGATATTGTTATTAAATCTACATGAAAATCTAATGTAGGTATAGTACTAATGATATTGGTATTATATGTACATTGATCTGTGGGAATGAATCAGTATATTACATTATACCTCATGTAGATATGTTGCTAATGATATTGTTATTAAATGTACATTGATCTGTGGGAATGAATCAGTATATAAAATTATATCGAATGTAGATATAGTTCTAACGATATTGTTATTAAATCTACATTACATATCTAATGTAGGTATAGTACTAATGATATTGTTATTAAATGTGCATTGATCTGTGGGAACGAATCAGTATATTACATTATATCTAATGTAGATATATTACTAATGATATTGTTATTAAATGTACATTGATCTGTAGGAATCAATCAGTATATTACATTTTATCGAATGTAGATATAGTACCAATGATATTGTTATTAAATGTACATTGATCTGTGGGAATGAATCAGTATATTACATTATATCGAATGTAGATATAGTACAAGTGATGGTGTTATTAAATGTACATTGATCTGTGGGTAGTAATCAGTATATTACATTATATCTAATGTAGATATGATAATAATAATATTGTTATTAATTGTATATTACATATCTAATGTAGATATATTACTAATGATATTGTTATTAAATGTACATTGATCTGTGGGAATGAATCAGAATATTACATTATATCGAATGTAGATATAGTACCAATGATATTGTTATTAAATGTACATTGATCTGTGGGAATGAATCAGTATATTACATTATATCGAGTGTACATATAGTACTAATGATATTGGTATTATATGTACACTGATCTGTTGGAATGAATCTGTACATGACATTATATCTATTGTAGATATAGTGCTAATGATGTTGTTATTAAATGTACATTGATCTGTGTGTAGTAACCAGTATATTACATTATATCTAATGTAGATATGATAATAATAATATTGTTATTAATTGTATATTACATATCTAATGTAGATATAGTACTAATGATATTGGCATTAAATATACTTTGATCTGTGGGAATGAATCAGTATATTACATTATATCGAATGTAGATATAGTACGAATGATATTGTTATTAAATCTACATTACATATCTAATGTAGGTATAGTACTAATGATATTGGTATTATATGTACATTGATCTGTGGGAATGAATCAGTATATTACATTATACCTTATGTAGATATAGTGCTAATGATATTGTTATTAAATGTACATTGATCTGTGGGAATGAAACAGTATATTACATTATATCGAATGTAGACATAGTGCTAATGATATTGGTATTATATGTACATTGATCTGTGGGAATGAATCAGTATATTACATTATACCTCATGTAGATATAGTGCTAATGATATTGTTATTAAATGAACATTGATCTGTGGGAATGAATCAGTATATTACATTATATCGAATGTAGATATAGTACTAATGATATTGGTATTAAATGTACATTGATCTGTGGGAAGGAATCCGTATATTACATTATACCTAATGTAGATATGGTAATAACGATATTGTTTTTAAATGTACATTGATCTGTGTGAATGAAGCAGTATATTA
Source organism: Osmia lignaria lignaria (assembly GCF_051020975.1). Lineage (NCBI taxonomy): Eukaryota > Metazoa > Arthropoda > Insecta > Hymenoptera > Megachilidae > Osmia > Osmia lignaria. The sequence goes on from NC_135036.1 coordinate 1,668,904, forward strand.
CATTATAAATCAGGCAGATATTTTGCTAATGATATTGTTATTAAATGTACATTGATCTGTGGGAATGAATCAGTATATTACATTATACCTAATGTAGATACAGTAATAATGATATTGTTATTAAATGTACATTGATCTGTGGGAATGAATCAGTATATTACATTATATCGGATGTAGATATAGTGCTAATGATGTTGTTACTAAATGTACATTGATCTGTGGGTAGTAGTCAGTATATTACATTATAACTAATGTAGATATGATAATAATAATATTGTTATTAATTGTGTATTACATATCTAACGTAGATATAGTACTAATGATATTGACATTAAATGTACTTTGATCTGTGGGAATGAATCAGTATATTACATTATATCTAATGTAGATATATTACTAATGATATTGTTATTAAATGTACATTGATCTGTAGGAATGAATCAGAATATTACATTATATCGAATGTAGATATAGTACCAATGATATTGTTATTAAATGTACATTGTTCTGTGAGAATGAATCAGTATATTACATTATATCTAATGTAGATATGATAATAATAATATTGTTATTAATTGTATATTACATATCTGATGTAGATATAGTACTAATGATATTAACATTAAATGTACATTGATCTGTGGGAATGAATCAGTATATTACATTATACCTCATGTAGATATAGTGCTAATGATATTGTTATTAAATGAACATTGATCTGTGGGAATGAATCAGTATATTACATTATATCGAATGTAGATATAGTACTAATGATATTGTTATTAAATCTACATTACATATCTAATGTAGGTATAGTACTAATGATATTGTTATTAAATGTGCATTGATCTGTGGGAACGAATCAGTATATTTCATTATATCTAATGTAGATATATTTCTAATGATATTGTTATTAAATGTACAAATAATCTGTGGGAATGAATCAGTATATTACATTTTATCGAATGTAGATATAGTACCAATGATATTGTTATTAAATGTACATTGATCTGTGGGAATGAATCAGTATAATACATTATATCGAATGTAGATATAGTGCTAATGATATTGTTATTAAATCTACATTACATATCTAATGTAGGTATAGTACTAATGATATTGGTATTATATGTACATTGATCTGTGGGAATGAATCAGTGTATTACATTATATCGAATGTAGATATAGTGCTAATGATGTTGTTATTAAATGTACATTGATCTGTGTGTAGTAACCAGTATATTACATTATATCCAATGTAGATATAGTACGAATGATATTGTTATTAAATCTACATTACATATCTAATGTAGGTATAGTACAAATGATATTGGTATTATATGTACATTGATCTGTGGGAATGAATCAGCATATTACATTATATCGAATGTAGATATTGTACCAATGATATTGTTATTAAATGTACATTGATCTGTGGGAATGAATCAGTATATTACATTATATCGAATGTAGATATAGTACATGTGATGGTGTTATTAAATGTACATTGATCTGTGGGTAGTAATCAGTATATTACATTATATCGAATGTAGATATAGTGCTAATGATGTTGTTATTAAATGTACATTGATCTGTGTGTAGTAACCAGTATATTACATTATATCCAATGTAGATATAGTACGAATGATATTGTTATTAAATCTACATTACATATCTAATGTAGGTATAGTGCTAATGATATTGTTATTAAATGAACATTGATCTGTGGGAATGAATCACTATATTACATTATATCGAATGTAGATATAGTCCCAATGATATTGTTATTAAGTGTACATTGATCTGTGGGAATGAATCAGTATATTACATTATATCGAATGTACATATAGTACTAATGATGTTGGTATTATATGTACATTGTTCTGTTGGAATGAATCTGTACATGACATTATATCTATTGTAGATATAGTAATAATGGTATTGTTATTAAATGTACATTGATCTGTGGGAATGAATCAGTATAATACATTATATCGAATGTAGATATAGTACTAATGATATTGTTATTCAATCTACATTACATATCTAATGTAGGTATAGTACTAATGATATTGGTATGATATGTACATTGATCTGTGGGAACGAACCAGTATATTACATTATATCGAATGTACATATAGTACTAATGATATTGGTATTATATGTACACTGATCTGTTGGAATGAATCTGTACATGACATTATATCTATTGTAGATATAGAAATAATGATATTGTTATTAAATGTACATTGATCTGTGGGAATGAATCAGTATATTACATTATATCGAATGTAGATATAGTGCTAATGATGTTGTTATTAAATGTACATTGATTTGTGTGTAGTAACCAGTATATTACATTATATCGAATGTAGATATAGTGCTAATGATGTTGTTCTTAAATGTACATTGATCTGTGGGTAGTAGTCAGTATATTATATTATATCTAATGTAGATATGGTACTAATGATATTGTTATTAAATGTACATTGATCTGTGGGAATGAATCAGTGTATTACATTTTACCGAATGTAGATATAGTACTAATGATATTGGCATTAAATATACTTTGATCTGTGGGAATGAATCAGTATATTACATTATATCGAATGTAGATATAGTACTAATGATATTGTTATTAAATCTACATTACATATCTAATGTAGGTATAGTACTAATGATATTGGTATTATATGTACATTGATCTGTGGGAATGAATCAGTGTATTACATTATATCGAATGTAGATATAGTGCTAATGATGTTGTTATTAAATGTACATTGATCTGTGTGTAGTAACCAGTATATTACATTATATCTAATGTAGATATGATGATAATAATATTGTTATTAATTGTATATTACATATCTAATGTAGATATAGTACTAATGATATTCGCATTAAATATACTTTGATCTGTGGGAATGAATCAGTATATTACATTATAACGAATGTAGATATAGTACTAATGATATTGTTATTAAATCTACATTACATATCTAATGTAGGTATAGTACTAATGATATTGGTATTATATGTACATTGATCTGTGGGAATGAATCAGTATATTACATTATACCGCATGTAGATATAGTGCTAATGATATTGTTATTAAATGAACATTGATCTGTGGGAATGAATCAGTATATTACATTATATCGAATGTAGATATAGTACTAATGATATTGGTATTAAATGTACATTGATCTGTGGGAAGGAATCCGTATATTACATTATACCTAATGTAGATATGGTAATAACGATATTGTTTTTAAATGTACATTGATCTGTGTGAATGAAGCAGTATATTACATTATATCTCAGGCAGATATTTTGCTAATGATATTGTTATTAAATGTACATTGATCTGTGGGAATGAATCAGTATATTACATTATACCTAATGTAGATATAGTAATAATCATATTGTTATTGAATGTACATTGATCTGTGGGAATGAATCAGTACATTACATTATATCGAATTTAGATATAGTGCTAATGATGTTGTTACTAAATGTACATTGATCTGTGGGTAGTAGTCAGTATATTACATTATAACTAATGTAGATATGATAATAATAATATTGTTATTAATTGTGTATTACATATCTAACGTAGATATAGTACTAATGATATTGACATTAAATGTACTTTGATCTGTGGGAATGAATCAGTATATTACATTATATCTAATGTAGATATATTACTAATGATATTGTTATTAAATGTACATTGATCTGTGGGAATGAATCAGTATATTACATTATATCGAATGTAGATATAGTACAAGTGATGGTGTTATTAAATGTACATTGATCTGTGGGAATGAATCAGTATATTACATTATATCGAATGTAGATATAGTGCTAATGATGTTGTTATTCAATCTACATTACATATCTAATGTAGGTATAGTACTAATGATATTGGTAGTATATGTACATTGATCTGTGGGAATGATTCAGTATATTACATTATACCTCATGTAGATATAGTGCTAATGATATTGTTATTAAATGTACATTGATCTGTGGGAATGAACCAGTATATTAAATTATATCGAATGTAGATATAGTACTAATGATATTGTTATTAAATCTACATTACATATCTAATGTAGGTATGCTACTAATGATATTGTTATTAAATGTACATTGATCTGTGGGAATGAATCAGTCTAATGCATTATATCTAATGTAGATATGGTAATAATAATATTGTTATTAACTGTACATTACATATCTAATGTAGATATAGTACTAATGATATTGGCATTAAATATACTTTGATCTGTGGGAATGAATCAGTATATTACATTATATCGAATGTAGATATAGTACGAATGATATTGTTATTAAATCTACATTACATACCTAATGTAGGTATAGTACTAATGATATTGGTGTTATATGTACACTGATCTGTTGGAATGAATCTGTACATGACATAATATCTATTGTAGATATAGTAATAATGATATTGTTATTAAATGTACATTGATCTGTGGGAATGAATCAGTATAATACATTATATCGAATGTAGATATAGTGCTAATGATATTGTTATTAAATCTACATTACATATCTATTGTAGGTATAGTACTAATGATATTGGTATTATATGTACATTGATCTGTGGGAATGAATCCGTGTATTACATTATATCGAATGTAGATATAGTCCCAATGATATTGTTATTAAATGAACATTGATCTGTGGGAATGAATCAGTACATTACGTTATATCGAATGTAGATATAGTCCCAATGATATTGTTATTAAGTGTACATTGATCTGTGGGAAGGAATCCGCATATCACATTATACCTAATGTAGATATGGTAATAACGATATTGTTTTTAAATGTACATTGATCTGTGTGAATGAAGAAGTATATTACATTATATCTCAGGCAGATATTTTGCTAATGATATTGTTATTAAATGAACATTGATCTGTGGGAATGTATCAGCATATTACATTATACCTAATGTAGATATAGTAATAATGATATTGTTATTAAATGTACATTGATCTGTGGGAATGAATCAGTATATTACATTATATCGAATGTAGATATAGTGCTAATGATGTTGTTACTAAATGTGCATTGATCTGTGGGTAGTCGTCAGTATATTACATTATAACTAATGTAGATATGATAATAATAATATTGTTATTAATTGTGTATTACATATCTAACGTAGATATAGTACTAATGATATTAACATTAAATGTACATTGATCTGTGGGAATGAATCAGTATATTACATTATACCTCATGTAGATATAGTGCTAATGATATTGTTATTAAATGAACATTGATCTGTGGGAATGAATCAGTATATTACATTATATCGAATGTAGATATAGTACTAATGATATTGTTATTAAATCTACATTACATATCTAATGTAGGTATAGTACTAATGATATTGTTATTAAATGTGCATTGATCTGTGGGAACGAATCAGTATATTTCATTATATCTAATGTAGATATATTTCTAATGATATTGTTATTAAATGTACAAATAATCTGTGGGAATGAATCAGTATATTACATTTTATCGAATGTAGATATAGTACCAATGATATTGTTATTAAATGTACATTGATCTGTGGGAATGAATCAGTATATTACATTATATCGAATGTAGATACAGTACAAGTGATGGTGTTATTAAATGTACATTGATCTGTGGGTAGTAATCAGTATATTACATTATATCTAATGTAGATATGATAATAATAATATTGTTATTAATTGTATATTACATATCTAATGTAGATATAGTACTAATGATATTAACATTAAATGTACATTGATCTGTGGGAATGAATCAGTATATTACATTATACCTCATGTAGATATAGTGCTAATGATATTGTTATTAATTGAACATTGATCTGTGGGAATGAATCAGTATATTACATTATATCGAATGTAGATATAGTCCCAATGATATTGTTATTAAGTGTACATTGATCTGTGGGAATGAATCAGTATATTACATTATATCGAATGTAGATATAGTCCCAATGATATTGTTATTAAGTGTACATTGATCTGTGGGAATGAATCAGTATATTACATTATATCGAAGGTACATATAGTACTAATGATATTGGTATTAAATGTACATTGATCTGTGGGAAGGAATCCGCATATCACATTATACCTAATGTAGATATGGTAATAACGATATTGTTTTTAAATGTACATTGATCTGTGTGAATGAAGCAGTATATTACATTATATCTCAGGCAGATATTTTGCTAATGATATTGTTATTAAATGAACATTGATCTGTGGGAATGAATCAGTATATTACATTATACCTAATGTAGATATAGTACTAATGATATTGGTATTATATGTACACTGATCTGTTGGAATGAATCTGTACATGACATTATATCTATTGTAGATATAGAAATAATGATATTGTTATTAAATGTACATTGATCTGTGGGAATGAAACAGTATATTACATTATATCGAATGTAGATATAGTGCTAATGATGTTGTTATTAAATGTACATTGATCTGTGTGTAGTAACCAGTATATTACATTATATCTAATGTAGATATGATAATAATAATATTGTTATTAATTGTATATTACATATCTAATGTAGATATAGTACTAATGATATTGGCATTAAATATACTTTGATCTGTGGGAATGAATCAGTATATTACATTATATCGAATGTAGATTTAGTGCTAATGATGTTGTTACTAAATGTACAATGATCTGTGGGTAGTAGTCAGTATATTACATTATAACTAATGTAGATATGATAATAATAATATTGTTATGAATTGTATATTACATATCTAATGTAGATATAGTACTAATGATATTGACATTAAATGTACTTTGATCTGTGGGAATGAAGCAGTATATTACATTATATCGAATGTAGATATAGTACCAATGATATTGTTATTAAACGTACATTGATCTGTGGGAATGAATCAGTATCTTACATTATATCGAATGTAGATATAGTACTAATGATATTGTTAATTAATCTAAATTACATATCTAATGTATGTATAGTACTAATGATATTGGTATTATATGTACATTGATCTGTGGGAATGAATCAGTATATTACATTATACCTCATGTAGATATAGTGCTAATGATATTGTTATTAAATGAACATTGATCTGTGGGAATGAATCAGTATATTACATTATATCGAATGTAGATATAGTCCCAATGATATTGTTATTAACTGTACATTGATCTGTGGGAATGAATCAGTATATTACATTATATCGAATGTACATATAGTACTAATGATATTGGTATTATATGTACATTGTTCTGTTGGAATGAATCTGTACATGACATTATATCTATTGTAGATATAGTAATAATGGTATTGTTATTAAATGTACATTGATCTGTGGGAATGAATCAGTATAATACATTATATCGAATGTAGATATAGTACTAATGATATTCTTATTCAATCTACATTACATATCTAATGTAGGTATAGTACTAATGATATTGGTATTATATGTACATTGATCTGTGGGAACGAATCAGTATATTACATTATATCGAATGTACATATAGTACTAATGATATTGGTATTATATGTACACTGATCTGTTGGAATGAATCTGTACATGACATTATATCTATTGTAGATATAGTAATAATTAAATTGTTATTAAATGTACATTGATCTGTGGGAATGAATCAGTATAATACATTATATCGAATGTAGATATAGTACTAATGATATTGTTATTAAATCTACATTACATATCTAATGTAGGTATAGTACTAATGATATTGGTATTATATGTACATTGATCTGTGGGAATGAATCAGTGTATTACATTATATCGAATGTAGATATAGTGCTAATGATGTTGTTATTAAATGTACATTGATCTGTGTGTAGTAACCAGTATATTACATTATATCTAATGTAGATATGATGATAATAATATTGTTATTAATTGTATATTACATATCTAATGTAGATATAGTACTAATGATATTCGCATTAAATATACTTTGATCTGTGGGAATGAATCAGTATATTACATTATAACGAATGTAGATATAGTACTAATGATATTGTTATTAAATCTACATTACATATCTAATGTAGGTATAGTACTAATGATATTGGTATTATATGTACATTGATCTGTGGGAATGAATCAGTATATTACATTATACCGCATGTAGATATAGTGCTAATGATATTGTTATTAAATGAACATTGATCTGTGGGAATGAATCAGTATATTACATTATATCGAATGTAGATATAGTACTAATGATATTGGTATTAAATGTACATTGATCTGTGGGAAGGAATCCGTATATTACATTATACCTAATGTAGATATGGTAATAACGATATTGTTTTTAAATGTACATTGATCTGTGTGAATGAAGCAGTATATTACATTATATCTCAGGCAGATATTTTGCTAATGATATTGTTATTAAATGTACATTGATCTGTGGGAATGAATCAGTATATTACATTATACCTAATGTAGATATAGTAATAATCATATTGTTATTGAATGTACATTGATCTGTGGGAATGAATCAGTACATTACATTATATCGAATTTAGATATAGTGCTAATGATGTTGTTACTAAATGTACATTGATCTGTGGGTAGTAGTCAGTATATTACATTATAACTAATGTAGATATGATAATAATAATATTGTTATTAATTGTGTATTACATATCTAACGTAGATATAGTACTAATGATATTGACATTAAATGTACTTTGATCTGTGGGAATGAATCAGTATATTACATTATATCTAATGTAGATATATTACTAATGATATTGTTATTAAATGTACATTGATCTGTGGGAATGAATCAGTATATTACATTATATCGAATGTAGATATAGTACAAGTGATGGTGTTATTAAATGTACATTGATCTGTGGGAATGAATCAGTATATTACATTATATCGAATGTAGATATAGTGCTAATGATATTGTTATTAAATGAACATTGATCTGTGGGAATGAATCAGTATATTACATTATATCGAATGTAGATATAGTACTAATGATATTGTTATTAAATCTACATTACATATCTAATGTAGGTATAGTACTAATGATATTGTTATTAAATGTGCATTGATCTGTGGGAACGAATCAGTATATTTCATTATATCTAATGTAGATATATTTCTAATGATATTGTTATTAAATGTACAAATAATCTGTGGGAATGAATCAGTATATTACATTTTATCGAATGTAGATATAGTACCAATGATATTGTTATTAAATGTACATTGATCTGTGGGAATGAATCAGTATATTACATTATATCGAATGTAGATACAGTACAAGTGATGGTGTTATTAAATGTACATTGATCTGTGGGTAGTAATCAGTATATTACATTATATCTAATGTAGATATGATAATAATAATATTGTTATTAATTGTATATTACATATCTAATGTAGATATAGTACTAATGATATTAACATTAAATGTACATTGATCTGTGGGAATGAATCAGTATATTACATTATACCTCATGTAGATATAGTGCTAATGATATTGTTATTAATTGAACATTGATCTGTGGGAATGAATCAGTATATTACATTATATCGAATGTAGATATAGTCCCAATGATATTGTTATTAAGTGTACATTGATCTGTGGGAATGAATCAGTATATTACATTATATCGAATGTAGATATAGTCCCAATGATATTGTTATTAAGTGTACATTGATCTGTGGGAATGAATCAGTATATTACATTATATCGAAGGTACATATAGTACTAATGATATTGGTATTAAATGTACATTGATCTGTGGGAAGGAATCCGCATATCACATTATACCTAATGTAGATATGGTAATAACGATATTGTTTTTAAATGTACATTGATCTGTGTGAATGAAGCAGTATATTACATTATATCTCAGGCAGATATTTTGCTAATGATATTGTTATTAAATGAACATTGATCTGTGGGAATGAATCAGTATATTACATTATACCTAATGTAGATATAGTACTAATGATATTGGTATTATATGTACACTGATCTGTTGGAATGAATCTGTACATGACATTATATCTATTGTAGATATAGAAATAATGATATTGTTATTAAATGTACATTGATCTGTGGGAATGAAACAGTATATTACATTATATCGAATGTAGATATAGTGCTAATGATGTTGTTATTAAATGTACATTGATCTGTGTGTAGTAACCAGTATATTACATTATATCTAATGTAGATATGATAATAATAATATTGTTATTAATTGTATATTACATATCTAATGTAGATATAGTACTAATGATATTGGCATTAAATATACTTTGATCTGTGGGAATGAATCAGTATATTACATTATATCGAATGTAGATTTAGTGCTAATGATGTTGTTACTAAATGTACAATGATCTGTGGGTAGTAGTCAGTATATTACATTATAACTAATGTAGATATGATAATAATAATATTGTTATGAATTGTATATTACATATCTAATGTAGATATAGTACTAATGATATTGACATTAAATGTACTTTGATCTGTGGGAATGAAGCAGTATATTACATTATATCGAATGTAGATATAGTACCAATGATATTGTTATTAAACGTACATTGATCTGTGGGAATGAATCAGTATCTTACATTATATCGAATGTAGATATAGTACTAATGATATTGTTAATTAATCTAAATTACATATCTAATGTATGTATAGTACTAATGATATTGGTATTATATGTACATTGATCTGTGGGAATGAATCAGTATATTACATTATACCTCGTGTAGATATAGTGCTAATGATATTGTTATTAAATGAACATTGATCTGTGGGAATGAATCAGTATATTACATTATACCTCATGTAGATATAGTGCTAATGATATTGTTATTAAATGAACATTGATCTGTGGGAATGAATCAGTATATTACATTATATCGAATGTAGATATAGTACGAATGATATTGTTATTAAATCTACATTACATATCTAATGTAGGTATAGTACTAATGATATTGGTATTATATGTACATTGATCTGTGGGAATGAATCAGTATATTACATTATACCTCATGTAGATATAGTGCTAATGATATTGTTATAAAATGTACATTGATCTGTGGGAATGAATCAGTATATTACATTATATCGAATGTAGATATAGTGCTAATGATGTTGTTACTAAATGTACATTGATCTGTGGGTAGTAGTCAGTATATTACATTATAACTAATGTAGATATGATAATAATAATATTGTTATTAATTGTGTATTACATATCTAACGTAGATATAGTACTAATGATATTGACATTAAATGTACTTTGATCTGTGGGAATGAATCAGTATATTACATTATATCTAATGTAGATATATTACTAATGATATTGTTATTAAATGTACATTGATCGGTAGGAATGAATCAGAATATTACATTATATCGAATGTACATATAGTACCAATGATATTGTTATTAAATGTACATTGATCTGTGGGAATGAATCAGTATATTACATTATATCGAATGTAGATATAGTACAAGTGATGGTGTTATTAAATGTACATTGATCTGTGGGTAGTAATCAGTATATTACATTATATCTAATGTAGATATGATAATAATAATATTGTTATTAATTGTATATTACATATCTGATGTAGATATAGTACTAATGATATTAACATTAAATGTACATTGATCTGTGGGAATGGATCAGTATATTACATTATACCTCATGTAGATATAGTGCTAATGATATTGTTATTAAATGAACATTGATCTGTGGGAATGAATCACTATATTACATTATATCGAATGTAGATATAGTCCCAATGATATTGTTATTAAGTGTACATTGATCTGTGCGAATGAATCAGTATATTACATTATATCGAATGTACATATAGTACTAATGATGTTGGTATTATATGTACATTGTTCTGTTGGAATGAATCTGTACATGACATTATATCTATTGTAGATATAGTAATAATGGTATTGTTATTAAATGTACATTGATCTGTGGGAATGAATCAGTATAATACATTATATCGAATGTAGATATAGTACTAATGATATTGTTATTAAATCTACATTACATATCTAATGTAGGTATAGTACTAATGATATTGGTATTATATGTACATTGATCTGTGGGAATGAATCAGTGTATTACATTATATCGAATGTAGATATAGTGCTAATGATGTTGTTATTAAATGTACATTGATCTGTGGGAATGAATCAGTATAATACATTATATCGAATGTAGATATAGTACTAATGATATTGTTATTCAATCTACATTACATATCTAATGTAGGTATAGTACTAATGATATTGGTATTATATGTACATTGATCTGTGGGAATGAATCAGTGTATTACATTATATCGAATGTAGATATAGTGCTAGTGATGTTGTTATTAAATGTACATTGATCTGTGTGTAGTATCCAGTATATTGCATTATATCTAATGTAGATATGATACTAATATTATTGTTATTAATTGTATATTACATATCTAATGTAGATATAGTACTAATGATATTGGCATTAAATATACATTGATCTGTGGGAATGAATCAGTATATTACATTATACCTTATGTAGATATAGTGCTAATGATATTGTTATTAAATGTGCATTGATCTGTGGGAATGAATCAGTATATTACATTATATCGAAAGTAGATATTGTACCAATGATATTGTTATTAAATGTACATTGATCTGTGGGAATGAATCAGTATATTACATTATATCGAATGTAGATATAGTACAAGTAATGGTGTTATTAAATGTACATTGATCTGTGGGAATAAATCAGTATATTACATTATATCGAATGTAGATATATTACAAGTGATGGTGTTAATAAATGTACATTGATCTGTGGGTAGTAATCAGTATATTACATTATATCTAATGTAGATATGATAATAATAATATTGTTATTAATTGTATATTACATATCTAATGTAGATATAGTACTAATGATATTAACATTAAATGTACATTGATCTGTGGGAATGAATCAGTATATTACGTTATACCTCATGTAGATATAGTGCTAATGATATTGTTATTAAATGTACATTGATCTGTGGGAATGAATCAGTATAATACATTATATCGAATGTAGATATAGTACTAATGATATTGTTATTAAATCTACATTACATATCTAATGTAGGTATAGTACTAATGATATTGGTATTATATGTACATTGATCTGTGGGAATGAATCAGTATATTACATTATATCGAATGTACATATAGTACTAATGATATTGGTATTATATGTACATTGTTCTGTTGGAATGAATCTGTACATGACATTATATCTATTGTAGATATAGTAATAATGGTATTGTTATTAAATGTACATTGATCTGTGGGAATGAATCAGTATAATACATTATATCGAATGTAGATATAGTGCTAATGATATTGTTATTAAATCTACATTACATATCTATTGTAGGTATAGTACTAATGATATTGGTATTATATGTACATTGATCTGTGGGAATGAATCCGTGTATTACATTATATCGAATGTAGATATAGTGCTAATGATGTTGTTATTAAATGTACATTGATCTGTGTGTAGTAACCAGTATATTACATTATATCCAATGTAGATATAGTACGAATGATATTGTTATTAAATCTACATTACATATCTAATGTAGGTATAGTACAAATGATATTGGTATTATATGTACATTGATCTGTGGGAATGAATCAGCATATTACATTATATCGAATGTAGATATTGTACCAATGATATTGTTATTAAATGTACATTGATCTGTGGGAATGAATCAGTATATTACATTATATCGAATGTAGATATAGTACATGTGATGGTGTTATTAAATGTACATTGATCTGTGGGTAGTAATCAGTATATTACATTATATCTAATGTAGATATGATAATAATAATATTGTTATTAATTGTATATTACATATCTAATGTAGATATAGTACTAATGATATTAACATTAAATGTACATTGATCTGTGCGAATGAATCAGTATATTACATTATACCTCATGTAGATATAGTGCTAATGATATTGTTATTAAATGAACATTGATCTGTGGGAATGAATCACTATATTACATTATATCGAATGTAGATATAGTCCCAATGATATTGTTATTAAGTGTACATTGATCTGTGGGAATGAATCAGTATATTACATTATATCGAATGTACATATAGTACTAATGATGTTGGTATTATATGTACATTGTTCTGTTGGAATGAATCTGTACATGACATTATATCTATTGTAGATATAGTAATAATGGTATTGTTATTAAATGTACATTGATCTGTGGGAATGAATCAGTATAATACATTATATCGAATGTAGATATAGTACTAATGATATTGTTATTCAATCTACATTACATATCTAATGTAGGTATAGTACTAATGATATTGGTATGATATGTACATTGATCTGTGGGAACGAACCAGTATATTACATTATATCGAATGTACATATAGTACTAATGATATTGGTATTATATGTACACTGATCTGTTGGAATGAATCTGTACATGACATTATATCTATTGTAGATATAGAAATAATGATATTGTTATTAAATGTACATTGATCTGTGGGAATGAATCAGTATATTACATTATATCGAATGTAGATATAGTGCTAATGATGTTGTTATTAAATGTACATTGATTTGTGTGTAGTAACCAGTATATTACATTATATCGAATGTAGATATAGTGCTAATGATGTTGTTCTTAAATGTACATTGATCTTTGGGTAGTAGTCAGTATATTATATTATATCTAATGTAGATATGGTACTAATGATATTGTTATTAAATGTACATTGATCTGTGGGAATGAATCAGTGTATTACATTTTACCGAATGTAGATATAGTACTAATGATATTGGCATTAAATATACTTTGATCTGTGGGAATGAATCAGTATATTACATTATATCGAATGTAGATATAGTACTAATGATATTGTTATTAAATCTACATTACATATCTAATGTAGGTATAGTACTAATGATATTGTTATTAAATGTACATTGATCTGTGGGAATGAATCAGTATATTACATTATACCTAATGTAGATATAGTAATAATGATATTGTTATTAAATGTACATTGATCTGTGGGAATGAATCAGTATATTACATTATATCGAATGTAGATATAGTACTAATGATATTGTTATTAAATCTACATTACATATCTAATGTAGGTATAGTACTAATGATATTGGTATTATATGTACATTGATCTGTGGGAATGAATCAGTATATTACATTATACCTCATGTAGATATAGCGCTAATGATATTGTTATTAAATGAACATTGGTCTGTGGGAATGAATCAGTATATTACATTATATCGAATGTAGATATAGTGCTAATGATATTGTTATTAAATGAACATTGATCTGTGGGAATGAATCAGTATATTACATTATATCGAATGTAGATATAGTCCCAATGATATTGTTATTAAGTGTACATTGATCTGTGGGAATGAATCAGTATATTACATTATATCGAATGTACATATAGTACTAATGATATTGGTATTATATGTACATTGATCTGTGGGAATGAATCAGAATATTGCATTATTTCGAATGTAGATATAGTACCAATGATATTGTTATTAAATGTACATTGATCTGTGGGAATGAATCAGTATATTACATTATATCGAATGTAGATCTAGTACAAGTGATGGTGTTATTAAATGTACATTGATGTGTGGGTAGTAATCAGTATATTACATTATATCTAATGTAGATATGATAATAATAATATTGTTATTAATTGTATATTACATATCTGATGTAGATATAGTACTAATGATATTAACATTAAATGTACATTGATCTGTGGGAATGAATCAGTATATTACATTATACCTCATGTAGATATAGTGCTAATGATATTGTTATTAAATGAACATTGATCTGTGGGAATGAATCAGTATATTACATTATATCGAATGTAGATATAGTCCCAATGATATTGTTATTAACTGTACATTGATCTGTGGGAATGAATCAGTATATTACATTATATCGAATGTACATATAGTACTAATGATATTGGTATTATATGTACATTGTTCTGTTGGAATGAATCTGTACATGACATTATATCTATTGTAGATATAGTAATAATGGTATTGTTATTAAATGTACATTGATCTGTGGGAATGAATCAGTATAATACATTATATCGAATGTAGATATAGTACTAATGATATTCTTATTCAATCTACATTACATATCTAATGTAGGTATAGTACTAATGATATTGGTATTATATGTACATTGATCTGTGGGAACGAATCAGTATATTACATTATATCGAATGTACATATAGTACTAATGATATTGGTATTATATGTACACTGATCTGTTGGAATGAATCTGTACATGACATTATATCTATTGTAGATATAGTAATAATTAAATTGTTATTAAATGTACATTGATCTGTGGGAATGAATCAGTATAATACATTATATCGAATGTAGATATAGTACTAATGATATTGTTATTAAATCTACATTACATATCTAATGTAGGTATAGTACTAATGATATTGGTATTATATGTACATTGATCTGTGGGAATGAATCAGTGTATTACATTATATCGAATGTAGATATAGTGCTAATGATGTTGTTATTAAATGTACATTGATCTGTGTGTAGTAACCAGTATATTACATTATATCTAATGTAGATATGATGATAATAATATTGTTATTAATTGTATATTACATATCTAATGTAGATATAGTACTAATGATATTCGCATTAAATATACTTTGATCTGTGGGAATGAATCAGTATATTACATTATAACGAATGTAGATATAGTACTAATGATATTGTTATTAAATCTACATTACATATCTAATGTAGGTATAGTACTAATGATATTGGTATTATATGTACATTGATCTGTGGGAATGAATCAGTATATTACATTATACCGCATGTAGATATAGTGCTAATGATATTGTTATTAAATGAACATTGATCTGTGGGAATGAATCAGTATATTACATTATATCGAATGTAGATATAGTACTAATGATATTGGTATTAAATGTACATTGATCTGTGGGAAGGAATCCGTATATTACATTATACCTAATGTAGATATGGTAATAACGATATTGTTTTTAAATGTACATTGATCTGTGTGAATGAAGCAGTATATTACATTATATCTCAGGCAGATATTTTGCTAATGATATTGTTATTAAATGTACATTGATCTGTGGGAATGAATCAGTATATTACATTATACCTAATGTAGATATAGTAATAATCATATTGTTATTGAATGTACATTGATCTGTGGGAATGAATCAGTACATTACATTATATCGAATTTAGATATAGTGCTAATGATGTTGTTACTAAATGTACATTGATCTGTGGGTAGTAGTCAGTATATTACATTATAACTAATGTAGATATGATAATAATAATATTGTTATTAATTGTGTATTACATATCTAACGTAGATATAGTACTAATGATATTGACATTAAATGTACTTTGATCTGTGGGAATGAATCAGTATATTACATTATATCTAATGTAGATATATTACTAATGATATTGTTATTAAATGTACATTGATCTGTGGGAATGAATCAGTATATTACATTATATCGAATGTAGATATAGTACAAGTGATGGTGTTATTAAATGTACATTGATCTGTGGGAATAAATCAGTATATTACATTATATCGAATGTAGATATATTACAAGTGATGGTGTTATTAAATGTACATTGATCTGTGGGTAGTAATCAGTATATTACATTATATCTAATGTAGATATGATAATAATAATATTGTTATTAATTGTATATTACATATCTAATGTAGATATAGTACTAATGATATTAACATTAAATGTACATTGATCTGTGGGAATGAAACAGTATATTACGTTATACCTCATGTAGATATAGTGCTAATGATATTGTTATTAAATGTACATTGATCTGTGGGAATGAATCAGTATATTACATTATATCGAATGTAGATATAGTCCCAATGATATTGTTATTAAGTGTACATTGATCTGTGTGAATGAAGAAGTATATTACATTATATCTCAGGCAGATATTTTGCTAATGATATTGTTATTAAATGAACATTGATCTGTGGGAATGTATCAGTATATTACATTATACCTAATGTAGATATAGTAATAATGATATTGTTATTAAATGTACATTGATCTGTGGGAATGAATCAGTATATTACATTATATCGAATGTAGATATAGTGCTAATGATGTTGTTACTAAATGTGCATTGATCTGTGGGTAGTCGTCAGTATATTACATTATAACTAATGTAGATATGATAATAATAATATTGTTATTAATTGTGTATTACATATCTAACGTAGATATAGTACTAATGATATTAACATTAAATGTACATTGATCTGTGGGAATGAATCAGTATATTACATTATACCTCATGTAGATATAGTGCTAATGATATTGTTATTAAATGAACATTGATCTGTGGGAATGAATCAGTATATTACATTATATCGAATGTAGATATAGTACTAATGATATTGTTATTAAATCTACATTACATATCTAATGTAGGTATAGTACTAATGATATTGTTATTAAATGTGCATTGATCTGTGGGAACGAATCAGTATATTTCATTATATCTAATGTAGATATATTTCTAATGATATTGTTATTAAATGTACAAATAATCTGTGGGAATGAATCAGTATATTACATTTTATCGAATGTAGATATAGTACCAATGATATTGTTATTAAATGTACATTGATCTGTGGGAATGAATCAGTATATTACATTATATCGAATGTAGATACAGTACAAGTGATGGTGTTATTAAATGTACATTGATCTGTGGGTAGTAATCAGTATATTACATTATATCTAATGTAGATATGATAATAATAATATTGTTATTAATTGTATATTACATATCTAATGCAGATATAGTACTAATGATATTAACATTAAATGTACATTGATCTGTGGGAATGAATCAGTATATTACATTATACCTCATGTAGATATAGTGCTAATGATATTGTTATTAAATGAACATTGATCTGTGGGAATGAATCAGTATATTACATTATATCGAATGTAGATATAGTCCCAATGATATTGTTATTAAGTGTACATTGATCTGTGGGAATGAATCAGTATATTACATTATATCGAATGTAGATATAGTCCCAATGATATTGTTATTAAGTGTACATTGATCTGTGGGAATGAATCAGTATATTACATTATATCGAAGGTACATATAGTACTAATGATATTGGTATTAAATGTACATTGATCTGTGGGAAGGAATCCGCATATCACATTATACCTAATGTAGATATGGTAATAACGATATTGTTTTTAAATGTACATTGATCTGTGTGAATGAAGCAGTATATTACATTATATCTCAGGCAGATATTTTGCTAATGATATTGTTATTAAATGAACATTGATCTGTGGGAATGAATCAGTATATTACATTATACCTAATGTAGATATAGTAATAATGATATTGTTATTAAATGTACATTGATCTGTGGGAATGAACCAGTATATTAAATTATATCGAATGTAGATATAGTACTAATGATATTGTTATTAAATCTACATTACATATCTAATGTAGGTATGCTACTAATGATATTGTTATTAAATGTACATTGATCTGTGGGAATGAATCAGTCTAATGCATTATATCTAATGTAGATATGGTAATAATAATATTGTTATTAACTGTACATTACATATCTAATGTAGATATAGTACTAATGATATTGGCATTAAATATACTTTGATCTGTGGGAATGAATCAGTATATTACATTATATCGAATGTAGATATAGCACGAATGATATTGTTATTAAATCTACATTACATACCTAATGTAGGTATAGTACTAATGATATTGGTGTTATATGTACACTGATCTGTTGGAATGAATCTGTACATGACATAATATCTATTGTAGATATAGTAATAATGATATTGTTATTAAATGTACATTGATCTGTGGGAATGAATCAGTATAATACATTATATCGAATGTAGATATAGTGCTAATGATATTGTTATTAAATCTACATTACATATCTATTGTAGGTATAGTACTAATGATATTGGTATTATATGTACATTGATCTGTGGGAATGAATCCGTGTATTACATTATATCGAATGTAGATATAGTCCCAATGATATTGTTATTAAATGAACATTGATCTGTGGGAATGAATCAGTACATTACGTTATATCGAATGTAGATATAGTCCCAATGATATTGTTATTAAGTGTACATTGATCTGTGGGAAGGAATCCGCATATCACATTATACCTAATGTAGATATGGTAATAACGATATTGTTTTTAAATGTACATTGATCTGTGTGAATGAAGAAGTATATTACATTATATCTCAGGCAGATATTTTGCTAATGATATTGTTATTAAATGAACATTGATCTGTGGGAATGTATCAGCATATTACATTATACCTAATGTAGATATAGTAATAATGATATTGTTATTAAATGTACATTGATCTGTGGGAATGAATCAGTATATTACATTATATCGAATGTAGATATAGTGCTAATGATGTTGTTACTAAATGTGCATTGATCTGTGGGTAGTCGTCAGTATATTACATTATAACTAATGTAGATATGATAATAATAATATTGTTATTAATTGTGTATTACATATCTAACGTAGATATAGTACTAATGATATTAACATTAAATGTACATTGATCTGTGGGAATGAATCAGTATATTACATTATACCTCATGTAGATATAGTGCTAATGATATTGTTATTAAATGAACATTGATCTGTGGGAATGAATCAGTATATTACATTATATCGAATGTAGATATAGTACTAATGATATTGTTATTAAATCTACATTACATATCTAATGTAGGTATAGTACTAATGATATTGTTATTAAATGTGCATTGATCTGTGGGAACGAATCAGTATATTTCATTATATCTAATGTAGATATATTTCTAATGATATTGTTATTAAATGTACAAATAATCTGTGGGAATGAATCAGTATATTACATTTTATCGAATGTAGATATAGTACCAATGATATTGTTATTAAATGTACATTGATCTGTGGGAATGAATCAGTATATTACATTATATCGAATGTAGATACAGTACAAGTGATGGTGTTATTAAATGTACATTGATCTGTGGGTAGTAATCAGTATATTACATTATATCTAATGTAGATATGATAATAATAATATTGTTATTAATTGTATATTACATATCTAATGTAGATATAGTACTAATGATATTAACATTAAATGTACATTGATCTGTGGGAATGAATCAGTATATTACATTATACCTCATGTAGATATAGTGCTAATGATATTGTTATTAATTGAACATTGATCTGTGGGAATGAATCAGTATAATACATTATATCGAATGTAGATATAGTACTAATGATATTGTTATTAAATCTACATTACATATCTAATGTAGGTATAGTACTAATGATATTGGTATTATATGTACATTGATCTGTGGGAATGAATCAGTGTATTACATTATATCGAATGTGGATATAGTGCTAATGATGTTGTTATTAAATGTACATTGATCTGTGGGAATGAATCAGTATAATACATTATATCGAATGTAGATATAGTACTAATGATATTGTTATTCAATCTACATTACATATCTAATGTAGGTATAGTACTAATGATATTGGTATTATATGTACATTGATCTGTGGGAATGAATCAGTGTATTACATTATATCGAATGTAGATATAGTGCTAGTGATGTTGTTATTAAATGTACATTGATCTGTGTGTAGTATCCAGTATATTGCATTATATCTAATGTAGATATGATACTAATATTATTGTTATTAATTGTATATTACATATCTAATGTAGATATAGTACTAATGATATTGGCATTAAATATACATTGATCTGTGGGAATGAATCAGTATATTACATTATACCTTATGTAGATATAGTGCTAATGATATTGTTATTAAATGTGCATTGATCTGTGGGAATGAATCAGTATATTACATTATATCGAAAGTAGATATTGTACCAATGATATTGTTATTAAGTGTACATTGATCTGTGGGAATGAATCAGTATATTACATTATATCGAATGTAGATATAGTACAAGTAATGGTGTTATTAAATGTACATTGATCTGTGGGAATAAATCAGTATATTACATTATATCGAATGTAGATATATTACAAGTGATGGTGTTAATAAATGTACATTGATCTGTGGGTAGTAATCAGTATATTACATTATATCTAATGTAGATATGATAATAATAATATTGTTATTAATTGTATATTACATATCTAATGTAGATATAGTACTAATGATATTAACATTAAATGTACATTGATCTGTGGGAATGAATCAGTATATTACGTTATACCTCATGTAGATATAGTGCTAATGATATTGTTATTAAATGTACATTGATCTGTGGGAATGAATCAGTATAATACATTATATCGAATGTAGATATAGTACTAATGATATTGTTATTAAATCTACATTACATATCTAATGTAGGTATAGTACTAATGATATTGGTATTATATGTACATTGATCTGTGGGAATGAATCAGTATATTACATTATATCGAATGTACATATAGTACTAATGATATTGGTATTATATGTACATTGTTCTGTTGGAATGAATCTGTACATGACATTATATCTATTGTAGATATAGTAATAATGGTATTGTTATTAAATGTACATTGATCTGTGGGAATGAATCAGTATAATACATTATATCGAATGTAGATATAGTGCTAATGATATTGTTATTAAATCTACATTACATATCTATTGTAGGTATAGTACTAATGATATTGGTATTATATGTACATTGATCTGTGGGAATGAATCCGTGTATTACATTATATCGAATGTAGATATAGTCCCAATGATATTGTTATTAAATGAACATTGATCTGTGGGAATGAATCAGTACATTACGTTATATCGAATGTAGATATAGTCCCAATGATATTGTTATTAAGTGTACATTGATCTGTGGGAAGGAATCCGCATATCACATTATACCTAATGTAGATATGGTAATAACGATATTGTTTTTAAATGTACATTGATCTGTGTGAATGAAGAAGTATATTACATTATATCTCAGGCAGATATTTTGCTAATGATATTGTTATTAAATGAACATTGATCTGTGGGAATGTATCAGCATATTACATTATACCTAATGTAGATATAGTAATAATGATATTGTTATTAAATGTACATTGATCTGTGGGAATGAATCAGTATATTACATTATATCGAATGTAGATATAGTGCTAATGATGTTGTTACTAAATGTGCATTGATCTGTGGGTAGTCGTCAGTATATTACATTATAACTAATGTAGATATGATAATAATAATATTGTTATTAATTGTGTATTACATATCTAACGTAGATATAGTACTAATGATATTAACATTAAATGTACATTGATCTGTGGGAATGAATCAGTATATTACATTATACCTCATGTAGATATAGTGCTAATGATATTGTTATTAAATGAACATTGATCTGTGGGAATGAATCAGTATATTACATTATATCGAATGTAGATATAGTACTAATGATATTGTTATTAAATCTACATTACATATCTAATGTAGGTATAGTACTAATGATATTGTTATTAAATGTGCATTGATCTGTGGGAACGAATCAGTATATTTCATTATATCTAATGTAGATATATTTCTAATGATATTGTTATTAAATGTACAAATAATCTGTGGGAATGAATCAGTATATTACATTTTATCGAATGTAGATATAGTACCAATGATATTGTTATTAAATGTACATTGATCTGTGGGAATGAATCAGTATATTACATTATATCGAATGTAGATACAGTACAAGTGATGGTGTTATTAAATGTACATTGATCTGTGGGTAGTAATCAGTATATTACATTATATCTAATGTAGATATGATAATAATAATATTGTTATTAATTGTATATTACATATCTAATGTAGATATAGTACTAATGATATTAACATTAAATGTACATTGATCTGTGGGAATGAATCAGTATATTACATTATACCTCATGTAGATATAGTGCTAATGATATTGTTATTAATTGAACATTGATCTGTGGGAATGAATCAGTATATTACATTATATCGAATGTAGATATAGTCCCAATGATATTGTTATTAAGTGTACATTGATCTGTGGGAATGAATCAGTATATTACATTATATCGAATGTAGATATAGTCCCAATGATATTGTTATTAAGTGTACATTGATCTGTGGGAATGAATCAGTATATTACATTATATCGAAGGTACATATAGTACTAATGATATTGGTATTAAATGTACATTGATCTGTGGGAAGGAATCCGCATATCACATTATACCTAATGTAGATATGGTAATAACGATATTGTTTTTAAATGTACATTGATCTGTGTGAATGAAGCAGTATATTACATTATATCTCAGGCAGATATTTTGCTAATGATATTGTTATTAAATGAACATTGATCTGTGGGAATGAATCAGTATATTACATTATACCTAATGTAGATATAGTACTAATGATATTGGTATTATATGTACACTGATCTGTTGGAATGAATCTGTACATGACATTATATCTATTGTAGATATAGAAATAATGATATTGTTATTAAATGTACATTGATCTGTGGGAATGAAACAGTATATTACATTATATCGAATGTAGATATAGTGCTAATGATGTTGTTATTAAATGTACATTGATCTGTGTGTAGTAACCAGTATATTACATTATATCTAATGTAGATATGATAATAATAATATTGTTATTAATTGTATATTACATATCTAATGTAGATATAGTACTAATGATATTGGCATTAAATATACTTTGATCTGTGGGAATGAATCAGTATATTACATTATATCGAATGTAGATTTAGTGCTAATGATGTTGTTACTAAATGTACAATGATCTGTGGGTAGTAGTCAGTATATTACATTATAACTAATGTAGATATGATAATAATAATATTGTTATGAATTGTATATTACATATCTAATGTAGATATAGTACTAATGATATTGACATTAAATGTACTTTGATCTGTGGGAATGAAGCAGTATATTACATTATATCGAATGTAGATATAGTACCAATGATATTGTTATTAAACGTACATTGATCTGTGGGAATGAATCAGTATCTTACATTATTTCGAATGTAGATATAGTACTAATGATATTGTTAATTAATCTAAATTACATATCTAATGTATGTATAGTACTAATGATATTGGTATTATATGTACATTGATCTGTGGGAATGAATCAGTATATTACATTATACCTCATGTAGATATAGTGCTAATGATATTGTTATTAAATGAACATTGATCTGTGGGAATGAATCAGTATATTACATTATACCTCATGTAGATATAGTGCTAATGATATTGTTATTAAATGAACATTGATCTGTGGGAATGAATCAGTATATTACATTATATCGAATGTAGATATAGTACGAATGATATTGTTATTAAATCTACATTACATATCTAATGTAGGTATAGTACTAATGATATTGGTATTATATGTACATTGATCTGTGGGAATGAATCAGTATATTACATTATACCTCATGTAGATATAGTGCTAATGATATTGTTATAAAATGTACATTGATCTGTGGGAATGAATCAGTATATTACATTATATCGAATGTAGATATAGTGCTAATGATGTTGTTACTAAATGTACATTGATCTGTGGGTAGTAGTCAGTATATTACATTATAACTAATGTAGATATGATAATAATAATATTGTTATTAATTGTGTATTACATATCTAACGTAGATATAGTACTAATGATAATGACATTAAATGTACTTTGATCTGTGGGAATGAATCAGTATATTACATTATATCTAATGTAGATATATTACTAATGATATTGTTATTAAATGTACATTGATCGGTAGGAATGAATCAGAATATTACATTATATCGAATGTACATATAGTACCAATGATATTGTTATTAAATGTACATTGATCTGTGGGAATGAATCAGTATATTACATTATATCGAATGTAGATATAGTACAAGTGATGGTGTTATTAAATGTACATTGATCTGTGGGTAGTAATCAGTATATTACATTATATCTAATGTAGATATGATAATAATAATATTGTTATTAATTGTATATTACATATCTGATGTAGATATAGTACTAATGATATTAACATTAAATGTACATTGATCTGTGGGAATGGATCAGTATATTACATTATACCTCATGTAGATATAGTGCTAATGATATTGTTATTAAATGAACATTGATCTGTGGGAATGAATCACTATATTACATTATATCGAATGTAGATATAGTCCCAATGATATTGTTATTAAGTGTACATTGATCTGTGGGAATGAATCAGTATATTACATTATATCGAATGTACATATAGTACTAATGATGTTGGTATTATATGTACATTGTTCTGTTGGAATGAATCTGTACATGACATTATATCTATTGTAGATATAGTAATAATGGTATTGTTATTAAATGTACATTGATCTGTGGGAATGAATCAGTATAATACATTATATCGAATGTAGATATAGTACTAATGATATTGTTATTAAATCTACATTACATATCTAATGTAGGTATAGTACTAATGATATTGGTATTATATGTACATTGATCTGTGGGAATGAATCAGTGTATTACATTATATCGAATGTAGATATAGTGCTAATGATGTTGTTATTAAATGTACATTGATCTGTGGGAATGAATCAGTATAATACATTATATCGAATGTAGATATAGTACTAATGATATTGTTATTCAATCTACATTACATATCTAATGTAGGTATAGTACTAATGATATTGGTATTATATGTACATTGATCTGTGGGAATGAATCAGTGTATTACATTATATCGAATGTAGATATAGTGCTAGTGATGTTGTTATTAAATGTACATTGATCTGTGTGTAGTATCCAGTATATTGCATTATATCTAATGTAGATATGATACTAATATTATTGTTATTAATTGTATATTACATATCTAATGTAGATATAGTACTAATGATATTGGCATTAAATATACATTGATCTGTGGGCGAGAATCAGTATATTACATTATACCTTATGTAGATATAGTGCTAATGATATTGTTATTAAATGTGCATTGATCTGTGGGAATGAATCAGTATATTACATTATATCGAAAGTAGATATTGTACCAATGATATTGTTATTAAATGTACATTGATCTGTGGGAATGAATCAGTATATTACATTATATCGAATGTAGATATAGTACAAGTAATGGTGTTATTAAATGTACATTGATCTGTGGGAATAAATCAGTATATTACATTATATCGAATGTAGATATATTACAAGTGATGGTGTTAATAAATGTACATTGATCTGTGGGTAGTAATCAGTATATTACATTATATCTAATGTAGATATGATAATAATAATATTGTTATTAATTGTATATTACATATCTAATGTAGATATAGTACTAATGATATTAACATTAAATGTACATTGATCTGTGGGAATGAATCAGTATATTACGTTATACCTCATGTAGATATAGTGCTAATGATATTGTTATTAAATGTACATTGATCTGTGGGAATGAATCAGTATAATACATTATATCGAATGTAGATATAGTACTAATGATATTGTTATTAAATCTACATTACATATCTAATGTAGGTATAGTACTAATGATATTGGTATTATATGTACATTGATCTGTGGGAATGAATCAGTATATTACATTATATCGAATGTACATATAGTACTAATGATATTGGTATTATATGTACATTGTTCTGTTGGAATGAATCTGTACATGACATTATATCTATTGTAGATATAGTAATAATGGTATTGTTATTAAATGTACATTGATCTGTGGGAATGAATCAGTATAATACATTATATCGAATGTAGATATAGTGCTAATGATATTGTTATTAAATCTACATTACATATCTATTGTAGGTATAGTACTAATGATATTGGTATTATATGTACATTGATCTGTGGGAATGAATCCGTGTATTACATTATATCGAATGTAGATATAGTCCCAATGATATTGTTATTAAATGAACATTGATCTGTGGGAATGAATCAGTACATTACGTTATATCGAATGTAGATATAGTCCCAATGATATTGTTATTAAGTGTACATTGATCTGTGGGAAGGAATCCGCATATCACATTATACCTAATGTAGATATGTTAATAACGATATTGTTTTTAAATGTACATTGATCTGTGTGAATGAAGAAGTATATTACATTATATCTC
The DNA here is from genome assembly GCF_051020975.1 of Osmia lignaria lignaria. Classification (NCBI taxonomy): domain Eukaryota; kingdom Metazoa; phylum Arthropoda; class Insecta; order Hymenoptera; family Megachilidae; genus Osmia; species Osmia lignaria. The sequence continues at coordinate 1,697,525 of NC_135036.1, forward strand.
AGGCAGATATTTTGCTAATGATATTGTTATTAAATGAACATTGATCTGTGGGAATGTATCAGCATATTACATTATACCTAATGTAGATATAGTAATAATGATATTGTTATTAAATGTACATTGATCTGTGGGAATGAATCAGTATATTACATTATATCGAATGTAGATATAGTGCTAATGATGTTGTTACTAAATGTGCATTGATCTGTGGGTAGTCGTCAGTATATTACATTATAACTAATGTAGATATGATAATAATAATATTGTTATTAATTGTGTATTACATATCTAACGTAGATATAGTACTAATGATATTAACATTAAATGTACATTGATCTGTGGGAATGAATCAGTATATTACATTATACCTCATGTAGATATAGTGCTAATGATATTGTTATTAAATGAACATTGATCTGTGGGAATGAATCAGTATATTACATTATATCGAATGTAGATATAGTACTAATGATATTGTTATTAAATCTACATTACATATCTAATGTAGGTATAGTACTAATGATATTGTTATTAAATGTGCATTGATCTGTGGGAACGAATCAGTATATTTCATTATATCTAATGTAGATATATTTCTAATGATATTGTTATTAAATGTACAAATAATCTGTGGGAATGAATCAGTATATTACATTTTATCGAATGTAGATATAGTACCAATGATATTGTTATTAAATGTACATTGATCTGTGGGAATGAATCAGTATATTACATTATATCGAATGTAGATACAGTACAAGTGATGGTGTTATTAAATGTACATTGATCTGTGGGTAGTAATCAGTATATTACATTATATCTAATGTAGATATGATAATAATAATATTGTTATTAATTGTATATTACATATCTAATGTAGATATAGTACTAATGATATTAACATTAAATGTACATTGATCTGTGGGAATGAATCAGTATATTACATTATACCTCATGTAGATATAGTGCTAATGATATTGTTATTAATTGAACATTGATCTGTGGGAATGAATCAGTATATTACATTATATCGAATGTAGATATAGTCCCAATGATATTGTTATTAAGTGTACATTGATCTGTGGGAATGAATCAGTATATTACATTATATCGAATGTAGATATAGTCCCAATGATATTGTTATTAAGTGTACATTGATCTGTGGGAATGAATCAGTATATTACATTATATCGAAGGTACATATAGTACTAATGATATTGGTATTAAATGTACATTGATCTGTGGGAAGGAATCCGCATATCACATTATACCTAATGTAGATATGGTAATAACGATATTGTTTTTAAATGTACATTGATCTGTGTGAATGAAGCAGTATATTACATTATATCTCAGGCAGATATTTTGCTAATGATATTGTTATTAAATGAACATTGATCTGTGGGAATGAATCAGTATATTACATTATACCTAATGTAGATATAGTACTAATGATATTGGCATTATATGTACACTGATCTGTTGGAATGAATCTGTACATGACATTATATCTATTGTAGATATAGAAATAATGATATTGTTATTAAATGTACATTGATCTGTGGGAATGAAACAGTATATTACATTATATCGAATGTAGATATAGTGCTAATGATGTTGTTATTAAATGTACATTGATCTGTGTGTAGTAACCAGTATATTACATTATATCTAATGTAGATATGATAATAATAATATTGTTATTAATTGTATATTACATATCTAATGTAGATATAGTACTAATGATATTGGCATTAAATATACTTTGATCTGTGGGAATGAATCAGTATATTACATTATATCGAATGTAGATTTAGTGCTAATGATGTTGTTACTAAATGTACAATGATCTGTGGGTAGTAGTCAGTATATTACATTATAACTAATGTAGATATGATAATAATAATATTGTTATGAATTGTATATTACATATCTAATGTAGATATAGTACTAATGATATTGACATTAAATGTACTTTGATCTGTGGGAATGAAGCAGTATATTACATTATATCGAATGTAGATATAGTACCAATGATATTGTTATTAAACGTACATTGATCTGTGGGAATGAATCAGTATCTTACATTATATCGAATGTAGATATAGTACTAATGATATTGTTAATTAATCTAAATTACATATCTAATGTATGTATAGTACTAATGATATTGGTATTATATGTACATTGATCTGTGGGAATGAATCAGTATATTACATTATACCTCATGTAGATATAGTGCTAATGATATTGTTATTAAATGAACATTGATCTGTGGGAATGAATCAGTATATTACATTATATCGAATGTAGATATAGTACAAGTGATGGTGTTATTAAATGTACATTGATCTGTGGGTAGTAATCAGTATATTACATTATATCTAATGTAGATATGATAATAATAATATTGTTATTAATTGTATATTACATATCTGATGTAGATATAGTACTAATGATATTAACATTAAATGTACATTGATCTGTGGGAATGGATCAGTATATTACATTATACCTCATGTAGATATAGTGCTAATGATATTGTTATTAAATGAACATTGATCTGTGGGAATGAATCACTATATTACATTATATCGAATGTAGATATAGTCCCAATGATATTGTTATTAAGTGTACATTGATCTGTGCGAATGAATCAGTATATTACATTATATCGAATGTACATATAGTACTAATGATGTTGGTATTATATGTACATTGTTCTGTTGGAATGAATCTGTACATGACATTATATCTATTGTAGATATAGTAATAATGGTATTGTTATTAAATGTACATTGATCTGTGGGAATGAATCAGTATAATACATTATATCGAATGTAGATATAGTACTAATGATATTGTTATTAAATCTACATTACATATCTAATGTAGGTATAGTACTAATGATATTGGTATTATATGTACATTGATCTGTGGGAATGAATCAGTGTATTACATTATATCGAATGTAGATATAGTGCTAATGATGTTGTTATTAAATGTACATTGATCTGTGGGAATGAATCAGTATAATACATTATATCGAATGTAGATATAGTACTAATGATATTGTTATTCAATCTACATTACATATCTAATGTAGGTATAGTACTAATGATATTGGTATTATATGTACATTGATCTGTGGGAATGAATCAGTGTATTACATTATATCGAATGTAGATATAGTGCTAGTGATGTTGTTATTAAATGTACATTGATCTGTGTGTAGTATCCAGTATATTGCATTATATCTAATGTAGATATGATACTAATATTATTGTTATTAATTGTATATTACATATCTAATGTAGATATAGTACTAATGATATTGGCATTAAATATACATTGATCTGTGGGAATGAATCAGTATATTACATTATACCTTATGTAGATATAGTGCTAATGATATTGTTATTAAATGTGCATTGATCTGTGGGAATGAATCAGTATATTACATTATATCGAAAGTAGATATTGTACCAATGATATTGTTATTAAATGTACATTGATCTGTGGGAATGAATCAGTATATTACATTATATCGAATGTAGATATAGTACAAGTAATGGTGTTATTAAATGTACATTGATCTGTGGGAATAAATCAGTATATTACATTATATCGAATGTAGATATATTACAAGTGATGGTGTTAATAAATGTACATTGATCTGTGGGTAGTAATCAGTATATTACATTATATCTAATGTAGATATGATAATAATAATATTGTTATTAATTGTATATTACATATCTAATGTAGATATAGTACTAATGATATTAACATTAAATGTACATTGATCTGTGGGAATGAATCAGTATATTACGTTATACCTCATGTAGATATAGTGCTAATGATATTGTTATTAAATGTACATTGATCTGTGGGAATGAATCAGTATAATACATTATATCGAATGTAGATATAGTACTAATGATATTGTTATTAAATCTACATTACATATCTAATGTAGGTATAGTACTAATGATATTGGTATTATATGTACATTGATCTGTGGGAATGAATCAGTATATTACATTATATCGAATGTACATATAGTACTAATGATATTGGTATTATATGTACATTGTTCTGTTGGAATGAATCTGTACATGACATTATATCTATTGTAGATATAGTAATAATGGTATTGTTATTAAATGTACATTGATCTGTGGGAATGAATCAGTATAATACATTATATCGAATGTAGATATAGTGCTAATGATATTGTTATTAAATCTACATTACATATCTATTGTAGGTATAGTACTAATGATATTGGTATTATATGTACATTGATCTGTGGGAATGAATCCGTGTATTACATTATATCGAATGTAGATATAGTGCTAATGATGTTGTTATTAAATGTACATTGATCTGTGTGTAGTAACCAGTATATTACATTATATCCAATGTAGATATAGTACGAATGATATTGTTATTAAATCTACATTACATATCTAATGTAGGTATAGTACAAATGATATTGGTATTATATGTACATTGATCTGTGGGAATGAATCAGCATATTACATTATATCGAATGTAGATATTGTACCAATGATATTGTTATTAAATGTACATTGATCTGTGGGAATGAATCAGTATATTACATTATATCGAATGTAGATATAGTACATGTGATGGTGTTATTAAATGTACATTGATCTGTGGGTAGTAATCAGTATATTACATTATATCTAATGTAGATATGATAATAATAATATTGTTATTAATTGTATATTACATATCTAATGTAGATATAGTACTAATGATATTAACATAAAATGTACATTGATCTGTGGGAATGAATCAGTATATTACATTATACCTCATGTAGATATAGTGCTAATGATATTGTTATTAAATGAACATTGATCTGTGGGAATGAATCACTATATTACATTATATCGAATGTAGATATAGTCCCAATGATATTGTTATTAAGTGTACATTGATCTGTGGGAATGAATCAGTATATTACATTATATCGAATGTACATATAGTACTAATGATGTTGGTATTATATGTACATTGTTCTGTTGGAATGAATCTGTACATGACATTATATCTATTGTAGATATAGTAATAATGGTATTGTTATTAAATGTACATTGATCTGTGGGAATGAATCAGTATAATACATTATATCGAATGTAGATATAGTACTAATGATATTGTTATTCAATCTACATTACATATCTAATGTAGGTATAGTACTAATGATATTGGTATGATATGTACATTGATCTGTGGGAACGAACCAGTATATTACATTATATCGAATGTACATATAGTACTAATGATATTGGTATTATATGTACACTGATCTGTTGGAATGAATCTGTACATGACATTATATCTATTGTAGATATAGAAATAATGATATTGTTATTAAATGTACATTGATCTGTGGGAATGAATCAGTATATTACATTATATCGAATGTAGATATAGTGCTAATGATGTTGTTATTAAATGTACATTGATTTGTGTGTAGTAACCAGTATATTACATTATATCGAATGTAGATATAGTGCTAATGATGTTGTTCTTAAATGTACATTGATCTGTGGGTAGTAGTCAGTATATTATATTATATCTAATGTAGATATGGTACTAATGATATTGTTATTAAATGTACATTGATCTGTGGGAATGAATCAGTGTATTACATTTTACCGAATGTAGATATAGTACTAATGATATTGGCATTAAATATACTTTGATCTGTGGGAATGAATCAGTATATTACATTATATCGAATGTAGATATAGTACTAATGATATTGTTATTAAATCTACATTACATATCTAATGTAGGTATAGTACTAATGATATTGTTATTAAATGTACATTGATCTGTGGGAATGAATCAGTATATTACATTATACCTAATGTAGATATAGTAATAATGATATTGTTATTAAATGTACATTGATCTGTGGGAATGAATCAGTATATTACATTATATCGAATGTAGATATAGTACTAATGATATTGTTATTAAATCTACATTACATATCTAATGTAGGTATAGTACTAATGATATTGGTATTATATGTACATTGATCTGTGGGAATGAATCAGTATATTACATTATACCTCATGTAGATATAGCGCTAATGATATTGTTATTAAATGAACATTGGTCTGTGGGAATGAATCAGTATATTACATTATATCGAATGTAGATATAGTGCTAATGATATTGTTATTAAATGAACATTGATCTGTGGGAATGAATCAGTATATTACATTATATCGAATGTAGATATAGTCCCAATGATATTGTTATTAAGTGTACATTGATCTGTGGGAATGAATCAGTATATTACATTATATCGAATGTACATATAGTACTAATGATATTGGTATTATATGTACATTGATCTGTGGGAATGAATCAGAATATTGCATTATTTCGAATGTAGATATAGTACCAATGATATTGTTATTAAATGTACATTGATCTGTGGGAATGAATCAGTATATTACATTATATCGAATGTAGATCTAGTACAAGTGATGGTGTTATTAAATGTACATTGATGTGTGGGTAGTAATCAGTATATTACATTATATCTAATGTAGATATGATAATAATAATATTGTTATTAATTGTATATTACATATCTGATGTAGATATAGTACTAATGATATTAACATTAAATGTACATTGATCTGTGGGAATGAATCAGTATATTACATTATACCTCATGTAGATATAGTGCTAATGATATTGTTATTAAATGAACATTGATCTGTGGGAATGAATCAGTATATTACATTATATCGAATGTAGATATAGTCCCAATGATATTGTTATTAACTGTACATTGATCTGTGGGAATGAATCAGTATATTACATTATATCGAATGTACATATAGTACTAATGATATTGGTATTATATGTACATTGTTCTGTTGGAATGAATCTGTACATGACATTATATCTATTGTAGATATAGTAATAATGGTATTGTTATTAAATGTACATTGATCTGTGGGAATGAATCAGTATAATACATTATATCGAATGTAGATATAGTACTAATGATATTCTTATTCAATCTACATTACATATCTAATGTAGGTATAGTACTAATGATATTGGTATTATATGTACATTGATCTGTGGGAACGAATCAGTATATTACATTATATCGAATGTACATATAGTACTAATGATATTGGTATTATATGTACACTGATCTGTTGGAATGAATCTGTACATGACATTATATCTATTGTAGATATAGTAATAATTAAATTGTTATTAAATGTACATTGATCTGTGGGAATGAATCAGTATAATACATTATATCGAATGTAGATATAGTACTAATGATATTGTTATTAAATCTACATTACATATCTAATGTAGGTATAGTACTAATGATATTGGTATTATATGTACATTGATCTGTGGGAATGAATCAGTGTATTACATTATATCGAATGTAGATATAGTGCTAATGATGTTGTTATTAAATGTACATTGATCTGTGTGTAGTAACCAGTATATTACATTATATCTAATGTAGATATGATGATAATAATATTGTTATTAATTGTATATTACATATCTAATGTAGATATAGTACTAATGATATTCGCATTAAATATACTTTGATCTGTGGGAATGAATCAGTATATTACATTATAACGAATGTAGATATAGTACTAATGATATTGTTATTAAATCTACATTACATATCTAATGTAGGTATAGTACTAATGATATTGGTATTATATGTACATTGATCTGTGGGAATGAATCAGTATATTACATTATACCGCATGTAGATATAGTGCTAATGATATTGTTATTAAATGAACATTGATCTGTGGGAATGAATCAGTATATTACATTATATCGAATGTAGATATAGTACTAATGATATTGGTATTAAATGTACATTGATCTGTGGGAAGGAATCCGTATATTACATTATACCTAATGTAGATATGGTAATAACGATATTGTTTTTAAATGTACATTGATCTGTGTGAATGAAGCAGTATATTACATTATATCTCAGGCAGATATTTTGCTAATGATATTGTTATTAAATGTACATTGATCTGTGGGAATGAATCAGTATATTACATTATACCTAATGTAGATATAGTAATAATCATATTGTTATTGAATGTACATTGATCTGTGGGAATGAATCAGTACATTACATTATATCGAATTTAGATATAGTGCTAATGATGTTGTTACTAAATGTACATTGATCTGTGGGTAGTAGTCAGTATATTACATTATAACTAATGTAGATATGATAATAATAATATTGTTATTAATTGTGTATTACATATCTAACGTAGATATAGTACTAATGATATTGACATTAAATGTACTTTGATCTGTGGGAATGAATCAGTATATTACATTATATCTAATGTAGATATATTACTAATGATATTGTTATTAAATGTACATTGATCTGTGGGAATGAATCAGTATATTACATTATATCGAATGTAGATATAGTACAAGTGATGGTGTTATTAAATGTACATTGATCTGTGGGAATAAATCAGTATATTACATTATATCGAATGTAGATATATTACAAGTGATGGTGTTATTAAATGTACATTGATCTGTGGGTAGTAATCAGTATATTACATTATATCTAATGTAGATATGATAATAATAATATTGTTATTAATTGTATATTACATATCTAATGTAGATATAGTACTAATGATATTAACATTAAATGTACATTGATCTGTGGGAATGAAGCAGTATATTACGTTATACCTCATGTAGATATAGTGCTAATGATATTGTTATTAAATGTACATTGATCTGTGGGAATGAATCAGTATATTACATTATATCGAATGTAGATATAGTCCCAATGATATTGTTATTAAGTGTACATTGATCTGTGTGAATGAAGAAGTATATTACATTATATCTCAGGCAGATATTTTGCTAATGATATTGTTATTAAATGAACATTGATCTGTGGGAATGTATCAGTATATTACATTATACCTAATGTAGATATAGTAATAATGATATTGTTATTAAATGTACATTGATCTGTGGGAATGAATCAGTATATTACATTATATCGAATGTAGATATAGTGCTAATGATGTTGTTACTAAATGTGCATTGATCTGTGGGTAGTCGTCAGTATATTACATTATAACTAATGTAGATATGATAATAATAATATTGTTATTAATTGTATATTACATATCTAATGCAGATATAGTACTAATGATATTAACATTAAATGTACATTGATCTGTGGGAATGAATCAGTATATTACATTATACCTCATGTAGATATAGTGCTAATGATATTGTTATTAAATGAACATTGATCTGTGGGAATGAATCAGTATATTACATTATATCGAATGTAGATATAGTCCCAATGATATTGTTATTAAGTGTACATTGATCTGTGGGAATGAATCAGTATATTACATTATATCGAATGTAGATATAGTCCCAATGATATTGTTATTAAGTGTACATTGATCTGTGGGAATGAATCAGTATATTACATTATATCGAAGGTACATATAGTACTAATGATATTGGTATTAAATGTACATTGATCTGTGGGAAGGAATCCGCATATCACATTATACCTAATGTAGATATGGTAATAACGATATTGTTTTTAAATGTACATTGATCTGTGTGAATGAAGCAGTATATTACATTATATCTCAGGCAGATATTTTGCTAATGATATTGTTATTAAATGAACATTGATCTGTGGGAATGAATCAGTATATTACATTATACCTAATGTAGATATAGTAATAATGATATTGTTATTAAATGTACATTGATCTGTGGGAATGAACCAGTATATTAAATTATATCGAATGTAGATATAGTACTAATGATATTGTTATTAAATCTACATTACATATCTAATGTAGGTATGCTACTAATGATATTGTTATTAAATGTACATTGATCTGTGGGAATGAATCAGTCTAATGCATTATATCTAATGTAGATATGGTAATAATAATATTGTTATTAACTGTACATTACATATCTAATGTAGATATAGTACTAATGATATTGGCATTAAATATACTTTGATCTGTGGGAATGAATCAGTATATTACATTATATCGAATGTAGATATAGCACGAATGATATTGTTATTAAATCTACATTACATACCTAATGTAGGTATAGTACTAATGATATTGGTGTTATATGTACACTGATCTGTTGGAATGAATCTGTACATGACATAATATCTATTGTAGATATAGTAATAATGATATTGTTATTAAATGTACATTGATCTGTGGGAATGAATCAGTATAATACATTATATCGAATGTAGATATAGTGCTAATGATATTGTTATTAAATCTACATTACATATCTATTGTAGGTATAGTACTAATGATATTGGTATTATATGTACATTGATCTGTGGGAATGAATCCGTGTATTACATTATATCGAATGTAGATATAGTCCCAATGATATTGTTATTAAATGAACATTGATCTGTGGGAATGAATCAGTACATTACGTTATATCGAATGTAGATATAGTCCCAATGATATTGTTATTAAGTGTACATTGATCTATGGGAAGGAATCCGCATATCACATTATACCTAATGTAGATATGGTAATAACGATATTGTTTTTAAATGTACATTGATCTGTGTGAATGAAGAAGTATATTACATTATATCTCAGGCAGATATTTTGCTAATGATATTGTTATTAAATGAACATTGATCTGTGGGAATGTATCAGCATATTACATTATACCTAATGTAGATATAGTAATAATGATATTGTTATTAAATGTACATTGATCTGTGGGAATGAATCAGTATATTACATTATATCGAATGTAGATATAGTGCTAATGATGTTGTTACTAAATGTGCATTGATCTGTGGGTAGTCGTCAGTATATTACATTATAACTAATGTAGATATGATAATAATAATATTGTTATTAATTGTGTATTACATATCTAACGTAGATATAGTACTAATGATATTAACATTAAATGTACATTGATCTGTGGGAATGAATCAGTATATTACATTATACCTCATGTAGATATAGTGCTAATGATATTGTTATTAAATGAACATTGATCTGTGGGAATGAATCAGTATATTACATTATATCGAATGTAGATATAGTACTAATGATATTGTTATTAAATCTACATTACATATCTAATGTAGGTATAGTACTAATGATATTGTTATTAAATGTGCATTGATCTGTGGGAACGAATCAGTATATTTCATTATATCTAATGTAGATATATTTCTAATGATATTGTTATTAAATGTACAAATAATCTGTGGGAATGAATCAGTATATTACATTTTATCGAATGTAGATATAGTACCAATGATATTGTTATTAAATGTACATTGATCTGTGGGAATAAATCAGTATATTACATTATATCGAATGTAGATATATTACAAGTGATGGTGTTAATAAATGTACATTGATCTGTGGGTAGTAATCAGTATATTACATTATAACTAATGTAGATATGATAATAATAATATTGTTATTAATTGTGTATTACATATCTAACGTAGATATAGTACTAATGATATTAACATTAAATGTACATTGATCTGTGGGAATGAATCAGTATATTACATTATACCTCATGTAGATATAGTGCTAATGATATTGTTATTAAATGAACATTGATCTGTGGGAATGAATCAGTATATTACATTATATCGAATGTAGATATAGTACTAATGATATTGTTATTAAATCTACATTACATATCTAATGTAGGTATAGTACTAATGATATTGTTATTAAATGTGCATTGATCTGTGGGAACGAATCAGTATATTTCATTATATCTAATGTAGATATATTTCTAATGATATTGTTATTAAATGTACAAATAATCTGTGGGAATGAATCAGTATATTACATTTTATCGAATGTAGATATAGTACCAATGATATTGTTATTAAATGTACATTGATCTGTGGGAATGAATCAGTATATTACATTATATCGAATGTAGATACAGTACAAGTGATGGTGTTATTAAATGTACATTGATCTGTGGGTAGTAATCAGTATATTACATTATATCTAATGTAGATATGATAATAATAATATTGTTATTAATTGTATATTACATATCTAATGTAGATATAGTACTAATGATATTAACATTAAATGTACATTGATCTGTGGGAATGAATCAGTATATTACATTATACCTCATGTAGATATAGTCCCAATGATATTGTTATTAAGTGTACATTGATCTGTGGGAATGAATCAGTATATTACATTATATCGAATGTAGATATAGTCCCAATGATATTGTTATTAAGTGTACATTGATCTGTGGGAATGAATCAGTATATTACATTATATCGAAGGTACATATAGTACTAATGATATTGGTATTAAATGTACATTGATCTGTGGGAAGGAATCCGCATATCACATTATACCTAATGTAGATATGGTAATAACGATATTGTTTTTAAATGTACATTGATCTGTGTGAATGAAGCAGTATATTACATTATATCTCAGGCAGATATTTTGCTAATGATATTGTTATTAAATGAACATTGATCTGTGGGAATGAATCAGTATATTACATTATACCTAATGTAGATATAGTACTAATGATATTGGTATTATATGTACACTGATCTGTTGGAATGAATCTGTACATGACATTATATCTATTGTAGATATAGAAATAATGATATTGTTATTAAATGTACATTGATCTGTGGGAATGAAACAGTATATTACATTATATCGAATGTAGATATAGTGCTAATGATGTTGTTATTAAATGTACATTGATCTGTGTGTAGTAACCAGTATATTACATTATATCTAATGTAGATATGATAATAATAATATTGTTATTAATTGTATATTACATATCTAATGTAGATATAGTACTAATGATATTGGCATTAAATATACTTTGATCTGTGGGAATGAATCAGTATATTACATTATATCGAATGTAGATTTAGTGCTAATGATGTTGTTACTAAATGTACAATGATCTGTGGGTAGTAGTCAGTATATTACATTATAACTAATGTAGATATGATAATAATAATATTGTTATGAATTGTATATTACATATCTAATGTAGATATAGTACTAATGATATTGACATTAAATGTACTTTGATCTGTGGGAATGAAGCAGTATATTACATTATATCGAATGTAGATATAGTACCAATGATATTGTTATTAAACGTACATTGATCTGTGGGAATGAATCAGTATCTTACATTATTTCGAATGTAGATATAGTACTAATGATATTGTTAATTAATCTAAATTACATATCTAATGTATGTATAGTACTAATGATATTGGTATTATATGTACATTGATCTGTGGGAATGAATCAGTATATTACATTATACCTCATGTAGATATAGTGCTAATGATATTGTTATTAAATGAACATTGATCTGTGGGAATGAATCAGTATATTACATTATACCTCATGTAGATATAGTGCTAATGATATTGTTATTAAATGAACATTGATCTGTGGGAATGAATCAGTATATTACATTATATCGAATGTAGATATAGTACGAATGATATTGTTATTAAATCTACATTACATATCTAATGTAGGTATAGTACTAATGATATTGGTATTATATGTACATTGATCTGTGGGAATGAATCAGTATATTACATTATACCTCATGTAGATATAGTGCTAATGATATTGTTATAAAATGTACATTGATCTGTGGGAATGAATCAGTATATTACATTATATCGAATGTAGATATAGTGCTAATGATGTTGTTACTAAATGTACATTGATCTGTGGGTAGTAGTCAGTATATTACATTATAACTAATGTAGATATGATAATAATAATATTGTTATTAATTGTGTATTACATATCTAACGTAGATATAGTACTAATGATAATGACATTAAATGTACTTTGATCTGTGGGAATGAATCAGTATATTACATTATATCTAATGTAGATATATTACTAATGATATTGTTATTAAATGTACATTGATCGGTAGGAATGAATCAGAATATTACATTATATCGAATGTACATATAGTACCAATGATATTGTTATTAAATGTACATTGATCTGTGGGAATGAATCAGTATATTACATTATATCGAATGTAGATATAGTACAAGTGATGGTGTTATTAAATGTACATTGATCTGTGGGTAGTAATCAGTATATTACATTATATCTAATGTAGATATGATAATAATAATATTGTTATTAATTGTATATTACATATCTGATGTAGATATAGTACTAATGATATTAACATTAAATGTACATTGATCTGTGGGAATGGATCAGTATATTACATTATACCTCATGTAGATATAGTGCTAATGATATTGTTATTAAATGAACATTGATCTGTGGGAATGAATCACTATATTACATTATATCGAATGTAGATATAGTCCCAATGATATTGTTATTAAGTGTACATTGATCTGTGGGAATGAATCAGTATATTACATTATATCGAATGTACATATAGTACTAATGATGTTGGTATTATATGTACATTGTTCTGTTGGAATGAATCTGTACATGACATTATATCTATTGTAGATATAGTAATAATGGTATTGTTATTAAATGTACATTGATCTGTGGGAATGAATCAGTATAATACATTATATCGAATGTAGATATAGTACTAATGATATTGTTATTAAATCTACATTACATATCTAATGTAGGTATAGTACTAATGATATTGGTATTATATGTACATTGATCTGTGGGAATGAATCAGTGTATTACATTATATCGAATGTAGATATAGTGCTAATGATGTTGTTATTAAATGTACATTGATCTGTGGGAATGAATCAGTATAATACATTATATCGAATGTAGATATAGTACTAATGATATTGTTATTCAATCTACATTACATATCTAATGTAGGTATAGTACTAATGATATTGGTATTATATGTACATTGATCTGTGGGAATGAATCAGTGTATTACATTATATCGAATGTAGATATAGTGCTAGTGATGTTGTTATTAAATGTACATTGATCTGTGTGTAGTATCCAGTATATTGCATTATATCTAATGTAGATATGATACTAATATTATTGTTATTAATTGTATATTACATATCTAATGTAGATATAGTACTAATGATATTGGCATTAAATATACATTGATCTGTGGGCGAGAATCAGTATATTACATTATACCTTATGTAGATATAGTGCTAATGATATTGTTATTAAATGTGCATTGATCTGTGGGAATGAATCAGTATATTACATTATATCGAAAGTAGATATTGTACCAATGATATTGTTATTAAATGTACATTGATCTGTGGGAATGAATCAGTATATTACATTATATCGAATGTAGATATAGTACAAGTAATGGTGTTATTAAATGTACATTGATCTGTGGGAATAAATCAGTATATTACATTATATCGAATGTAGATATATTACAAGTGATGGTGTTAATAAATGTACATTGATCTGTGGGTAGTAATCAGTATATTACATTATATCTAATGTAGATATGATAATAATAATATTGTTATTAATTGTATATTACATATCTAATGTAGATATAGTACTAATGATATTAACATTAAATGTACATTGATCTGTGGGAATGAATCAGTATATTACGTTATACCTCATGTAGATATAGTGCTAATGATATTGTTATTAAATGTACATTGATCTGTGGGAATGAATCAGTATAATACATTATATCGAATGTAGATATAGTACTAATGATATTGTTATTAAATCTACATTACATATCTAATGTAGGTATAGTACTAATGATATTGGTATTATATGTACATTGATCTGTGGGAATGAATCAGTATATTACATTATATCGAATGTACATATAGTACTAATGATATTGGTATTATATGTACATTGTTCTGTTGGAATGAATCTGTACATGACATTATATCTATTGTAGATATAGTAATAATGGTATTGTTATTAAATGTACATTGATCTGTGGGAATGAATCAGTATAATACATTATATCGAATGTAGATATAGTGCTAATGATATTGTTATTAAATCTACATTACATATCTATTGTAGGTATAGTACTAATGATATTGGTATTATATGTACATTGATCTGTGGGAATGAATCCGTGTATTACATTATATCGAATGTAGATATAGTCCCAATGATATTGTTATTAAATGAACATTGATCTGTGGGAATGAATCAGTACATTACGTTATATCGAATGTAGATATAGTCCCAATGATATTGTTATTAAGTGTACATTGATCTGTGGGAAGGAATCCGCATATCACATTATACCTAATGTAGATATGTTAATAACGATATTGTTTTTAAATGTACATTGATCTGTGTGAATGAAGAAGTATATTACATTATATCTCAGGCAGATATTTTGCTAATGATATTGTTATTAAATGAACATTGATCTGTGGGAATGTATCAGCATATTACATTATACCTAATGTAGATATAGTAATAATGATATTGTTATTAAATGTACATTGATCTGTGGGAATGAATCAGTATATTACATTATATCGAATGTAGATATAGTGCTAATGATGTTGTTACTAAATGTGCATTGATCTGTGGGTAGTCGTCAGTATATTACATTATAACTAATGTAGATATGATAATAATAATATTGTTATTAATTGTGTATTACATATCTAACGTAGATATAGTACTAATGATATTAACATTAAATGTACATTGATCTGTGGGAATGAATCAGTATATTACATTATACCTCATGTAGATATAGTGCTAATGATATTGTTATTAAATGAACATTGATCTGTGGGAATGAATCAGTATATTACATTATATCGAATGTAGATATAGTACTAATGATATTGTTATTAAATCTACATTACATATCTAATGTAGGTATAGTACTAATGATATTGTTATTAAATGTGCATTGATCTGTGGGAACGAATCAGTATATTTCATTATATCTAATGTAGATATATTTCTAATGATATTGTTATTAAATGTACAAATAATCTGTGGGAATGAATCAGTATATTACATTTTATCGAATGTAGATATAGTACCAATGATATTGTTATTAAATGTACATTGATCTGTGGGAATGAATCAGTATATTACATTATATCGAATGTAGATACAGTACAAGTGATGGTGTTATTAAATGTACATTGATCTGTGGGTAGTAATCAGTATATTACATTATATCTAATGTAGATATGATAATAATAATATTGTTATTAATTGTATATTACATATCTAATGTAGATATAGTACTAATGATATTAACATTAAATGTACATTGATCTGTGGGAATGAATCAGTATATTACATTATACCTCATGTAGATATAGTGCTAATGATATTGTTATTAATTGAACATTGATCTGTGGGAATGAATCAGTATATTACATTATATCGAATGTAGATATAGTCCCAATGATATTGTTATTAAGTGTACATTGATCTGTGGGAATGAATCAGTATATTACATTATATCGAATGTAGATATAGTCCCAATGATATTGTTATTAAGTGTACATTGATCTGTGGGAACGAATCAGTATATTACATTATATCGAAGGTACATATAGTACTAATGATATTGGTATTAAATGTACATTGATCTGTGGGAAGGAATCCGCATATCACATTATACCTAATGTAGATATGGTAATAACGATATTGTTTTTAAATGTACATTGATCTGTGTGAATGAAGCAGTATATTACATTATATCTCAGGCAGATATTTTGCTAATGATATTGTTATTAAATGAACATTGATCTGTGGGAATGAATCAGTATATTACATTATACCTAATGTAGATATAGTACTAATGATATTGGTATTATATGTACACTGATCTGTTGGAATGAATCTGTACATGACATTATATCTATTGTAGATATAGAAATAATGATATTGTTATTAAATGTACATTGATCTGTGGGAATGAAACAGTATATTACATTATATCGAATGTAGATATAGTGCTAATGATGTTGTTATTAAATGTACATTGATCTGTGTGTAGTAACCAGTATATTACATTATATCTAATGTAGATATGATAATAATAATATTGTTATTAATTGTATATTACATATCTAATGTAGATATAGTACTAATGATATTGGCATTAAATATACTTTGATCTGTGGGAATGAATCAGTATATTACATTATATCGAATGTAGATTTAGTGCTAATGATGTTGTTACTAAATGTACAATGATCTGTGGGTAGTAGTCAGTATATTACATTATAACTAATGTAGATATGATAATAATAATATTGTTATGAATTGTATATTACATATCTAATGTAGATATAGTACTAATGATATTGACATTAAATGTACTTTGATCTGTGGGAATGAAGCAGTATATTACATTATATCGAATGTAGATATAGTACCAATGATATTGTTATTAAACGTACATTGATCTGTGGGAATGAATCAGTATCTTACATTATATCGAATGTAGATATAGTACTAATGATATTGTTAATTAATCTAAATTACATATCTAATGTATGTATAGTACTAATGATATTGGTATTATATGTACATTGATCTGTGGGAATGAATCAGTATATTACATTATACCTCATGTAGATATAGTGCTAATGATATTGTTATTAAATGAACATTGATCTGTGGGAATGAATCAGTATATTACATTATATCGAATGTAGATATAGTACAAGTGATGGTGTTATTAAATGTACATTGATCTGTGGGTAGTAATCAGTATATTACATTATATCTAATGTAGATATGATAATAATAATATTGTTATTAATTGTATATTACATATCTGATGTAGATATAGTACTAATGATATTAACATTAAATGTACATTGATCTGTGGGAATGGATCAGTATATTACATTATACCTCATGTAGATATAGTGCTAATGATATTGTTATTAAATGAACATTGATCTGTGGGAATGAATCACTATATTACATTATATCGAATGTAGATATAGTCCCAATGATATTGTTATTAAGTGTACATTGATCTGTGCGAATGAATCAGTATATTACATTATATCGAATGTACATATAGTACTAATGATGTTGGTATTATATGTACATTGTTCTGTTGGAATGAATCTGTACATGACATTATATCTATTGTAGATATAGTAATAATGGTATTGTTATTAAATGTACATTGATCTGTGGGAATGAATCAGTATAATACATTATATCGAATGTAGATATAGTACTAATGATATTGTTATTAAATCTACATTACATATCTAATGTAGGTATAGTACTAATGATATTGGTATTATATGTACATTGATCTGTGGGAATGAATCAGTGTATTACATTATATCGAATGTAGATATAGTGCTAATGATGTTGTTATTAAATGTACATTGATCTGTGGGAATGAATCAGTATAATACATTATATCGAATGTAGATATAGTACTAATGATATTGTTATTCAATCTACATTACATATCTAATGTAGGTATAGTACTAATGATATTGGTATTATATGTACATTGATCTGTGGGAATGAATCAGTGTATTACATTATATCGAATGTAGATATAGTGCTAGTGATGTTGTTATTAAATGTACATTGATCTGTGTGTAGTATCCAGTATATTGCATTATATCTAATGTAGATATGATACTAATATTATTGTTATTAATTGTATATTACATATCTAATGTAGATATAGTACTAATGATATTGGCATTAAATATACATTGATCTGTGGGAATGAATCAGTATATTACATTATACCTTATGTAGATATAGTGCTAATGATATTGTTATTAAATGTGCATTGATCTGTGGGAATGAATCAGTATATTACATTATATCGAAAGTAGATATTGTACCAATGATATTGTTATTAAATGTACATTGATCTGTGGGAATGAATCAGTATATTACATTATATCGAATGTAGATATAGTACAAGTAATGGTGTTATTAAATGTACATTGATCTGTGGGAATAAATCAGTATATTACATTATATCGAATGTAGATATATTACAAGTGATGGTGTTAATAAATGTACATTGATCTGTGGGTAGTAATCAGTATATTACATTATATCTAATGTAGATATGATAATAATAATATTGTTATTAATTGTATATTACATATCTAATGTAGATATAGTACTAATGATATTAACATTAAATGTACATTGATCTGTGGGAATGAATCAGTATATTACGTTATACCTCATGTAGATATAGTGCTAATGATATTGTTATTAAATGTACATTGATCTGTGGGAATGAATCAGTATAATACATTATATCGAATGTAGATATAGTACTAATGATATTGTTATTAAATCTACATTACATATCTAATGTAGGTATAGTACTAATGATATTGGTATTATATGTACATTGATCTGTGGGAATGAATCAGTATATTACATTATATCGAATGTACATATAGTACTAATGATATTGGTATTATATGTACATTGTTCTGTTGGAATGAATCTGTACATGACATTATATCTATTGTAGATATAGTAATAATGGTATTGTTATTAAATGTACATTGATCTGTGGGAATGAATCAGTATAATACATTATATCGAATGTAGATATAGTGCTAATGATATTGTTATTAAATCTACATTACATATCTATTGTAGGTATAGTACTAATGATATTGGTATTATATGTACATTGATCTGTGGGAATGAATCCGTGTATTACATTATATCGAATGTAGATATAGTGCTAATGATGTTGTTATTAAATGTACATTGATCTGTGTGTAGTAACCAGTATATTACATTATATCCAATGTAGATATAGTACGAATGATATTGTTATTAAATCTACATTACATATCTAATGTAGGTATAGTACAAATGATATTGGTATTATATGTACATTGATCTGTGGGAATGAATCAGCATATTACATTATATCGAATGTAGATATTGTACCAATGATATTGTTATTAAATGTACATTGATCTGTGGGAATGAATCAGTATATTACATTATATCGAATGTAGATATAGTACATGTGATGGTGTTATTAAATGTACATTGATCTGTGGGTAGTAATCAGTATATTACATTATATCTAATGTAGATATGATAATAATAATATTGTTATTAATTGTATATTACATATCTAATGTAGATATAGTACTAATGATATTAACATAAAATGTACATTGATCTGTGGGAATGAATCAGTATATTACATTATACCTCATGTAGATATAGTGCTAATGATATTGTTATTAAATGAACATTGATCTGTGGGAATGAATCACTATATTACATTATATCGAATGTAGATATAGTCCCAATGATATTGTTATTAAGTGTACATTGATCTGTGGGAATGAATCAGTATATTACATTATATCGAATGTACATATAGTACTAATGATGTTGGTATTATATGTACATTGTTCTGTTGGAATGAATCTGTACATGACATTATATCTATTGTAGATATAGTAATAATGGTATTGTTATTAAATGTACATTGATCTGTGGGAATGAATCAGTATAATACATTATATCGAATGTAGATATAGTACTAATGATATTGTTATTCAATCTACATTACATATCTAATGTAGGTATAGTACTAATGATATTGGTATGATATGTACATTGATCTGTGGGAACGAACCAGTATATTACATTATATCGAATGTACATATAGTACTAATGATATTGGTATTATATGTACACTGATCTGTTGGAATGAATCTGTACATGACATTATATCTATTGTAGATATAGAAATAATGATATTGTTATTAAATGTACATTGATCTGTGGGAATGAATCAGTATATTACATTATATCGAATGTAGATATAGTGCTAATGATGTTGTTATTAAATGTACATTGATTTGTGTGTAGTAACCAGTATATTACATTATATCGAATGTAGATATAGTGCTAATGATGTTGTTCTTAAATGTACATTGATCTGTGGGTAGTAGTCAGTATATTATATTATATCTAATGTAGATATGGTACTAATGATATTGTTATTAAATGTACATTGATCTGTGGGAATGAATCAGTGTATTACATTTTACCGAATGTAGATATAGTACTAATGATATTGGCATTAAATATACTTTGATCTGTGGGAATGAATCAGTATATTACATTATATCGAATGTAGATATAGTACTAATGATATTGTTATTAAATCTACATTACATATCTAATGTAGGTATAGTACTAATGATATTGTTATTAAATGTACATTGATCTGTGGGAATGAATCAGTATATTACATTATACCTAATGTAGATATAGTAATAATGATATTGTTATTAAATGTACATTGATCTGTGGGAATGAATCAGTATATTACATTATATCGAATGTAGATATAGTACTAATGATATTGTTATTAAATCTACATTACATATCTAATGTAGGTATAGTACTAATGATATTGGTATTATATGTACATTGATCTGTGGGAATGAATCAGTATATTACATTATACCTCATGTAGATATAGCGCTAATGATATTGTTATTAAATGAACATTGGTCTGTGGGAATGAATCAGTATATTACATTATATCGAATGTAGATATAGTGCTAATGATATTGTTATTAAATGAACATTGATCTGTGGGAATGAATCAGTATATTACATTATATCGAATGTAGATATAGTCCCAATGATATTGTTATTAAGTGTACATTGATCTGTGGGAATGAATCAGTATATTACATTATATCGAATGTACATATAGTACTAATGATATTGGTATTATATGTACATTGATCTGTGGGAATGAATCAGAATATTGCATTATTTCGAATGTAGATATAGTACCAATGATATTGTTATTAAATGTACATTGATCTGTGGGAATGAATCAGTATATTACATTATATCGAATGTAGATCTAGTACAAGTGATGGTGTTATTAAATGTACATTGATGTGTGGGTAGTAATCAGTATATTACATTATATCTAATGTAGATATGATAATAATAATATTGTTATTAATTGTATATTACATATCTGATGTAGATATAGTACTAATGATATTAACATTAAATGTACATTGATCTGTGGGAATGAATCAGTATATTACATTATACCTCATGTAGATATAGTGCTAATGATATTGTTATTAAATGAACATTGATCTGTGGGAATGAATCAGTATATTACATTATATCGAATGTAGATATAGTCCCAATGATATTGTTATTAACTGTACATTGATCTGTGGGAATGAATCAGTATATTACATTATATCGAATGTACATATAGTACTAATGATATTGGTATTATATGTACATTGTTCTGTTGGAATGAATCTGTACATGACATTATATCTATTGTAGATATAGTAATAATGGTATTGTTATTAAATGTACATTGATCTGTGGGAATGAATCAGTATAATACATTATATCGAATGTAGATATAGTACTAATGATATTCTTATTCAATCTACATTACATATCTAATGTAGGTATAGTACTAATGATATTGGTATTATATGTACATTGATCTGTGGGAACGAATCAGTATATTACATTATATCGAATGTACATATAGTACTAATGATATTGGTATTATATGTACACTGATCTGTTGGAATGAATCTGTACATGACATTATATCTATTGTAGATATAGTAATAATTAAATTGTTATTAAATGTACATTGATCTGTGGGAATGAATCAGTATAATACATTATATCGAATGTAGATATAGTACTAATGATATTGTTATTAAATCTACATTACATATCTAATGTAGGTATAGTACTAATGATATTGGTATTATATGTACATTGATCTGTGGGAATGAATCAGTGTATTACATTATATCGAATGTAGATATAGTGCTAATGATGTTGTTATTAAATGTACATTGATCTGTGTGTAGTAACCAGTATATTACATTATATCTAATGTAGATATGATGATAATAATATTGTTATTAATTGTATATTACATATCTAATGTAGATATAGTACTAATGATATTCGCATTAAATATACTTTGATCTGTGGGAATGAATCAGTATATTACATTATAACGAATGTAGATATAGTACTAATGATATTGTTATTAAATCTACATTACATATCTAATGTAGGTATAGTACTAATGATATTGGTATTATATGTACATTGATCTGTGGGAATGAATCAGTATATTACATTATACCGCATGTAGATATAGTGCTAATGATATTGTTATTAAATGAACATTGATCTGTGGGAATGAATCAGTATATTACATTATATCGAATGTAGATATAGTACTAATGATATTGGTATTAAATGTACATTGATCTGTGGGAAGGAATCCGTATATTACATTATACCTAATGTAGATATGGTAATAACGATATTGTTTTTAAATGTACATTGATCTGTGTGAATGAAGCAGTATATTACATTATATCTCAGGCAGATATTTTGCTAATGATATTGTTATTAAATGTACATTGATCTGTGGGAATGAATCAGTATATTACATTATACCTAATGTAGATATAGTAATAATCATATTGTTATTGAATGTACATTGATCTGTGGGAATGAATCAGTACATTACATTATATCGAATTTAGATATAGTGCTAATGATGTTGTTACTAAATGTACATTGATCTGTGGGTAGTAGTCAGTATATTACATTATAACTAATGTAGATATGATAATAATAATATTGTTATTAATTGTGTATTACATATCTAACGTAGATATAGTACTAATGATATTGACATTAAATGTACTTTGATCTGTGGGAATGAATCAGTATATTACATTATATCTAATGTAGATATATTACTAATGATATTGTTATTAAATGTACATTGATCTGTGGGAATGAATCAGTATATTACATTATATCGAATGTAGATATAGTACAAGTGATGGTGTTATTAAATGTACATTGATCTGTGGGAATAAATCAGTATATTACATTATATCGAATGTAGATATATTACAAGTGATGGTGTTATTAAATGTACATTGATCTGTGGGTAGTAATCAGTATATTACATTATATCTAATGTAGATATGATAATAATAATATTGTTATTAATTGTATATTACATATCTAATGTAGATATAGTACTAATGATATTAACATTAAATGTACATTGATCTGTGGGAATGAAGCAGTATATTACGTTATACCTCATGTAGATATAGTGCTAATGATATTGTTATTAAATGTACATTGATCTGTGGGAATGAATCAGTATATTACATTATATCGAATGTAGATATAGTCCCAATGATATTGTTATTAAGTGTACATTGATCTGTGTGAATGAAGAAGTATATTACATTATATCTCAGGCAGATATTTTGCTAATGATATTGTTATTAAATGAACATTGATCTGTGGGAATGTATCAGTATATTACATTATACCTAATGTAGATATAGTAATAATGATATTGTTATTAAATGTACATTGATCTGTGGGAATGAATCAGTATATTACATTATATCGAATGTAGATATAGTGCTAATGATGTTGTTACTAAATGTGCATTGATCTGTGGGTAGTCGTCAGTATATTACATTATAACTAATGTAGATATGATAATAATAATATTGTTATTAATTGTGTATTACATATCTAACGTAGATATAGTACTAATGATATTAACATTAAATGTACATTGATCTGTGGGAATGAATCAGTATATTACATTATACCTCATGTAGATATAGTGCTAATGATATTGTTATTAAATGAACATTGATCTGTGGGAATGAATCAGTATATTACATTATATCGAATGTAGATATAGTACTAATGATATTGTTATTAAATCTACATTACATATCTAATGTAGGTATAGTACTAATGATATTGTTATTAAATGTGCATTGATCTGTGGGAACGAATCAGTATATTTCATTATATCTAATGTAGATATATTTCTAATGATATTGTTATTAAATGTACAAATAATCTGTGGGAATGAATCAGTATATTACATTTTATCGAATGTAGATATAGTACCAATGATATTGTTATTAAATGTACATTGATCTGTGGGAATGAATCAGTATATTACATTATATCGAATGTAGATACAGTACAAGTGATGGTGTTATTAAATGTACATTGATCTGTGGGTAGTAATCAGTATATTACATTATATCTAATGTAGATATGATAATAATAATATTGTTATTAATTGTATATTACATATCTAATGCAGATATAGTACTAATGATATTAACATTAAATGTACATTGATCTGTGGGAATGAATCAGTATATTACATTATACCTCATGTAGATATAGTGCTAATGATATTGTTATTAAATGAACATTGATCTGTGGGAATGAATCAGTATATTACATTATATCGAATGTAGATATAGTCCCAATGATATTGTTATTAAGTGTACATTGATCTGTGGGAATGAATCAGTATATTACATTATATCGAATGTAGATATAGTCCCAATGATATTGTTATTAAGTGTACATTGATCTGTGGGAATGAATCAGTATATTACATTATATCGAAGGTACATATAGTACTAATGATATTGGTATTAAATGTACATTGATCTGTGGGAAGGAATCCGCATATCACATTATACCTAATGTAGATATGGTAATAACGATATTGTTTTTAAATGTACATTGATCTGTGTGAATGAAGCAGTATATTACATTATATCTCAGGCAGATATTTTGCTAATGATATTGTTATTAAATGAACATTGATCTGTGGGAATGAATCAGTATATTACATTATACCTAATGTAGATATAGTAATAATGATATTGTTATTAAATGTACATTGATCTGTGGGAATGAACCAGTATATTAAATTATATCGAATGTAGATATAGTACTAATGATATTGTTATTAAATCTACATTACATATCTAATGTAGGTATGCTACTAATGATATTGTTATTAAATGTACATTGATCTGTGGGAATGAATCAGTCTAATGCATTATATCTAATGTAGATATGGTAATAATAATATTGTTATTAACTGTACATTACATATCTAATGTAGATATAGTACTAATGATATTGGCATTAAATATACTTTGATCTGTGGGAATGAATCAGTATATTACATTATATCGAATGTAGATATAGCACGAATGATATTGTTATTAAATCTACATTACATACCTAATGTAGGTATAGTACTAATGATATTGGTGTTATATGTACACTGATCTGTTGGAATGAATCTGTACATGACATAATATCTATTGTAGATATAGTAATAATGATATTGTTATTAAATGTACATTGATCTGTGGGAATGAATCAGTATAATACATTATATCGAATGTAGATATAGTGCTAATGATATTGTTATTAAATCTACATTACATATCTATTGTAGGTATAGTACTAATGATATTGGTATTATATGTACATTGATCTGTGGGAATGAATCCGTGTATTACATTATATCGAATGTAGATATAGTCCCAATGATATTGTTATTAAATGAACATTGATCTGTGGGAATGAATCAGTACATTACGTTATATCGAATGTAGATATAGTCCCAATGATATTGTTATTAAGTGTACATTGATCTGTGGGAAGGAATCCGCATATCACATTATACCTAATGTAGATATGGTAATAACGATATTGTTTTTAAATGTACATTGATCTGTGTGAATGAAGAAGTATATTACATTATATCTCAGGCAGATATTTTGCTAATGATATTGTTATTAAATGAACATTGATCTGTGGGAATGTATCAGCATATTACATTATACCTAATGTAGATATAGTAATAATGATATTGTTATTAAATGTACATTGATCTGTGGGAATGAATCAGTATATTACATTATATCGAATGTAGATATAGTGCTAATGATGTTGTTACTAAATGTGCATTGATCTGTGGGTAGTCGTCAGTATATTACATTATAACTAATGTAGATATGATAATAATAATATTGTTATTAATTGTGTATTACATATCTAACGTAGATATAGTACTAATGATATTAACATTAAATGTACATTGATCTGTGGGAATGAATCAGTATATTACATTATACCTCATGTAGATATAGTGCTAATGATATTGTTATTAAATGAACATTGATCTGTGGGAATGAATCAGTATATTACATTATATCGAATGTAGATATAGTACTAATGATATTGTTATTAAATCTACATTACATATCTAATGTAGGTATAGTACTAATGATATTGTTATTAAATGTGCATTGATCTGTGGGAACGAATCAGTATATTTCATTATATCTAATGTAGATATATTTCTAATGATATTGTTATTAAATGTACAAATAATCTGTGGGAATGAATCAGTATATTACATTTTATCGAATGTAGATATAGTACCAATGATATTGTTATTAAATGTACATTGATCTGTGGGAATGAATCAGTATATTACATTATATCGAATGTAGATACAGTACAAGTGATGGTGTTATTAAATGTACATTGATCTGTGGGTAGTAATCAGTATATTACATTATATCTAATGTAGATATGATAATAATAATATTGTTATTAATGGAAATTACATATCTAATGTAGATATAGTACTAATGATATTAACATTAAATGTACATTGATCTGTGGGAATGAATCAGTATATTACATTATACCTCATGTAGATATAGTGCTAATGATATTGTTATTAATTGAACATTGATCTGTGGGAATGAATCAGTATATTACATTATATCGAATGTAGATATAGTCCCAATGATATTGTTATTAAGTGTACATTGATCTGTGGGAATGAATCAGTATATTACATTATATCGAATGTAGATATAGTCCCAATGATATTGTTATTAAGTGTACATTGATCTGTGGGAATGAATCAGTATATTACATTATATCGAAGGTACATATAGTACTAATGATATTGGTATTAAATGTACATTGATCTGTGGGAAGGAATCCGCATATCACATTATACCTAATGTAGATATGGTAATAACGATATTGTTTTTAAATGTACATTGATCTGTGTGAATGAAGCAGTATATTACATTATATCTCAGGCAGATATTTTGCTAATGATATTGTTATTAAATGAACATTGATCTGTGGGAATGAATCAGTATATTACATTATACCTAATGTAGATATAGTACTAATGATATTGGTATTATATGTACACTGATCTGTTGGAATGAATCTGTACATGACATTATATCTATTGTAGATATAGAAATAATGATATTGTTATTAAATGTACATTGATCTGTGGGAATGAAACAGTATATTACATTATATCGAATGTAGATATAGTGCTAATGATGTTGTTATTAAATGTACATTGATCTGTGTGTAGTAACCAGTATATTACATTATATCTAATGTAGATATGATAATAATAATATTGTTATTAATTGTATATTACATATCTAATGTAGATATAGTACTAATGATATTGGCATTAAATATACTTTGATCTGTGGGAATGAATCAGTATATTACATTATATCGAATGTAGATTTAGTGCTAATGATGTTGTTACTAAATGTACAATGATCTGTGGGTAGTAGTCAGTATATTACATTATAACTAATGTAGATATGATAATAATAATATTGTTATGAATTGTATATTACATATCTAATGTAGATATAGTACTAATGATATTGACATTAAATGTACTTTGATCTGTGGGAATGAAGCAGTATATTACATTATATCGAATGTAGATATAGTACCAATGATATTGTTATTAAACGTACATTGATCTGTGGGAATGAATCAGTATCTTACATTATTTCGAATGTAGATATAGTACTAATGATATTGTTAATTAATCTAAATTACATATCTAATGTATGTATAGTACTAATGATATTGGTATTATATGTACATTGATCTGTGGGAATGAATCAGTATATTACATTATACCTCATGTAGATATAGTGCTAATGATATTGTTATTAAATGAACATTGATCTGTGGGAATGAATCAGTATATTACATTATACCTCATGTAGATATAGTGCTAATGATATTGTTATTAAATGAACATTGATCTGTGGGAATGAATCAGTATATTACATTATATCGAATGTAGATATAGTACGAATGATATTGTTATTAAATCTACATTACATATCTAATGTAGGTATAGTACTAATGATATTGGTATTATATGTACATTGATCTGTGGGAATGAATCAGTATATTACATTATACCTCATGTAGATATAGTGCTAATGATATTGTTATAAAATGTACATTGATCTGTGGGAATGAATCAGTATATTACATTATATCGAATGTAGATATAGTGCTAATGATGTTGTTACTAAATGTACATTGATCTGTGGGTAGTAGTCAGTATATTACATTATAACTAATGTAGATATGATAATAATAATATTGTTATTAATTGTGTATTACATATCTAACGTAGATATAGTACTAATGATAATGACATTAAATGTACTTTGATCTGTGGGAATGAATCAGTATATTACATTATATCTAATGTAGATATATTACTAATGATATTGTTATTAAATGTACATTGATCGGTAGGAATGAATCAGAATATTACATTATATCGAATGTACATATAGTACCAATGATATTGTTATTAAATGTACATTGATCTGTGGGAATGAATCAGTATATTACATTATATCGAATGTAGATATAGTACAAGTGATGGTGTTATTAAATGTACATTGATCTGTGGGTAGTAATCAGTATATTACATTATATCTAATGTAGATATGATAATAATAATATTGTTATTAATTGTATATTACATATCTGATGTAGATATAGTACTAATGATATTAACATTAAATGTACATTGATCTGCGGGAATGGATCAGTATATTACATTATACCTCATGTAGATATAGTGCTAATGATATTGTTATTAAATGAACATTGATCTGTGGGAATGAATCACTATATTACATTATATCGAATGTAGATATAGTCCCAATGATATTGTTATTAAGTGTACATTGATCTGTGGGAATGAATCAGTATATTACATTATATCGAATGTACATATAGTACTAATGATGTTGGTATTATATGTACATTGTTCTGTTGGAATGAATCTGTACATGACATTATATCTATTGTAGATATAGTAATAATGGTATTGTTATTAAATGTACATTGATCTGTGGGAATGAATCAGTATAATACATTATATCGAATGTAGATATAGTACTAATGATATTGTTATTAAATCTACATTACATATCTAATGTAGGTATAGTACTAATGATATTGGTATTATATGTACATTGATCTGTGGGAATGAATCAGTGTATTACATTATATCGAATGTAGATATAGTGCTAATGATGTTGTTATTAAATGTACATTGATCTGTGGGAATGAATCAGTATAATACATTATATCGAATGTAGATATAGTACTAATGATATTGTTATTCAATCTACATTACATATCTAATGTAGGTATAGTACTAATGATATTGGTATTATATGTACATTGATCTGTGGGAATGAATCAGTGTATTACATTATATCGAATGTAGATATAGTGCTAGTGATGTTGTTATTAAATGTACATTGATCTGTGTGTAGTATCCAGTATATTGCATTATATCTAATGTAGATATGATACTAATATTATTGTTATTAATTGTATATTACATATCTAATGTAGATATAGTACTAATGATATTGGCATTAAATATACATTGATCTGTGGGCGAGAATCAGTATATTACATTATACCTTATGTAGATATAGTGCTAATGATATTGTTATTAAATGTGCATTGATCTGTGGGAATGAATCAGTATATTACATTATATCGAAAGTAGATATTGTACCAATGATATTGTTATTAAATGTACATTGATCTGTGGGAATGAATCAGTATATTACATTATATCGAATGTAGATATAGTACAAGTAATGGTGTTATTAAATGTACATTGATCTGTGGGAATAAATCAGTATATTACATTATATCGAATGTAGATATATTACAAGTGATGGTGTTAATAAATGTACATTGATCTGTGGGTAGTAATCAGTATATTACATTATATCTAATGTAGATATGATAATAATAATATTGTTATTAATTGTATATTACATATCTAATGTAGATATAGTACTAATGATATTAACATTAAATGTACATTGATCTGTGGGAATGAATCAGTATATTACGTTATACCTCATGTAGATATAGTGCTAATGATATTGTTATTAAATGTACATTGATCTGTGGGAATGAATCAGTATAATACATTATATCGAATGTAGATATAGTACTAATGATATTGTTATTAAATCTACATTACATATCTAATGTAGGTATAGTACTAATGATATTGGTATTATATGTACATTGATCTGTGGGAATGAATCAGTATATTACATTATATCGAATGTACATATAGTACTAATGATATTGGTATTATATGTACATTGTTCTGTTGGAATGAATCTGTACATGACATTATATCTATTGTAGATATAGTAATAATGGTATTGTTATTAAATGTACATTGATCTGTGGGAATGAATCAGTATAATACATTATATCGAATGTAGATATAGTGCTAATGATATTGTTATTAAATCTACATTACATATCTATTGTAGGTATAGTACTAATGATATTGGTATTATATGTACATTGATCTGTGGGAATGAATCCGTGTATTACATTATATCGAATGTAGATATAGTCCCAATGATATTGTTATTAAATGAACATTGATCTGTGGGAATGAATCAGTACATTACGTTATATCGAATGTAGATATAGTCCCAATGATATTGTTATTAAGTGTACATTGATCTGTGGGAAGGAATCCGCATATCACATTATACCTAATGTAGATATGTTAATAACGATATTGTTTTTAAATGTACATTGATCTGTGTGAATGAAGAAGTATATTACATTATATCTCAGGCAGATATTTTGCTAATGATATTGTTATTAAATGAACATTGATCTGTGGGAATGTATCAGCATATTACATTATACCTAATGTAGATATAGTAATAATGATATTGTTATTAAATGTACATTGATCTGTGGGAATGAATCAGTATATTACATTATATCGAATGTAGATATAGTGCTAATGATGTTGTTACTAAATGTGCATTGATCTGTGGGTAGTCGTCAGTATATTACATTATAACTAATGTAGATATGATAATAATAATATTGTTATTAATTGTGTATTACATATCTAACGTAGATATAGTACTAATGATATTAACATTAAATGTACATTGATCTGTGGGAATGAATCAGTATATTACATTATACCTCATGTAGATATAGTGCTAATGATATTGTTATTAAATGAACATTGATCTGTGGGAATGAATCAGTATATTACATTATATCGAATGTAGATATAGTACTAATGATATTGTTATTAAATCTACATTACATATCTAATGTAGGTATAGTACTAATGATATTGTTATTAAATGTGCATTGATCTGTGGGAACGAATCAGTATATTTCATTATATCTAATGTAGATATATTTCTAATGATATTGTTATTAAATGTACAAATAATCTGTGGGAATGAATCAGTATATTACATTTTATCGAATGTAGATATAGTACCAATGATATTGTTATTAAATGTACATTGATCTGTGGGAATGAATCAGTATATTACATTATATCGAATGTAGATACAGTACAAGTGATGGTGTTATTAAATGTACATTGATCTGTGGGTAGTAATCAGTATATTACATTATATCTAATGTAGATATGATAATAATAATATTGTTATTAATTGTATATTACATATCTAATGTAGATATAGTACTAATGATATTAACATTAAATGTACATTGATCTGTGGGAATGAATCAGTATATTACATTATACCTCATGTAGATATAGTGCTAATGATATTGTTATTAATTGAACATTGATCTGTGGGAATGAATCAGTATATTACATTATATCGAATGTAGATATAGTCCCAATGATATTGTTATTAAGTGTACATTGATCTGTGGGAATGAATCAGTATATTACATTATATCGAATGTAGATATAGTCCCAATGATATTGTTATTAAGTGTACATTGATCTGTGGGAATGAATCAGTATATTACATTATATCGAAGGTACATATAGTACTAATGATATTGGTATTAAATGTACATTGATCTGTGGGAAGGAATCCGCATATCACATTATACCTAATGTAGATATGGTAATAACGATATTGTTTTTAAATGTACATTGATCTGTGTGAATGAAGCAGTATATTACATTATATCTCAGGCAGATATTTTGCTAATGATATTGTTATTAAATGAACATTGATCTGTGGGAATGAATCAGTATATTACATTATACCTAATGTAGATATAGTACTAATGATATTGGTATTATATGTACACTGATCTGTTGGAATGAATCTGTACATGACATTATATCTATTGTAGATATAGAAATAATGATATTGTTATTAAATGTACATTGATCTGTGGGAATGAAACAGTATATTACATTATATCGAATGTAGATATAGTGCTAATGATGTTGTTATTAAATGTACATTGATCTGTGTGTAGTAACCAGTATATTACATTATATCTAATGTAGATATGATAATAATAATATTGTTATTAATTGTATATTACATATCTAATGTAGATATAGTACTAATGATATTGGCATTAAATATACTTTGATCTGTGGGAATGAATCAGTATATTACATTATATCGAATGTAGATTTAGTGCTAATGATGTTGTTACTAAATGTACAATGATCTGTGGGTAGTAGTCAGTATATTACATTATAACTAATGTAGATATGATAATAATAATATTGTTATGAATTGTATATTACATATCTAATGTAGATATAGTACTAATGATATTGACATTAAATGTACTTTGATCTGTGGGAATGAAGCAGTATATTACATTATATCGAATGTAGATATAGTACCAATGATATTGTTATTAAACGTACATTGATCTGTGGGAATGAATCAGTATCTTACATTATATCGAATGTAGATATAGTACTAATGATATTGTTAATTAATCTAAATTACATATCTAATGTATGTATAGTACTAATGATATTGGTATTATATGTACATTGATCTGTGGGAATGAATCAGTATATTACATTATACCTCATGTAGATATAGTGCTAATGATATTGTTATTAAATGAACATTGATCTGTGGGAATGAATCAGTATATTACATTATACCTCATGTAGATATAGTGCTAATGATATTGTTATTAAATGAACATTGATCTGTGGGAATGAATCAGTATATTACATTATATCGAATGTAGATATAGTACGAATGATATTGTTATTAAATCTACATTACATATCTAATGTAGGTATAGTACTAATGATATTGGTATTATATGTACATTGATCTGTGGGAATGAATCAGTATATTACATTATACCTCATGTAGATATAGTGCTAATGATATTGTTATAAAATGTACATTGATCTGTGGGAATGAATCAGTATATTACATTATATCGAATGTAGATATAGTGCTAATGATGTTGTTACTAAATGTGCATTGATCTGTGGGTAGTCGTCAGTATATTACATTATAACTAATGTAGATATGATAATAATAATATTGTTATTAATTGTGTATTACATATCTAACGTAGATATAGTACTAATGATATTAACATTAAATGTACATTGATCTGTGGGAATGAATCAGTATATTACATTATACCTCATGTAGATATAGTGCTAATGATATTGTTATTAAATGAACATTGATCTGTGGGAATGAATCAGTATATTACATTATATCGAATGTAGATATAGTACTAATGATATTGTTATTAAATCTACATTACATATCTAATGTAGGTATAGTACTAATGATATTGTTATTAAATGTGCATTGATCTGTGGGAACGAATCAGTATATTTCATTATATCTAATGTAGATATATTTCTAATGATATTGTTATTAAATGTACAAATAATCTGTGGGAATGAATCAGTATATTACATTTTATCGAATGTAGATATAGTACCAATGATATTGTTATTAAATGTACATTGATCTGTGGGAATGAATCAGTATATTACATTATATCGAATGTAGATACAGTACAAGTGATGGTGTTATTAAATGTACATTGATCTGTGGGTAGTAATCAGTATATTACATTATATCTAATGTAGATATGATAATAATAATATTGTTATTAATTGTATATTACATATCTAATGTAGATATAGTACTAATGATATTAACATTAAATGTACATTGATCTGTGGGAATGAATCAGTATATTACATTATACCTCATGTAGATATAGTGCTAATGATATTGTTATTAATTGAACATTGATCTGTGGGAATGAATCAGTATAATACATTATATCGAATGTAGATATAGTACTAATGATATTGTTATTAAATCTACATTACATATCTAATGTAGGTATAGTACTAATGATATTGGTATTATATGTACATTGATCTGTGGGAATGAATCAGTGTATTACATTATATCGAATGTGGATATAGTGCTAATGATGTTGTTATTAAATGTACATTGATCTGTGGGAATGAATCAGTATAATACATTATATCGAATGTAGATATAGTACTAATGATATTGTTATTCAATCTACATTACATATCTAATGTAGGTATAGTACTAATGATATTGGTATTATATGTACATTGATCTGTGGGAATGAATCAGTGTATTACATTATATCGAATGTAGATATAGTGCTAGTGATGTTGTTATTAAATGTACATTGATCTGTGTGTAGTATCCAGTATATTGCATTATATCTAATGTAGATATGATACTAATATTATTGTTATTAATTGTATATTACATATCTAATGTAGATATAGTACTAATGATATTGGCATTAAATATACATTGATCTGTGGGAATGAATCAGTATATTACATTATACCTTATGTAGATATAGTGCTAATGATATTGTTATTAAATGTGCATTGATCTGTGGGAATGAATCAGTATATTACATTATATCGAAAGTAGATATTGTACCAATGATATTGTTATTAAGTGTACATTGATCTGTGGGAATGAATCAGTATATTACATTATATCGAATGTAGATATAGTACAAGTAATGGTGTTATTAAATGTACATTGATCTGTGGGAATAAATCAGTATATTACATTATATCGAATGTAGATATATTACAAGTGATGGTGTTAATAAATGTACATTGATCTGTGGGTAGTAATCAGTATATTACATTATATCTAATGTAGATATGATAATAATAATATTGTTATTAATTGTATATTACATATCTAATGTAGATATAGTACTAATGATATTAACATTAAATGTACATTGATCTGTGGGAATGAATCAGTATATTACGTTATACCTCATGTAGATATAGTGCTAATGATATTGTTATTAAATGTACATTGATCTGTGGGAATGAATCAGTATAATACATTATATCGAATGTAGATATAGTACTAATGATATTGTTATTAAATCTACATTACATATCTAATGTAGGTATAGTACTAATGATATTGGTATTATATGTACATTGATCTGTGGGAATGAATCAGTATATTACATTATATCGAATGTACATATAGTACTAATGATATTGGTATTATATGTACATTGTTCTGTTGGAATGAATCTGTACATGACATTATATCTATTGTAGATATAGTAATAATGGTATTGTTATTAAATGTACATTGATCTGTGGGAATGAATCAGTATAATACATTATATCGAATGTAGATATAGTGCTAATGATATTGTTATTAAATCTACATTACATATCTATTGTAGGTATAGTACTAATGATATTGGTATTATATGTACATTGATCTGTGGGAATGAATCCGTGTATTACATTATATCGAATGTAGATATAGTCCCAATGATATTGTTATTAAATGAACATTGATCTGTGGGAATGAATCAGTACATTACGTTATATCGAATGTAGATATAGTCCCAATGATATTGTTATTAAGTGTACATTGATCTGTGGGAAGGAATCCGCATATCACATTATACCTAATGTAGATATGGTAATAACGATATTGTTTTTAAATGTACATTGATCTGTGTGAATGAAGAAGTATATTACATTATATCTCAGGCAGATATTTTGCTAATGATATTGTTATTAAATGAACATTGATCTGTGGGAATGTATCAGCATATTACATTATACCTAATGTAGATATAGTAATAATGATATTGTTATTAAATGTACATTGATCTGTGGGAATGAATCAGTATATTACATTATATCGAATGTAGATATAGTGCTAATGATGTTGTTACTAAATGTGCATTGATCTGTGGGTAGTCGTCAGTATATTACATTATAACTAATGTAGATATGATAATAATAATATTGTTATTAATTGTGTATTACATATCTAACGTAGATATAGTACTAATGATATTAACATTAAATGTACATTGATCTGTGGGAATGAATCAGTATATTACATTATACCTCATGTAGATATAGTGCTAATGATATTGTTATTAAATGAACATTGATCTGTGGGAATGAATCAGTATATTACATTATATCGAATGTAGATATAGTACTAATGATATTGTTATTAAATCTACATTACATATCTAATGTAGGTATAGTACTAATGATATTGTTATTAAATGTGCATTGATCTGTGGGAACGAATCAGTATATTTCATTATATCTAATGTAGATATATTTCTAATGATATTGTTATTAAATGTACAAATAATCTGTGGGAATGAATCAGTATATTACATTTTATCGAATGTAGATATAGTACCAATGATATTGTTATTAAATGTACATTGATCTGTGGGAATGAATCAGTATATTACATTATATCGAATGTAGATACAGTACAAGTGATGGTGTTATTAAATGTACATTGATCTGTGGGTAGTAATCAGTATATTACATTATATCTAATGTAGATATGATAATAATAATATTGTTATTAATGGAAATTACATATCTAATGTAGATATAGTACTAATGATATTAACATTAAATGTACATTGATCTGTGGGAATGAATCAGTATATTACATTATACCTCATGTAGATATAGTGCTAATGATATTGTTATTAATTGAACATTGATCTGTGGGAATGAATCAGTATATTACATTATATCGAATGTAGATATAGTCCCAATGATATTGTTATTAAGTGTACATTGATCTGTGGGAATGAATCAGTATATTACATTATATCGAATGTAGATATAGTCCCAATGATATTGTTATTAAGTGTACATTGATCTGTGGGAATGAATCAGTATATTACATTATATCGAAGGTACATATAGTACTAATGATATTGGTATTAAATGTACATTGATCTGTGGGAAGGAATCCGCATATCACATTATACCTAATGTAGATATGGTAATAACGATATTGTTTTTAAATGTACATTGATCTGTGTGAATGAAGCAGTATATTACATTATATCTCAGGCAGATATTTTGCTAATGATATTGTTATTAAATGAACATTGATCTGTGGGAATGAATCAGTATATTACATTATACCTAATGTAGATATAGTACTAATGATATTGGTATTATATGTACACTGATCTGTTGGAATGAATCTGTACATGACATTATATCTATTGTAGATATAGAAATAATGATATTGTTATTAAATGTACATTGATCTGTGGGAATGAAACAGTATATTACATTATATCGAATGTAGATATAGTGCTAATGATGTTGTTATTAAATGTACATTGATCTGTGTGTAGTAACCAGTATATTACATTATATCTAATGTAGATATGATAATAATAATATTGTTATTAATTGTATATTACATATCTAATGTAGATATAGTACTAATGATATTGGCATTAAATATACTTTGATCTGTGGGAATGAATCAGTATATTACATTATATCGAATGTAGATTTAGTGCTAATGATGTTGTTACTAAATGTACAATGATCTGTGGGTAGTAGTCAGTATATTACATTATAACTAATGTAGATATGATAATAATAATATTGTTATGAATTGTATATTACATATCTAATGTAGATATAGTACTAATGATATTGACATTAAATGTACTTTGATCTGTGGGAATGAAGCAGTATATTACATTATATCGAATGTAGATATAGTACCAATGATATTGTTATTAAACGTACATTGATCTGTGGGAATGAATCAGTATCTTACATTATTTCGAATGTAGATATAGTACTAATGATATTGTTAATTAATCTAAATTACATATCTAATGTATGTATAGTACTAATGATATTGGTATTATATGTACATTGATCTGTGGGAATGAATCAGTATATTACATTATACCTCATG
The DNA here is from genome assembly GCF_051020975.1 of Osmia lignaria lignaria. Classification (NCBI taxonomy): domain Eukaryota; kingdom Metazoa; phylum Arthropoda; class Insecta; order Hymenoptera; family Megachilidae; genus Osmia; species Osmia lignaria. The sequence goes on from NC_135036.1 coordinate 1,738,011, forward strand.
TAGATATAGTGCTAATGATATTGTTATTAAATGAACATTGATCTGTGGGAATGAATCAGTATATTACATTATACCTCATGTAGATATAGTGCTAATGATATTGTTATTAAATGAACATTGATCTGTGGGAATGAATCAGTATATTACATTATATCGAATGTAGATATAGTACGAATGATATTGTTATTAAATCTACATTACATATCTAATGTAGGTATAGTACTAATGATATTGGTATTATATGTACATTGATCTGTGGGAATGAATCAGTATATTACATTATACCTCATGTAGATATAGTGCTAATGATATTGTTATAAAATGTACATTGATCTGTGGGAATGAATCAGTATATTACATTATATCGAATGTAGATATAGTGCTAATGATGTTGTTACTAAATGTACATTGATCTGTGGGTAGTAGTCAGTATATTACATTATAACTAATGTAGATATGATAATAATAATATTGTTATTAATTGTGTATTACATATCTAACGTAGATATAGTACTAATGATAATGACATTAAATGTACTTTGATCTGTGGGAATGAATCAGTATATTACATTATATCTAATGTAGATATATTACTAATGATATTGTTATTAAATGTACATTGATCGGTAGGAATGAATCAGAATATTACATTATATCGAATGTACATATAGTACCAATGATATTGTTATTAAATGTACATTGATCTGTGGGAATGAATCAGTATATTACATTATATCGAATGTAGATATAGTACAAGTGATGGTGTTATTAAATGTACATTGATCTGTGGGTAGTAATCAGTATATTACATTATATCTAATGTAGATATGATAATAATAATATTGTTATTAATTGTATATTACATATCTGATGTAGATATAGTACTAATGATATTAACATTAAATGTACATTGATCTGCGGGAATGGATCAGTATATTACATTATACCTCATGTAGATATAGTGCTAATGATATTGTTATTAAATGAACATTGATCTGTGGGAATGAATCACTATATTACATTATATCGAATGTAGATATAGTCCCAATGATATTGTTATTAAGTGTACATTGATCTGTGGGAATGAATCAGTATATTACATTATATCGAATGTACATATAGTACTAATGATGTTGGTATTATATGTACATTGTTCTGTTGGAATGAATCTGTACATGACATTATATCTATTGTAGATATAGTAATAATGGTATTGTTATTAAATGTACATTGATCTGTGGGAATGAATCAGTATAATACATTATATCGAATGTAGATATAGTACTAATGATATTGTTATTAAATCTACATTACATATCTAATGTAGGTATAGTACTAATGATATTGGTATTATATGTACATTGATCTGTGGGAATGAATCAGTGTATTACATTATATCGAATGTAGATATAGTGCTAATGATGTTGTTATTAAATGTACATTGATCTGTGGGAATGAATCAGTATAATACATTATATCGAATGTAGATATAGTACTAATGATATTGTTATTCAATCTACATTACATATCTAATGTAGGTATAGTACTAATGATATTGGTATTATATGTACATTGATCTGTGGGAATGAATCAGTGTATTACATTATATCGAATGTAGATATAGTGCTAGTGATGTTGTTATTAAATGTACATTGATCTGTGTGTAGTATCCAGTATATTGCATTATATCTAATGTAGATATGATACTAATATTATTGTTATTAATTGTATATTACATATCTAATGTAGATATAGTACTAATGATATTGGCATTAAATATACATTGATCTGTGGGCGAGAATCAGTATATTACATTATACCTTATGTAGATATAGTGCTAATGATATTGTTATTAAATGTGCATTGATCTGTGGGAATGAATCAGTATATTACATTATATCGAAAGTAGATATTGTACCAATGATATTGTTATTAAATGTACATTGATCTGTGGGAATGAATCAGTATATTACATTATATCGAATGTAGATATAGTACAAGTAATGGTGTTATTAAATGTACATTGATCTGTGGGAATAAATCAGTATATTACATTATATCGAATGTAGATATATTACAAGTGATGGTGTTAATAAATGTACATTGATCTGTGGGTAGTAATCAGTATATTACATTATATCTAATGTAGATATGATAATAATAATATTGTTATTAATTGTATATTACATATCTAATGTAGATATAGTACTAATGATATTAACATTAAATGTACATTGATCTGTGGGAATGAATCAGTATATTACGTTATACCTCATGTAGATATAGTGCTAATGATATTGTTATTAAATGTACATTGATCTGTGGGAATGAATCAGTATAATACATTATATCGAATGTAGATATAGTACTAATGATATTGTTATTAAATCTACATTACATATCTAATGTAGGTATAGTACTAATGATATTGGTATTATATGTACATTGATCTGTGGGAATGAATCAGTATATTACATTATATCGAATGTACATATAGTACTAATGATATTGGTATTATATGTACATTGTTCTGTTGGAATGAATCTGTACATGACATTATATCTATTGTAGATATAGTAATAATGGTATTGTTATTAAATGTACATTGATCTGTGGGAATGAATCAGTATAATACATTATATCGAATGTAGATATAGTGCTAATGATATTGTTATTAAATCTACATTACATATCTATTGTAGGTATAGTACTAATGATATTGGTATTATATGTACATTGATCTGTGGGAATGAATCCGTGTATTACATTATATCGAATGTAGATATAGTCCCAATGATATTGTTATTAAATGAACATTGATCTGTGGGAATGAATCAGTACATTACGTTATATCGAATGTAGATATAGTCCCAATGATATTGTTATTAAGTGTACATTGATCTGTGGGAAGGAATCCGCATATCACATTATACCTAATGTAGATATGTTAATAACGATATTGTTTTTAAATGTACATTGATCTGTGTGAATGAAGAAGTATATTACATTATATCTCAGGCAGATATTTTGCTAATGATATTGTTATTAAATGAACATTGATCTGTGGGAATGTATCAGCATATTACATTATACCTAATGTAGATATAGTAATAATGATATTGTTATTAAATGTACATTGATCTGTGGGAATGAATCAGTATATTACATTATATCGAATGTAGATATAGTGCTAATGATGTTGTTACTAAATGTGCATTGATCTGTGGGTAGTCGTCAGTATATTACATTATAACTAATGTAGATATGATAATAATAATATTGTTATTAATTGTGTATTACATATCTAACGTAGATATAGTACTAATGATATTAACATTAAATGTACATTGATCTGTGGGAATGAATCAGTATATTACATTATACCTCATGTAGATATAGTGCTAATGATATTGTTATTAAATGAACATTGATCTGTGGGAATGAATCAGTATATTACATTATATCGAATGTAGATATAGTACTAATGATATTGTTATTAAATCTACATTACATATCTAATGTAGGTATAGTACTAATGATATTGTTATTAAATGTGCATTGATCTGTGGGAACGAATCAGTATATTTCATTATATCTAATGTAGATATATTTCTAATGATATTGTTATTAAATGTACAAATAATCTGTGGGAATGAATCAGTATATTACATTTTATCGAATGTAGATATAGTACCAATGATATTGTTATTAAATGTACATTGATCTGTGGGAATGAATCAGTATATTACATTATATCGAATGTAGATACAGTACAAGTGATGGTGTTATTAAATGTACATTGATCTGTGGGTAGTAATCAGTATATTACATTATATCTAATGTAGATATGATAATAATAATATTGTTATTAATTGTATATTACATATCTAATGTAGATATAGTACTAATGATATTAACATTAAATGTACATTGATCTGTGGGAATGAATCAGTATATTACATTATACCTCATGTAGATATAGTGCTAATGATATTGTTATTAATTGAACATTGATCTGTGGGAATGAATCAGTATATTACATTATATCGAATGTAGATATAGTCCCAATGATATTGTTATTAAGTGTACATTGATCTGTGGGAATGAATCAGTATATTACATTATATCGAATGTAGATATAGTCCCAATGATATTGTTATTAAGTGTACATTGATCTGTGGGAATGAATCAGTATATTACATTATATCGAAGGTACATATAGTACTAATGATATTGGTATTAAATGTACATTGATCTGTGGGAAGGAATCCGCATATCACATTATACCTAATGTAGATATGGTAATAACGATATTGTTTTTAAATGTACATTGATCTGTGTGAATGAAGCAGTATATTACATTATATCTCAGGCAGATATTTTGCTAATGATATTGTTATTAAATGAACATTGATCTGTGGGAATGAATCAGTATATTACATTATACCTAATGTAGATATAGTACTAATGATATTGGTATTATATGTACACTGATCTGTTGGAATGAATCTGTACATGACATTATATCTATTGTAGATATAGAAATAATGATATTGTTATTAAATGTACATTGATCTGTGGGAATGAAACAGTATATTACATTATATCGAATGTAGATATAGTGCTAATGATGTTGTTATTAAATGTACATTGATCTGTGTGTAGTAACCAGTATATTACATTATATCTAATGTAGATATGATAATAATAATATTGTTATTAATTGTATATTACATATCTAATGTAGATATAGTACTAATGATATTGGCATTAAATATACTTTGATCTGTGGGAATGAATCAGTATATTACATTATATCGAATGTAGATTTAGTGCTAATGATGTTGTTACTAAATGTACAATGATCTGTGGGTAGTAGTCAGTATATTACATTATAACTAATGTAGATATGATAATAATAATATTGTTATGAATTGTATATTACATATCTAATGTAGATATAGTACTAATGATATTGACATTAAATGTACTTTGATCTGTGGGAATGAAGCAGTATATTACATTATATCGAATGTAGATATAGTACCAATGATATTGTTATTAAACGTACATTGATCTGTGGGAATGAATCAGTATCTTACATTATATCGAATGTAGATATAGTACTAATGATATTGTTAATTAATCTAAATTACATATCTAATGTATGTATAGTACTAATGATATTGGTATTATATGTACATTGATCTGTGGGAATGAATCAGTATATTACATTATACCTCATGTAGATATAGTGCTAATGATATTGTTATTAAATGAACATTGATCTGTGGGAATGAATCAGTATATTACATTATACCTCATGTAGATATAGTGCTAATGATATTGTTATTAAATGAACATTGATCTGTGGGAATGAATCAGTATATTACATTATATCGAATGTAGATATAGTACGAATGATATTGTTATTAAATCTACATTACATATCTAATGTAGGTATAGTACTAATGATATTGGTATTATATGTACATTGATCTGTGGGAATGAATCAGTATATTACATTATACCTCATGTAGATATAGTGCTAATGATATTGTTATAAAATGTACATTGATCTGTGGGAATGAATCAGTATATTACATTATATCGAATGTAGATATAGTGCTAATGATGTTGTTACTAAATGTACATTGATCTGTGGGTAGTAGTCAGTATATTACATTATAACTAATGTAGATATGATAATAATAATATTGTTATTAATTGTGTATTACATATCTAACGTAGATATAGTACTAATGATATTGACATTAAATGTACTTTGATCTGTGGGAATGAATCAGTATATTACATTATATCTAATGTAGATATATTACTAATGATATTGTTATTAAATGTACATTGATCGGTAGGAATGAATCAGAATATTACATTATATCGAATGTACATATAGTACCAATGATATTGTTATTAAATGTACATTGATCTGTGGGAATGAATCAGTATATTACATTATATCGAATGTAGATATAGTACAAGTGATGGTGTTATTAAATGTACATTGATCTGTGGGTAGTAATCAGTATATTACATTATATCTAATGTAGATATGATAATAATAATATTGTTATTAATTGTATATTACATATCTGATGTAGATATAGTACTAATGATATTAACATTAAATGTACATTGATCTGTGGGAATGGATCAGTATATTACATTATACCTCATGTAGATATAGTGCTAATGATACTGTTATTAAATGAACATTGATCTGTGGGAATGAATCACTATATTACATTATATCGAATGTAGATATAGTCCCAATGATATTGTTATTAAGTGTACATTGATCTGTGGGAATGAATCAGTATATTACATTATATCGAATGTACATATAGTACTAATGATGTTGGTATTATATGTACATTGTTCTGTTGGAATGAATCTGTACATGACATTATATCTATTGTAGATATAGTAATAATGGTATTGTTATTAAATGTACATTGATCTGTGGGAATGAATCAGTATAATACATTATATCGAATGTAGATATAGTACTAATGATATTGTTATTAAATCTACATTACATATCTAATGTAGGTATAGTACTAATGATATTGGTATTATATGTACATTGATCTGTGGGAATGAATCAGTGTATTACATTATATCGAATGTAGATATAGTGCTAATGATGTTGTTATTAAATGTACATTGATCTGTGGGAATGAATCAGTATAATACATTATATCGAATGTAGATATAGTACTAATGATATTGTTATTCAATCTACATTACATATCTAATGTAGGTATAGTACTAATGATATTGGTATTATATGTACATTGATCTGTGGGAATGAATCAGTGTATTACATTATATCGAATGTAGATATAGTGCTAGTGATGTTGTTATTAAATGTACATTGATCTGTGTGTAGTATCCAGTATATTGCATTATATCTAATGTAGATATGATACTAATATTATTGTTATTAATTGTATATTACATATCTAATGTAGATATAGTACTAATGATATTGGCATTAAATATACATTGATCTGTGGGCGAGAATCAGTATATTACATTATACCTTATGTAGATATAGTGCTAATGATATTGTTATTAAATGTGCATTGATCTGTGGGAATGAATCAGTATATTACATTATATCGAAAGTAGATATTGTACCAATGATATTGTTATTAAATGTACATTGATCTGTGGGAATGAATCAGTATATTACATTATATCGAATGTAGATATAGTACAAGTAATGGTGTTATTAAATGTACATTGATCTGTGGGAATAAATCAGTATATTACATTATATCGAATGTAGATATATTACAAGTGATGGTGTTAATAAATGTACATTGATCTGTGGGTAGTAATCAGTATATTACATTATATCTAATGTAGATATGATAATAATAATATTGTTATTAATTGTATATTACATATCTAATGTAGATATAGTACTAATGATATTAACATTAAATGTACATTGATCTGTGGGAATGAATCAGTATATTACGTTATACCTCATGTAGATATAGTGCTAATGATATTGTTATTAAATGTACATTGATCTGTGGGAATGAATCAGTATAATACATTATATCGAATGTAGATATAGTACTAATGATATTGTTATTAAATCTACATTACATATCTAATGTAGGTATAGTACTAATGATATTGGTATTATATGTACATTGATCTGTGGGAATGAATCAGTATATTACATTATATCGAATGTACATATAGTACTAATGATATTGGTATTATATGTACATTGTTCTGTTGGAATGAATCTGTACATGACATTATATCTATTGTAGATATAGTAATAATGGTATTGTTATTAAATGTACATTGATCTGTGGGAATGAATCAGTATAATACATTATATCGAATGTAGATATAGTGCTAATGATATTGTTATTAAATCTACATTACATATCTATTGTAGGTATAGTACTAATGATATTGGTATTATATGTACATTGATCTGTGGGAATGAATCCGTGTATTACATTATATCGAATGTAGATATAGTCCCAATGATATTGTTATTAAATGAACATTGATCTGTGGGAATGAATCAGTACATTACGTTATATCGAATGTAGATATAGTCCCAATGATATTGTTATTAAGTGTACATTGATCTGTGGGAAGGAATCCGCATATCACATTATACCTAATGTAGATATGTTAATAACGATATTGTTTTTAAATGTACATTGATCTGTGTGAATGAAGAAGTATATTACATTATATCTCAGGCAGATATTTTGCTAATGATATTGTTATTAAATGAACATTGATCTGTGGGAATGTATCAGCATATTACATTATACCTAATGTAGATATAGTAATAATGATATTGTTATTAAATGTACATTGATCTGTGGGAATGAATCAGTATATTACATTATATCGAATGTAGATATGATACTAATATTATTGTTATTAATTGTATATTACATATCTAATGTAGATATAGTACTAATGATATTGGCATTAAATATACATTGATCTGTGGGCGAGAATCAGTATATTACATTATACCTTATGTAGATATAGTGCTAATGATATTGTTATTAAATGTGCATTGATCTGTGGGAATGAATCAGTATATTACATTATATCGAAAGTAGATATTGTACCAATGATATTGTTATTAAATGTACATTGATCTGTGGGAATGAATCAGTATATTACATTATATCGAATGTAGATATAGTACAAGTAATGGTGTTATTAAATGTACATTGATCTGTGGGAATAAATCAGTATATTACATTATATCGAATGTAGATATATTACAAGTGATGGTGTTAATAAATGTACATTGATCTGTGGGTAGTAATCAGTATATTACATTATATCTAATGTAGATATGATAATAATAATATTGTTATTAATTGTATATTACATATCTAATGTAGATATAGTACTAATGATATTAACATTAAATGTACATTGATCTGTGGGAATGAATCAGTATATTACGTTATACCTCATGTAGATATAGTGCTAATGATATTGTTATTAAATGTACATTGATCTGTGGGAATGAATCAGTATAATACATTATATCGAATGTAGATATAGTACTAATGATATTGTTATTAAATCTACATTACATATCTAATGTAGGTATAGTACTAATGATATTGGTATTATATGTACATTGATCTGTGGGAATGAATCAGTATATTACATTATATCGAATGTACATATAGTACTAATGATATTGGTATTATATGTACATTGTTCTGTTGGAATGAATCTGTACATGACATTATATCTATTGTAGATATAGTAATAATGGTATTGTTATTAAATGTACATTGATCTGTGGGAATGAATCAGTATAATACATTATATCGAATGTAGATATAGTGCTAATGATATTGTTATTAAATCTACATTACATATCTATTGTAGGTATAGTACTAATGATATTGGTATTATATGTACATTGATCTGTGGGAATGAATCCGTGTATTACATTATATCGAATGTAGATATAGTCCCAATGATATTGTTATTAAATGAACATTGATCTGTGGGAATGAATCAGTACATTACGTTATATCGAATGTAGATATAGTCCCAATGATATTGTTATTAAGTGTACATTGATCTGTGGGAAGGAATCCGCATATCACATTATACCTAATGTAGATATGTTAATAACGATATTGTTTTTAAATGTACATTGATCTGTGTGAATGAAGAAGTATATTACATTATATCTCAGGCAGATATTTTGCTAATGATATTGTTATTAAATGAACATTGATCTGTGGGAATGTATCAGCATATTACATTATACCTAATGTAGATATAGTAATAATGATATTGTTATTAAATGTACATTGATCTGTGGGAATGAATCAGTATATTACATTATATCGAATGTAGATATAGTGCTAATGATGTTGTTACTAAATGTGCATTGATCTGTGGGTAGTCGTCAGTATATTACATTATAACTAATGTAGATATGATAATAATAATATTGTTATTAATTGTGTATTACATATCTAACGTAGATATAGTACTAATGATATTAACATTAAATGTACATTGATCTGTGGGAATGAATCAGTATATTACATTATACCTCATGTAGATATAGTGCTAATGATATTGTTATTAAATGAACATTGATCTGTGGGAATGAATCAGTATATTACATTATATCGAATGTAGATATAGTACTAATGATATTGTTATTAAATCTACATTACATATCTAATGTAGGTATAGTACTAATGATATTGTTATTAAATGTGCATTGATCTGTGGGAACGAATCAGTATATTTCATTATATCTAATGTAGATATATTTCTAATGATATTGTTATTAAATGTACAAATAATCTGTGGGAATGAATCAGTATATTACATTTTATCGAATGTAGATATAGTACCAATGATATTGTTATTAAATGTACATTGATCTGTGGGAATGAATCAGTATATTACATTATATCGAATGTAGATACAGTACAAGTGATGGTGTTATTAAATGTACATTGATCTGTGGGTAGTAATCAGTATATTACATTATATCTAATGTAGATATGATAATAATAATATTGTTATTAATTGTATATTACATATCTAATGTAGATATAGTACTAATGATATTAACATTAAATGTACATTGATCTGTGGGAATGAATCAGTATATTACATTATACCTCATGTAGATATAGTGCTAATGATATTGTTATTAATTGAACATTGATCTGTGGGAATGAATCAGTATATTACATTATATCGAATGTAGATATAGTCCCAATGATATTGTTATTAAGTGTACATTGATCTGTGGGAATGAATCAGTATATTACATTATATCGAATGTAGATATAGTCCCAATGATATTGTTATTAAGTGTACATTGATCTGTGGGAATGAATCAGTATATTACATTATATCGAAGGTACATATAGTACTAATGATATTGGTATTAAATGTACATTGATCTGTGGGAAGGAATCCGCATATCACATTATACCTAATGTAGATATGGTAATAACGATATTGTTTTTAAATGTACATTGATCTGTGTGAATGAAGCAGTATATTACATTATATCTCAGGCAGATATTTTGCTAATGATATTGTTATTAAATGAACATTGATCTGTGGGAATGAATCAGTATATTACATTATACCTAATGTAGATATAGTACTAATGATATTGGTATTATATGTACACTGATCTGTTGGAATGAATCTGTACATGACATTATATCTATTGTAGATATAGAAATAATGATATTGTTATTAAATGTACATTGATCTGTGGGAATGAAACAGTATATTACATTATATCGAATGTAGATATAGTGCTAATGATGTTGTTATTAAATGTACATTGATCTGTGTGTAGTAACCAGTATATTACATTATATCTAATGTAGATATGATAATAATAATATTGTTATTAATTGTATATTACATATCTAATGTAGATATAGTACTAATGATATTGGCATTAAATATACTTTGATCTGTGGGAATGAATCAGTATATTACATTATATCGAATGTAGATTTAGTGCTAATGATGTTGTTACTAAATGTACAATGATCTGTGGGTAGTAGTCAGTATATTACATTATAACTAATGTAGATATGATAATAATAATATTGTTATGAATTGTATATTACATATCTAATGTAGATATAGTACTAATGATATTGACATTAAATGTACTTTGATCTGTGGGAATGAAGCAGTATATTACATTATATCGAATGTAGATATAGTACCAATGATATTGTTATTAAACGTACATTGATCTGTGGGAATGAATCAGTATCTTACATTATATCGAATGTAGATATAGTACTAATGATATTGTTAATTAATCTAAATTACATATCTAATGTATGTATAGTACTAATGATATTGGTATTATATGTACATTGATCTGTGGGAATGAATCAGTATATTACATTATACCTCATGTAGATATAGTGCTAATGATATTGTTATTAAATGAACATTGATCTGTGGGAATGAATCAGTATATTACATTATACCTCATGTAGATATAGTGCTAATGATATTGTTATTAAATGAACATTGATCTGTGGGAATGAATCAGTATATTACATTATATCGAATGTAGATATAGTACGAATGATATTGTTATTAAATCTACATTACATATCTAATGTAGGTATAGTACTAATGATATTGGTATTATATGTACATTGATCTGTGGGAATGAATCAGTATATTACATTATACCTCATGTAGATATAGTGCTAATGATATTGTTATAAAATGTACATTGATCTGTGGGAATGAATCAGTATATTACATTATATCGAATGTAGATATAGTGCTAATGATGTTGTTACTAAATGTACATTGATCTGTGGGTAGTAGTCAGTATATTACATTATAACTAATGTAGATATGATAATAATAATATTGTTATTAATTGTGTATTACATATCTAACGTAGATATAGTACTAATGATATTGACATTAAATGTACTTTGATCTGTGGGAATGAATCAGTATATTACATTATATCTAATGTAGATATATTACTAATGATATTGTTATTAAATGTACATTGATCGGTAGGAATGAATCAGAATATTACATTATATCGAATGTACATATAGTACCAATGATATTGTTATTAAATGTACATTGATCTGTGGGAATGAATCAGTATATTACATTATATCGAATGTAGATATAGTACAAGTGATGGTGTTATTAAATGTACATTGATCTGTGGGTAGTAATCAGTATATTACATTATATCTAATGTAGATATGATAATAATAATATTGTTATTAATTGTATATTACATATCTGATGTAGATATAGTACTAATGATATTAACATTAAATGTACATTGATCTGTGGGAATGGATCAGTATATTACATTATACCTCATGTAGATATAGTGCTAATGATACTGTTATTAAATGAACATTGATCTGTGGGAATGAATCACTATATTACATTATATCGAATGTAGATATAGTCCCAATGATATTGTTATTAAGTGTACATTGATCTGTGGGAATGAATCAGTATATTACATTATATCGAATGTACATATAGTACTAATGATGTTGGTATTATATGTACATTGTTCTGTTGGAATGAATCTGTACATGACATTATATCTATTGTAGATATAGTAATAATGGTATTGTTATTAAATGTACATTGATCTGTGGGAATGAATCAGTATAATACATTATATCGAATGTAGATATAGTACTAATGATATTGTTATTAAATCTACATTACATATCTAATGTAGGTATAGTACTAATGATATTGGTATTATATGTACATTGATCTGTGGGAATGAATCAGTGTATTACATTATATCGAATGTAGATATAGTGCTAATGATGTTGTTATTAAATGTACATTGATCTGTGGGAATGAATCAGTATAATACATTATATCGAATGTAGATATAGTACTAATGATATTGTTATTCAATCTACATTACATATCTAATGTAGGTATAGTACTAATGATATTGGTATTATATGTACATTGGTCTGTGGGAATGAATCAGTGTATTACATTATATCGAATGTAGATATAGTGCTAGTGATGTTGTTATTAAATGTACATTGATCTGTGTGTAGTATCCAGTATATTGCATTATATCTAATGTAGATATGATACTAATATTATTGTTATTAATTGTATATTACATATCTAATGTAGATATAGTACTAATGATATTGGCATTAAATATACATTGATCTGTGGGAATGAATCAGTATATTACATTATACCTTATGTAGATATAGTGCTAATGATATTGTTATTAAATGTGCATTGATCTGTGGGAATGAATCAGTATATTACATTATATCGAAAGTAGATATTGTACCAATGATATTGTTATTAAATGTACATTGATCTGTGGGAATGAATCAGTATATTACATTATATCGAATGTAGATATAGTACAAGTAATGGTGTTATTAAATGTACATTGATCTGTGGGAATAAATCAGTATATTACATTATATCGAATGTAGATATATTACAAGTGATGGTGTTAATAAATGTACATTGATCTGTGGGTAGTAATCAGTATATTACATTATATCTAATGTAGATATGATAATAATAATATTGTTATTAATTGTATATTACATATCTAATGTAGATATAGTACTAATGATATTAACATTAAATGTACATTGATCTGTATGAATGAATCAGTATATTACGTTATACCTCATGTAGATATAGTGCTAATGATATTGTTATTAAATGTACATTGATCTGTGGGAATGAATCAGTATAATACATTATATCGAATGTAGATATAGTACTAATGATATTGTTATTAAATCTACATTACATATCTAATGTAGGTATAGTACTAATGATATTGGTATAATATGTACATTGATCTGTGGGAATGAATCAGTATATTACATTATATCGAATGTACATATAGTACTAATGATATTGGTATTATATGTACATTGTTCTGTTGGAATGAATCTGTACATGACATTATATCTATTGTAGATATAGTAATAATGGTATTGTTATTAAATGTACATTGATCTGTGGGAATGAATCAGTATAATACATTATATCGAATGTAGATATAGTACTAATGATATTGTTATTCAATCTACATTACATATCTAATGTAGGTATAGTACTAATGATATTGGTATGATATGTACATTGATCTGTGGGAACGAACCAGTATATTACATTATATCGAATGTACATATAGTACTAATGATATTGGTATTATATGTACACTGATCTGTTGGAATGAATCTGTACATGACATTATATCTATTGTAGATATAGAAATAATGATATTGTTATTAAATGTACATTGATCTGTGGGAATGAATCAGTATATTACATTATATCGAATGTAGATATAGTGCTAATGATGTTGTTATTAAATGTACATTGATTTGTGGGTAATAATCAGTATATCACATTATATCTAATGTAGATATGATAATAATAATATTGTTATTAATTGTATATTACATATCTAATGTAGATATAGTACTAATGATATTAACATTAAATGTACATTGATCTGTGTGAATGAATCAGTATATTACTTTATACCTCATGTAGATATAGTGCTAATGATATTGTTATTAAATGTACATTGATCTGTGGGAATGAATCAGTATATTACATTATATCGAATGTAGATATAGTACTAATGATATTAACATTAAATGTACATTGATCTGTGTGGATGAATCAGTATATTACATTATACCTCATGTAGATATAGTGCTAATGATATTGTTATTAAATGTACATTGATCTGTGGGAATGAATCAGTATATTACATTATATCGAATGTAGATATAGTGCTAATGATGTTGTTATTAAATGTACATTGATCTGTGGGTAGTAATCAGTATATTACATTATATCTAATGTAGATATGATAATAATAATATTGTTATTAATTGTATATTACATATCTAATGTAGATATAGTACTAATGATATTAACATTAAATGTACATTGATCTGTGGGAATGAATCAGTATATTACATTATATCGAATGTAGATATAGTGCTAATGATGTTGTTATTAAATGTACATTGATCTGTGTGTAGTAACCAGTATATTGCATTATATCTAATGTAGATATGATAATAATAATATTGTTATTAATTGTATATTACATATCTAATGTAGATATAGTACTAATGATATTGGCATTAAATATACTTTGATCTGTGGGAATGAATCAGTATATTACATTATATCGAATGTAGATATAGTACGAATGATATTGTTATTAAATCTACATGAAAATCTAATGTAGGTATAGTACTAATGATATTGGTATTATATGTACATTGATCTGTGGGAATGAATCAGTATATTACATTATACCTCATGTAGATATGTTGCTAATGATATTGTTATTAAATGTACATTGATCTGTGGGAATGAATCAGTATATAAAATTATATCGAATGTAGATATAGTTCTAACGATATTGTTATTAAATCTACATTACATATCTAATGTAGGTATAGTACTAATGATATTGTTATTAAATGTGCATTGATCTGTGGGAACGAATCAGTATATTACATTATATCTAATGTAGATATATTACTAATGATATTGTTATTAAATGTACATTGATCTGTAGGAATCAATCAGTATATTACATTTTATCGAATGTAGATATAGTACCAATGATATTGTTATTAAATGTACATTGATCTGTGGGAATGAATCAGTATATTACATTATATCGAATGTAGATACAGTAATAATGATATTGTTATTAAATGTACATTGATCTGTGGGAATGAATCAGTATATTACATTATATCGGATGTAGATATAGTGCTAATGATGTTGTTACTAAATGTACATTGATCTGTGGGTAGTAGTCAGTATATTACATTATAACTAATGTAGATATGATAATAATAATATTGTTATTAATTGTGTATTACATATCTAACGTAGATATAGTACTAATGATATTGACATTAAATGTACTTTGATCTGTGGGAATGAATCAGTATATTACATTATAACGAATGTAGATATAGTACTAATGATATTGTTATTAAATCTACATTACATATCTAATGTAGGTATAGTACTAATGATATTGGTATTATATGTACATTGATCTGTGGGAATGAATCAGTATATTACATTATACCGCATGTAGATATAGTGCTAATGATATTGTTATTAAATGAACATTGATCTGTGGGAATGAATCAGTATATTACATTATATCGAATGTAGATATAGTACTAATGATATTGGTATTAAATGTACATTGATCTGTGGGAAGGAATCCGTATATTACATTATACCTAATGTAGATATGGTAATAACGATATTGTTTTTAAATGTACATTGATCTGTGTGAATGAAGCAGTATATTACATTATATCTCAGGCAGATATTTTGCTAATGATATTGTTATTAAATGTACATTGATCTGTGGGAATGAATCAGTATATTACATTATACCTAATGTAGATATAGTAATAATCATATTGTTATTGAATGTACATTGATCTGTGGGAATGAATCAGTACATTACATTATATCGAATTTAGATATAGTGCTAATGATGTTGTTACTAAATGTACATTGATCTGTGGGTAGTAGTCAGTATATTACATTATAACTAATGTAGATATGATAATAATAATATTGTTATTAATTGTGTATTACATATCTAACGTAGATATAGTACTAATGATATTGACATTAAATGTACTTTGATCTGTGGGAATGAATCAGTATATTACATTATATCTAATGTAGATATATTACTAATGATATTGTTATTAAATGTACATTGATCTGTGGGAATGAATCAGTATATTACATTATATCGAATGTAGATATAGTACAAGTGATGGTGTTATTAAATGTACATTGATCTGTGGGAATAAATCAGTATATTACATTATATCGAATGTAGATATATTACAAGTGATGGTGTTATTAAATGTACATTGATCTGTGGGTAGTAATCAGTATATTACATTATATCTAATGTAGATATGATAATAATAATATTGTTATTAATTGTATATTACATATCTAATGTAGATATAGTACTAATGATATTAACATTAAATGTACATTGATCTGTGGGAATGAAGCAGTATATTACGTTATACCTCATGTAGATATAGTGCTAATGATATTGTTATTAAATGTACATTGATCTGTGGGAATGAATCAGTATATTACATTATATCGAATGTAGATATAGTCCCAATGATATTGTTATTAAGTGTACATTGATCTGTGTGAATGAAGAAGTATATTACATTATATCTCAGGCAGATATTTTGCTAATGATATTGTTATTAAATGAACATTGATCTGTGGGAATGTATCAGTATATTACATTATACCTAATGTAGATATAGTAATAATGATATTGTTATTAAATGTACATTGATCTGTGGGAATGAATCAGTATATTACATTATATCGAATGTAGATATAGTGCTAATGATGTTGTTACTAAATGTGCATTGATCTGTGGGTAGTCGTCAGTATATTACATTATAACTAATGTAGATATGATAATAATAATATTGTTATTAATTGTGTATTACATATCTAACGTAGATATAGTACTAATGATATTAACATTAAATGTACATTGATCTGTGGGAATGAATCAGTATATTACATTATACCTCATGTAGATATAGTGCTAATGATATTGTTATTAAATGAACATTGATCTGTGGGAATGAATCAGTATATTACATTATATCGAATGTAGATATAGTACTAATGATATTGTTATTAAATCTACATTACATATCTAATGTAGGTATAGTACTAATGATATTGTTATTAAATGTGCATTGATCTGTGGGAACGAATCAGTATATTTCATTATATCTAATGTAGATATATTTCTAATGATATTGTTATTAAATGTACAAATAATCTGTGGGAATGAATCAGTATATTACATTTTATCGAATGTAGATATAGTACCAATGATATTGTTATTAAATGTACATTGATCTGTGGGAATGAATCAGTATATTACATTATATCGAATGTAGATACAGTACAAGTGATGGTGTTATTAAATGTACATTGATCTGTGGGTAGTAATCAGTATATTACATTATATCTAATGTAGATATGATAATAATAATATTGTTATTAATTGTATATTACATATCTAATGTAGATATAGTACTAATGATATTAACATTAAATGTACATTGATCTGTGGGAATGAATCAGTATATTACATTATACCTCATGTAGATATAGTGCTAATGATATTGTTATTAAATGAACATTGATCTGTGGGAATGAATCAGTATATTACATTATATCGAATGTAGATATAGTCCCAATGATATTGTGATTAAGTGTACATTGATCTGTGGGAATGAATCAGTATATTACATTATATCGAATGTAGATATAGTCCCAATGATATTGTTATTAAGTGTACATTGATCTGTGGGAATGAATCAGTATATTACATTATATCGAAGGTACATATAGTACTAATGATATTGGTATTAAATGTACATTGATCTGTGGGAAGGAATCCGCATATCACATTATACCTAATGTAGATATGGTAATAACGATATTGTTTTTAAATGTACATTGATCTGTGTGAATGAAGCAGTATATTACATTATATCTCAGGCAGATATTTTGCTAATGATATTGTTATTAAATGAACATTGATCTGTGGGAATGAATCAGTATATTACATTATACCTAATGTAGATATAGTAATAATGATATTGTTATTAAATGTACATTGATCTGTGGGAATGAATCAGTATAATACATTATATCGAATGTAGATATAGTACTAATGATATTGTTATTAAATCTACATTACATATCTAATGTAGGTATAGTACTAATGATATTGGTATTATATGTACATTGATCTGTGGGAATGAATCAGTGTATCACATTATATCGAATGTAGATATAGTGCTAATGATGTTGTTATTAAATGTACATTGATCTGTGGGAATGAATCAGTATAATACATTATATCGAATGTAGATATAGTACTAATGATATTGTTATTCAATCTACATTACATATCTAATGTAGGTATAGTACTAATGATATTGGTATTATATGTACATTGATCTGTGGGAATGAATCAGTGTATTACATTATATCGAATGTAGATATAGTGCTAGTGATGTTGTTATTAAATGTACATTGATCTGTGTGTAGTATCCAGTATATTGCATTATATCTAATGTAGATATGATACTAATATTATTGTTATTAATTGTATATTACATATCTAATGTAGATATAGTACTAATGATATTGGCATTAAATATACATTGATCTGTGGGAATGAATCAGTATATTACGTTATACCTCATGTAGATATAGTGCTAATGATATTGTTATTAAATGTACATTGATCTGTGGGAATGAATCAGTATAATACATTATATCGAATGTAGATATAGTACTAATGATATTGTTATTAAATCTACATTACATATCTAATGTAGGTATAGTACTAATGATATTGGTATTATATGTACATTGATCTGTGGGAATGAATCAGTATATTACATTATATCGAATGTACATATAGTACTAATGATATTGGTATTATATGTACATCGATCTGTGGGAATGAATCAGTATATTACATTATATCGAATGTACATATAGTACTAATGATATTGGTATTATATGTACACTGATCTGTTGGAATGAATCTGTACATGACATTATATCTATTGTAGATATAGAAATAATGATATTGTTATTAAATGTACATTGATCTGTGGGAATGAATCAGTATATTACATTATATCGAATGTAGATATAGTGCTAATGATGTTGTTATTAAATGTACATTGATTTGTGTGTAGTAACCAGTATATTACATTATATCGAATGTAGATATAGTGCTAATGATGTTGTTCTTAAATGTACATTGATCTGTGGGTAGTAGTCAGTATATTATATTATATCTAATGTAGATATGGTACTAATGATATTGTTATTAAATGTACATTGATCTGTGGGAATGAATCAGTGTATTACATTTTACCGAATGTAGATATAGTGCTAATGATGTTGTTATTAAATGTACATTGATCTGTGTGTAGTAACCAGTATATTTCATTATATCTAATGTAGATATGATAATAATAATATTGTTATTAATTGTATATTACATATCTAATGTAGATATAGTACTAATGATATTGGCATTAAATATACTTTGATCTGTGGGAATGAATCAGTATATTACATTATATCGAATGTAGATATAGTACCAATGATATTGTTATTAAATCTACATTACATATCTAATGTAGGTATAGTACTAATGATATTGGTATTATATGTACATTGATCTGTGGGAATGAATCAGTATATTACATTATACCTCATGTAGATATATTGCTAATGATATTGTTATTAAATGTACATTGATCTGTGGGAATGAATCAGTATATAACATTATATCGAATGTAGATATAGTACTAACGATATTGTTATTAAATCTACATTACATATCTAATGTAGGTATAGTACTAATGATATTGTTATTAAATGTGCATTGATCTGTGGGAACGAATCAGTATATTACATTATATCTAATGTAGATATATTACTAATGATATTGTTATTAAATGTACATTGATCTGTGGGAATGAATCAGTATATTACATTTTATCGAATGTAGATATAGTACCAATGATATTGTTATTCAATGTACATTGATCTGTGGGTAGTAATCAGTATATTACATTATATCTAATGTAGATATGATAATAATAATATTGTTATTAATTGTATATTACATATCTAATGTAGATATAGTACTAATGATATTAACATTAAATGTACATTGATCTGTGGGAATGAATCAGTATATTACATTATATGGAAGGTACATATAGTACTAATGATATTGGTATTATATGTACATTGTTCTGTTGGAATGAATCTGTACATGACATTATACCTATTGTAGATA
This sequence comes from Osmia lignaria lignaria, assembly GCF_051020975.1. NCBI lineage: Eukaryota > Metazoa > Arthropoda > Insecta > Hymenoptera > Megachilidae > Osmia > Osmia lignaria. The sequence continues at coordinate 1,759,552 of NC_135036.1, forward strand.
TAGTAATAATGATATTGTTATTAAATGTACATTGATCTGTGGGAATGAATCAGTATAATACATTATATCGAATGTAGATATAGTGCTAATGATATTGTTATTAAATCTACATTACATATCTAATGTAGGTATAGTACTAATGATATTGGTATTATATGTACATTGATCTGTGGGAATGAATCAGTGTATTACATTATATCGAATGTAGATATAGTGCTAATGATGTTGTTATTAAATGTACATTGATCTGTGTGTAGTAACCAGTATATTACATTATATCCAATGTAGATATAGTACGAATGATATTGTTATTAAATCTACATTACATATCTAATGTAGGTATAGTACAAATGATATTGGTATTATATGTACATTGATCTGTGGGAATGAATCAGCATATTACATTATATCGAATGTAGATATTGTACCAATGATATTGTTATTAAATGTACATTGATCTGTGGGAATGAATCAGTATATTACATTATATCGAATGGAGATATAGTACATGTGATGGTGTTATTAAATGTACATTGATCTGTGGGTAGTAATCAGTATATTACATTATATCTAATGTAGATATGATAATAATAATATTGTTATTAATTGTATATTACATATCTAATGTAGATATAGTACTAATGATATTAACATTAAATGTACATTGATCTGTGGGAATGAATCAGTATATTACATTATACCTCATGTAGATATAGTGCTAATGATATTGTTATTAAATGAACATTGATCTGTGGGAATGAATCACTATATTACATTATATCGAATGTAGATATAGTCCCAATGATATTGTTATTAAGTGTACATTGATCTGTGGGAATGAATCAGTATATTACATTATATCGAATGTACATATAGTACTAATGATGTTGGTATTATATGTACATTGTTCTGTTGGAATGAATCTGTACATGACATTATATCTATTGTAGATATAGTAATAATGGTATTGTTATTAAATGTACATTGATCTGTGGGAATGAATCAGTATAATACATTATATCGAATGTAGATATAGTACTAATGATATTGTTATTCAATCTACATTACATATCTAATGTAGGTATAGTACTAATGATATTCGTATGATATGTACATTGATCTGTGGGAACGAACCAGTATATTACATTATATCGAATGTACATATAGTACTAATGATATTGGTATTATATGTACACTGATCTGTTGGAATGAATCTGTACATGACATTATATCTATTGTAGATATAGAAATAATGATATTGTTATTAAATGTACATTGATCTGTGGGAATGAATCAGTATATTACATTATATCGAATGTAGATATAGTGCTAATGATGTTGTTATTAAATGTACATTGATTTGTGTGTAGTAACCAGTATATTACATTATATCGAATGTAGATATAGTGCTAATGATGTTGTTCTTAAATGTACATTGATCTGTGGGTAGTAGTCAGTATATTATATTATATCTAATGTAGATATGGTACTAATGATATTGTTATTAAATGTACATTGATCTGTGGGAATGAATCAGTGTATTACATTTTACCGAATGTAGATATAGTGCTAATGATGTTGTTATTAAATGTACATTGATCTGTGTGTAGTAACCAGTATATTTCATTATATCTAATGTAGATATGATAATAATAATATTGTTATTAATTGTATATTACATATCTAATGTAGATATAGTACTAATGATATTGGCATTAAATATACTTTGATCTGTGGGAATGAATCAGTATATTACATTATATCGAATGTAGATATAGTACTAATGATATTGTTATTAAATCTACATTACATATCTAATGTAGGTATAGTACTAATGATATTGTTATTAAATGTACATTGATCTGTGGGAATGAATCAGTATATTACATTATACCTAATGTAGATATAGTAATAATGATATTGTTATTAAATGTACATTGATCTGTGGGAATGAATCAGTATATTACATTATATCGAATGTAGATATAGTACTAATGATATTGTTATTAAATCTACATTACATATCTAATGTAGGTATAGTACTAATGATATTGGTATTATATGTACATTGATCTGTGGGAATGAATCAGTATATTACATTATACCTCATGTAGATATAGCGCTAATGATATTGTTATTAAATGAACATTGGTCTGTGGGAATGAATCAGTATATTACATTATATCGAATGTAGATATAGTGCTAATGATATTGTTATTAAATGAACATTGATCTGTGGGAATGAATCAGTATATTACATTATATCGAATGTAGATATAATCCCAATGATATTGTTATTAAGTGTACATTGATCTGTGGGAATGAATCAGTATATTACATTATATCGAATGTACATATAGTACTAATGATATTGGTATTATATGTACATTGATCTGTGGGAATGAATCAGAATATTGCATTATTTCGAATGTAGATATAGTACCAATGATATTGTTATTAAATGTACATTGATCTGTGGGAATGAATCAGTATATTACATTATATCGAATGTAGATCTAGTACAAGTGATGGTGTTATTAAATGTACATTGATGTGTGGGTAGTAATCAGTATATTACATTATATCTAATGTAGATATGATAATAATAATATTGTTATTAATTGTATATTACATATCTGATGTAGATATAGTACTAACGATATTAACATTAAATGTACATTGATCTGTGGGAATGAATCAGTATATTACATTATACCTCATGTAGATATAGTGCTAATGATATTGTTATTAAATGAACATTGATCTGTGGGAATGAATCAGTATATTACATTATATCGAATGTAGATATAGTCCCAATGATATTGTTATTAACTGTACATTGATCTGTGGGAATGAATCAGTATATTACATTATATCGAATGTACATATAGTACTAATGATATTGGTATTATATGTACATTGTTCTGTTGGAATGAATCTGTACATGACATTATATCTATTGTAGATATAGTAATAATGGTATTGTTATTAAATGTACATTGATCTGTGGGAATGAATCAGTATAATACATTATATCGAATGTAGATATAGTACTAATGATATTCTTATTCAATCTACATTACATATCTAATGTAGGTATAGTACTAATGATATTGGTATTATATGTACATTGATCTGTGGGAACGAATCAGTATATTACATTATATCGAATGTACATATAGTACTAATGATATTGGTATTATATGTACACTGATCTGTTGGAATGAATCTGTACATGACATTATATCTATTGTAGATATAGTAATAATGATATTGTTATTAAATGTACATTGATCTGTGGGAATGAATCAGTATAATACATTATATCGAATGTAGATATAGTACTAATGATATTGTTACTAAATCTACATTACATATCTAATGTAGGTATAGTACTAATGATATTGGTATTATATGTACATTGATCTGTGGGAATGAATCAGTGTATTACATTATATCGAATGTAGATATAGTGCTAATGATGTTGTTATTAAATGTACATTGATCTGTGTGTAGTAACCAGTATATTACATTATATCTAATGTAGATATGATGATAATAATATTGTTATTAATTGTATATTACATATCTAATGTAGATATAGTACTAATGATATTCGCATTAAATATACTTTGATCTGTGGGAATGAATCAGTATATTACATTATAACGAATGTAGATATAGTACTAATGATATTGTTATTAAATCTACATTACATATCTAATGTAGGTATAGTACTAATGATATTGGTATTATATGTACATTGATCTGTGGGAATGAATCAGTATATTACATTATACCGCATGTAGATATAGTGCTAATGATATTGTTATTAAATGAACATTGATCTGTGGGAATGAATCAGTATATTACATTATATCGAATGTAGATATAGTACTAATGATATTGGTATTAAATGTACATTGATCTGTGGGAAGGAATCCGTATATTACATTATACCTAATGTAGATATGGTAATAACGATATTGTTTTTAAATGTACATTGATCTGTGTGAATGAAGCAGTATATTACATTATATCTCAGGCAGATATTTTGCTAATGATATTGTTATTAAATGAACATTGATCTGTGGGAATGAATCAGTATATTACATTATACCTCATGTAGATATAGTGCTAATGATATTGTTATTAAATGAACATTGATCTGTGGGAATGAATCAGTATATTACATTATATCGAATGTAGATATAGTACGAATGATATTGTTATTAAATCTACATTACATATCTAATGTAGGTATAGTACTAATGATATTGGTATTATATGTACATTGATCTGTGGGAATGAATCAGTATATTACATTATACCTCATGTAGATATAGTGCTAATAATATTGTTATAAAATGTACATTGATCTGTGGGAATGAATCAGTATATTACATTATATCGAATGTAGATATAGTGCTAATGATGTTGTTACTAAATGTACATTGATCTGTGGGTAGTAGTCAGTATATTACATTATAACTAATGTAGATATGATAATAATAATATTGTTATTAATTGTGTATTACATATCTAACGTAGATATAGTACTAATGATATTGACATTAAATGTACTTTGATCTGTGGGAATGAATCAGTATATTACATTATATCTAATGTAGATATATTACTAATGATATTGTTATTAAATGTACATTGATCGGTAGGAATGAATCAGAATATTACATTATATCGAATGTAGATATAGTACCAATGATATTGTTATTAAATGTACATTGATCTGTGGGAATGAATCAGTATATTACATTATATCGAATGTAGATATAGTACAAGTGATGGTGTTATTAAATGTACATTGATCTGTGGGTAGTAATCAGTATATTACATTATATCTAATGTAGATATGATAATAATAATATTGTTATTAATTGTATATTACATATCTGATGTAGATATAGTACTAATGATATTAACATTAAATGTACATTGATCTGTGGGAATGGATCAGTATATTACATTATACCTCATGTAGATATAGTGCTAATGATATTGTTATTAAATGAACATTGATCTGTGGGAATGAATCACTATATTACATTATATCGAATGTAGATATAGTCCCAATGATATTGTTATTAAGTGTACATTGATCTGTGGGAATGAATCAGTATATTACATTATATCGAATGTACATATAGTACTAATGATGTTGGTATTATATGTACATTGTTCTGTTGGAATGAATCTGTACATGACATTATATCTATTGTAGATATAGTAATAATGGTATTGTTATTAAATGTACATTGATCTGTGGGAATGAATCAGTATAATACATTATATCGAATGTAGATATAGTACTAATGATATTGTTATTAAATCTACATTACATATCTAATGTAGGTATAGTACTAATGATATTGGTATTATATGTACATTGATCTGTGGGAATGAATCAGTGTATTACATTATATCGAATGTAGATATAGTGCTAATGATGTTGTTATTAAATGTACATTGATCTGTGGGAATGAATCAGTATAATACATTATATCGAATGTAGATATAGTACTAATGATATTGTTATTCAATCTACATTACATATCTAATGTAGGTATAGTACTAATGATATTGGTATTATATGTACATTGATCTGTGGGAATGAATCAGTGTATTACATTATATCGAATGTAGATATAGTGCTAGTGATGTTGTTATTAAATGTACATTGATCTGTGTGTAGTATCCAGTATATTGCATTATATCTAATGTAGATATGATACTAATATTATTGTTATTAATTGTATATTACATATCTAATGTAGATATAGTACTAATGATATTGGCATTAAATATACATTGATCTGTGGGAATGAATCAGTATATTACATTATACCTTATGTAGATATAGTGCTAATGATATTGTTATTAAATGTGCATTGATCTGTGGGAATGAATCAGTATATTACATTATATCGAAAGTAGATATTGTACCAATGATATTGTTATTAAATGTACATTGATCTGTGGGAATGAATCAGTATATTACATTATATCGAATGTAGATATAGTACAAGTAATGGTGTTATTAAATGTACATTGATCTGTGGGAATAAATCAGTATATTACATTATATCGAATGTAGATATATTACAAGTGATGGTGTTAATAAATGTACATTGATCTGTGGGTAGCAATCAGTATATTACATTATATCTAATGTAGATATGATAATAATAATATTGTTATTAATTGTATATTACATATCTAATGTAGATATAGTACTAATGATATTAACATTAAATGTACATTGATCTGTGGGAATGAATCAGTATATTACGTTATACCTCATGTAGATATAGTGCTAATGATATTGTTATTAAATGTACATTGATCTGTGGGAATGAATCAGTATAATACATTATATCGAATGTAGATATAGTACTAATGATATTGTTATTAACTCTACATTACATATCTAATGTAGGTATAGTACTAATGATATTGGTATTATATGTACATTGATCTGTGGGAATGAATCAGTATATTACATTATATCGAGTGTACATATAGTACTAATGATATTGGTATTATATGTACATTGTTCTGTTGGAATGAATCTGTACATGACATTATATCTATTGTAGATATAGTAATAATGGTATTGTTATTAAATGTACATTGATCTGTGGGAATGAATCAGTATAATACATTATATCGTATGTAGATATAGTACTAATGATATTGTTATTCAATCTACATTACATATCTAATGTAGGTATAGTACTAATGATATTGGTATGATATGTACATTGATCTGTGGGAATGAATCAGTATATTACATTATATCGAATGTAGATATAGTGCTAATGATGTTGTTATTAAATGTACATTGATTTGTGGGTAATAATCAGTATATCACATTATATCTAATGTAGATATGATAATAATAATATTGTTATTAATTGTATATTACATATCTAATGTAGATATAGTACTAATGATATTAACATTAAATGTACATTGATCTGTGTGAATGAATCAGTATATTACTTTATACCTCATGTAGATATAGTGCTAATGATATTGTTATTAAATGTACATTGATCTGTGGGAATGAATCAGTATATTACATTATATCGAATGTAGATATAGTACTAATGATATTAACATTAAATGTACATTGATCTGTGTGGATGAATCAGTATATTACATTATACCTCATGTAGATATAGTGCTAATGATATTGTTATTAAATGTACATTGATCTGTGGGAATGAATCAGTATATTACATTATATCGAATGTAGATATAGTGCTAATGATGTTGTTATTAAATGTACATTGATCTGTGGGTAGTAATCAGTATATTACATTATATCTAATGTAGATATGATAATAATAATATTGTTATTAATTGTATATTACATATCTAATGTAGATATAGTACTAATGATATTAACATTAAATGTACATTGATCTGTGGGAATGAATCAGTATATTACATTATATCGAATGTAGATATAGTGCTAATGATGTTGTTATTAAATGTACATTGATCTGTGTGTAGTAACCAGTATATTGCATTATATCTAATGTAGATATGATAATAATAATATTGTTATTAATTGTATATTACATATCTAATGTAGATATAGTACTAATGATATTGGCATTAAATATACTTTGATCTGTGGGAATGAATCAGTATATTACATTATATCGAATGTAGATATAGTACGAATGATATTGTTATTAAATCTACATGAAAATCTAATGTAGGTATAGTACTAATGATATTGGTATTATATGTACATTGATCTGTGGGAATGAATCAGTATATTACATTATACCTCATGTAGATATGTTGCTAATGATATTGTTATTAAATGTACATTGATCTGTGGGAATGAATCAGTATATAAAATTATATCGAATGTAGATATAGTTCTAACGATATTGTTATTAAATCTACATTACATATCTAATGTAGGTATAGTACTAATGATATTGTTATTAAATGTGCATTGATCTGTGGGAACGAATCAGTATATTACATTATATCTAATGTAGATATATTACTAATGATATTGTTATTAAATGTACATTGATCTGTAGGAATCAATCAGTATATTACATTTTATCGAATGTAGATATAGTACCAATGATATTGTTATTAAATGTACATTGATCTGTGGGAATGAATCAGTATATTACATTATATCGAATGTAGATATAGTACAAGTGATGGTGTTATTAAATGTACATTGATCTGTGGGTAGTAATCAGTATATTACATTATATCTAATGTAGATATGATAATAATAATATTGTTATTAATTGTATATTACATATCTAATGTAGATATAGTACTAATGATATTAACATTAAATGTACATTGATCTGTGGGAATGAATCAGTATATTACATTATACCTCATGTAGATATAGTGCTAATGATATTGTTATTAAATGAACATTGATCTATGGGAATGAATCAGTATATTACATTATATCTAATGTAGATATATTACTAATGATATTGTTATTAAATGTACATTGATCTGTGGGAATGAATCAGAATATTACATTATATCGAATGTAGATATAGTACCAATGATATTGTTATTAAATGTACATTGATCTGTGGGAATGAATCAGTATATTACATTATATCGAGTGTACATATAGTACTAATGATATTGGTATTATATGTACACTGATCTGTTGGAATGAATCTGTACATGACATTATATCTATTGTAGATATAGTGCTAATGATGTTGTTATTAAATGTACATTGATCTGTGTGTAGTAACCAGTATATTACAATATATCTAATGTAGATATGATAATAATAATATTGTTATTAATTGTATATTACATATCTAATGTAGATATAGTACTAATGATATTGGCATTAAATATACTTTGATCTGTGGGAATGAATCAGTATATTACATTATATCGAATGTAGATATAGTACGAATGATATTGTTATTAAATCTACATTACATATCTAATGTAGGTATAGTACTAATGATATTGGTATTATATGTACATTGATCTGTGGGAATGAATCAGTATATTACATTATACCTTATGTAGATATAGTGCTAATGATATTGTTATTAAATGTACATTGATCTGTGGGAATGAAACAGTATATTACATTATATCGAATGTAGACATAGTGCTAATGATATTGGTATTATATGTACATTGATCTGTGGGAATGAATCAGTATATTACATTATACCTCATGTAGATATAGTGCTAATGATATTGTTATTAAATGAACATTGATCTGTGGGAACGAACCAGTATATTACATTATATCGAATGTACATATAGTACTAATGATATTGGTATTATATGTACACTGATCTGTTGGAATGAATCTGTACATGACATTATATCTATTGTAGATATAGAAATAATGATATTGTTATTAAATGTACATTGATCTGTGGGAATGAATCAGTATATTACATTATATCGAATGTAGATATAGTGCTAATGATGTTGTTATTAAATGTACATTGATTTGTGTGTAGTAACCAGTATATTACATTATATCGAATGTAGATATAGTTCTAATGATGTTGTTCTTAAATGTACATTGATCTGTGGGTAGTAGTCAGTATATTATATTATATCTAATGTAGATATGGTACTAATGATATTGTTATTAAATGTACATTGATCTGTGGGAATGAATCAGTGTATTACATTTTACCGAATGTAGATATAGTGCTAATGATGTTGTTATTAAATGTACATTGATCTGTGTGTAGTAACCAGTATATTTCATTATATCTAATGTAGATATGATAATAATAATATTGTTATTAATTGTATATTACATATCTAATGTAGATATAGTACTAATGATATTGGCATTAAATATACTTTGATCTGTGGGAATGAATCAGTATATTACATTATATCGAATGTAGATATAGTACTAATGATATTGTTATTAAATCTACATTACATATCTAATGTAGGTATAGTACTAATGATATTGTTATTAAATGTACATTGATCTGTGGGAATGAATCAGTATATTACATTATACCTAATGTAGATATAGTAATAATGATATTGTTATTAAATGTACATTGATCTGTGGGAATGAATCAGTATATTACATTATATCGAATGTAGATATAGTACTAATGATATTGTTATTAAATCTACATTACATATCTAATGTAGGTATAGTACTAATGATATTGGTATTATATGTACATTGATCTGTGGGAATGAATCAGTATATTACATTATACCTCATGTAGATATAGCGCTAATGATATTGTTATTAAATGAACATTGGTCTGTGGGAATGAATCAGTATATTACATTATATCGAATGTAGATATAGTGCTAATGATATTGTTATTAAATGAACATTGATCTGTGGGAATGAATCAGTATATTACATTATATCGAATGTAGATATAGTCCCAATGATATTGTTATTAAGTGTACATTGATCTGTGGGAATGAATCAGTATATTACATTATATCGAATGTACATATATTACTAATGATATTGGTATTATATGTACATTGATCTGTGGGAATGAATCAGAATATTGCATTATTTCGAATGTAGATATAGTACCAATGATATTGTTATTAAATGTACATTGATCTGTGGGAATGAATCAGTATATTACATTATATCGAATGTAGATCTAGTACAAGTGATGGTGTTATTAAATGTACATTGATGTGTGGGTAGTAATCAGTATATTACATTATATCTAATGTAGATATGATAATAATAATATTGTTATTAATTGTATATTACATATCTGATGTAGATATAGTACTAACGATATTAACATTAAATGTACATTGATCTGTGGGAATGAATCAGTATATTACATTATACCTCATGTAGATATAGTGCTAATGATATTGTTATTAAATGAACATTGATCTGTGGGAATGAATCAGTATATTACATTATATCGAATGTAGATATAGTCCCAATGATATTGTTATTAACTGTACATTGATCTGTGGGAATGAATCAGTATATTACATTATATCGAATGTACATATAGTACTAATGATATTGGTATTATATGTACATTGTTCTGTTGGAATGAATCTGTACATGACATTATATCTATTGTAGATATAGTAACAATGGTATTGTTATTAAATGTACATTGATCTGTGGGAATGAATCAGTATAATACATTATATCGAATGTAGATATAGTACTAATGATATTCTTATTCAATCTACATTACATATCTAATGTAGGTATAGTACTAATGATATTGGTATTATATGTACATTGATCTGTGGGAACGAATCAGTATATTACATTATATCGAATGTACATATAGTACTAATGATATTGGTATTATATGTACACTGATCTGTTGGAATGAATCTGTACATGACATTATATCTATTGTAGATATAGTAATAATGATATTGTTATTAAATGTACATTGATCTGTGGGAATGAATCAGTATAATACATTATATCGAATGTAGATATAGTACTAATGATATTGTTACTAAATCTACATTACATATCTAATGTAGGTATAGTACTAATGATATTGGTATTATATGTACATTGATCTGTGGGAATGAATCAGTGTATTACATTATATCGAATGTAGATATAGTGCTAATGATGTTGTTATTAAATGTACATTGATCTGTGTGTAGTAACCAGTATATTACATTATATCTAATGTAGATATGATGATAATAATATTGTTATTAATTGTATATTACATATCTAATGTAGATATAGTACTAATGATATTCGCATTAAATATACTTTGATCTGTGGGAATGAATCAGTATATTACATTATAACGAATGTAGATATAGTACTAATGACATTGTTATTAAATCTACATTACATATCTAATGTAGGTATAGTACTAATGATATTGGTATTATATGTACATTGATCTGTGGGAATGAATCAGTATATTACATTATACCGCATGTAGATATAGTGCTAATGATATTGTTATTAAATGAACATTGATCTGTGGGAATGAATCAGTATATTACATTATATCGAATGTAGATATAGTACTAATGATATTGGTATTAAATGTACATTGATCTGTGGGAAGGAATCCGTATATTACATTATACCTAATGTAGATATGGTAATAACGATATTGTTTTTAAATGTACATTGATCTGTGTGAATGAAGCAGTATATTACATTATATCTCAGGCAGATATTTTGCTAATGATATTGTTATTAAATGAACATTGATCTGTGGGAATGAATCAGTATATTACATTATACCTCATGTAGATATAGTGCTAATGATATTGTTATTAAATGAACATTGATCTGTGGGAATGAATCAGTATATTACATTATATCGAATGTAGATATAGTACGAATGATATTGTTATTAAATCTACATTACATATCTAATGTAGGTATAGTACTAATGATATTGGTATTATATGTACATTGATCTGTGGGAATGAATCAGTATATTACATTATACCTCATGTAGATATAGTGCTAATAATATTGTTATAAAATGTACATTGATCTGTGGGAATGAATCAGTATATTACATTATATCGAATGTAGATATAGTGCTAATGATGTTGTTACTAAATGTACATTGATCTGTGGGTAGTAGTCAGTATATTACATTATAACTAATGTAGATATGATAATAATAATATTGTTATTAATTGTGTATTACATATCTAACGTAGATATAGTACTAATGATATTGACATTAAATGTACTTTGATCTGTGGGAATGAATCAGTATATTACATTATATCTAATGTAGATATATTACTAATGATATTGTTATTAAATGTACATTGATCGGTAGGAATGAATCAGAATATTACATTATATCGAATGTAGATATAGTACCAATGATATTGTTATTAAATGTACATTGATCTGTGGGAATGAATCAGTATATTACATTATATCGAATGTAGATATAGTACAAGTGATGGTGTTATTAAATGTACATTGATCTGTGGGTAGTAATCAGTATATTACATTATATCTAATGTAGATATGATAATAATAATATTGTTATTAATTGTATATTACATATCTGATGTAGATATAGTACTAATGATATTAACATTAAATGTACATTGATCTGTGGGAATGGATCAGTATATTACATTATACCTCATGTAGATATAGTGCTAATGATATTGTTATTAAATGAACATTGATCTGTGGGAATGAATCACTATATTACATTATATCGAATGTAGATATAGTCCCAATGATATTGTTATTAAGTGTACATTGATCTGTGGGAATGAATCAGTATATTACATTATATCGAATGTACATATAGTACTAATGATGTTGGTATTATATGTACATTGTTCTGTTGGAATGAATCTGTACATGACATTATATCTATTGTAGATATAGTAATAATGGTATTGTTATTAAATGTACATTGATCTGTGGGAATGAATCAGTATAATACATTATATCGAATGTAGATATAGTACTAATGATATTGTTATTAAATCTACATTACATATCTAATGTAGGTATAGTACTAATGATATTGGTATTATATGTACATTGATCTGTGGGAATGAATCAGTGTATTACATTATATCGAATGTAGATATAGTGCTAATGATGTTGTTATTAAATGTACATTGATCTGTGGGAATGAATCAGTATAATACATTATATCGAATGTAGATATAGTACTAATGATATTGTTATTCAATCTACATTACATATCTAATGTAGGTATAGTACTAATGATATTGGTATTATATGTACATTGATCTGTGGGAATGAATCAGTGTATTACATTATATCGAATGTAGATATAGTGCTAGTGATGTTGTTATTAAATGTACATTGATCTGTGTGTAGTATCCAGTATATTGCATTATATCTAATGTAGATATGATACTAATATTATTGTTATTAATTGTATATTACATATCTAATGTAGATATAGTACTAATGATATTGGCATTAAATATACATTGATCTGTGGGAATGAATCAGTATATTACATTATACCTTATGTAGATATAGTGCTAATGATATTGTTATTAAATGTGCATTGATCTGTGGGAATGAATCAGTATATTACATTATATCGAAAGTAGATATTGTACCAATGATATTGTTATTAAATGTACATTGATCTGTGGGAATGAATCAGTATATTACATTATATCGAATGTAGATATAGTACAAGTAATGGTGTTATTAAATGTACATTGATCTGTGGGAATAAATCAGTATATTACATTATATCGAATGTAGATATATTACAAGTGATGGTGTTAATAAATGTACATTGATCTGTGGGTAGTAATCAGTATATTACATTATATCTAATGTAGATATGATAATAATAATATTGTTATTAATTGTATATTACATATCTAATGTAGATATAGTACTAATGATATTAACATTAAATGTACATTGATCTGTGGGAATGAATCAGTATATTACGTTATACCTCATGTAGATATAGTGCTAATGATATTGTTATTAAATGTACATTGATCTGTGGGAATGAATCAGTATAATACATTATATCGAATGTAGATATAGTACTAATGATATTGTTATTAACTCTACATTACATATCTAATGTAGGTATAGTACTAATGATATTGGTATTATATGTACATTGATCTGTGGGAATGAATCAGTATATTACATTATATCGAGTGTACATATAGTACTAATGATATTGGTATTATATGTACATTGTTCTGTTGGAATGAATCTGTACATGACATTATATCTATTGTAGATATAGTAATAATGGTATTGTTATTAAATGTACATTGATCTGTGGGAATGAATCAGTATAATACATTATATCGTATGTAGATATAGTACTAATGATATTGTTATTCAATCTACATTACATATCTAATGTAGGTATAGTACTAATGATATTGGTATGATATGTACATTGATCTGTGGGAATGAATCAGTATATTACATTATATCGAATGTAGATATAGTGCTAATGATGTTGTTATTAAATGTACATTGATTTGTGGGTAATAATCAGTATATCACATTATATCTAATGTAGATATGATAATAATAATATTGTTATTAATTGTATATTACATATCTAATGTAGATATAGTACTAATGATATTAACATTAAATGTACATTGATCTGTGTGAATGAATCAGTATATTACTTTATACCTCATGTAGATATAGTGCTAATGATATTGTTATTAAATGTACATTGATCTGTGGGAATGAATCAGTATATTACATTATATCGAATGTAGATATAGTACTAATGATATTAACATTAAATGTACATTGATCTGTGTGGATGAATCAGTATATTACATTATACCTCATGTAGATATAGTGCTAATGATATTGTTATTAAATGTACATTGATCTGTGGGAATGAATCAGTATATTACATTATATCGAATGTAGATATAGTGCTAATGATGTTGTTATTAAATGTACATTGATCTGTGGGTAGTAATCAGTATATTACATTATATCTAATGTAGATATGATAATAATAATATTGTTATTAATTGTATATTACATATCTAATGTAGATATAGTACTAATGATATTAACATTAAATGTACATTGATCTGTGGGAATGAATCAGTATATTACATTATATCGAATGTAGATATAGTGCTAATGATGTTGTTATTAAATGTACATTGATCTGTGTGTAGTAACCAGTATATTGCATTATATCTAATGTAGATATGATAATAATAATATTGTTATTAATTGTATATTACATATCTAATGTAGATATAGTACTAATGATATTGGCATTAAATATACTTTGATCTGTGGGAATGAATCAGTATATTACATTATATCGAATGTAGATATAGTACGAATGATATTGTTATTAAATCTACATGAAAATCTAATGTAGGTATAGTACTAATGATATTGGTATTATATGTACATTGATCTGTGGGAATGAATCAGTATATTACATTATACCTCATGTAGATATGTTGCTAATGATATTGTTATTAAATGTACATTGATCTGTGGGAATGAATCAGTATATAAAATTATATCGAATGTAGATATAGTTCTAACGATATTGTTATTAAATCTACATTACATATCTAATGTAGGTATAGTACTAATGATATTGTTATTAAATGTGCATTGATCTGTGGGAACGAATCAGTATATTACATTATATCTAATGTAGATATATTACTAATGATATTGTTATTAAATGTACATTGATCTGTAGGAATCAATCAGTATATTACATTTTATCGAATGTAGATATAGTACCAATGATATTGTTATTAAATGTACATTGATCTGTGGGAATGAATCAGTATATTACATTATATCGAATGTAGATATAGTACAAGTGATGGTGTTATTAAATGTACATTGATCTGTGGGTAGTAATCAGTATATTACATTATATCTAATGTAGATATGATAATAATAATATTGTTATTAATTGTATATTACATATCTAATGTAGATATAGTACTAATGATATTAACATTAAATGTACATTGATCTGTGGGAATGAATCAGTATATTACATTATACCTCATGTAGATATAGTGCTAATGATATTGTTATTAAATGAACATTGATCTATGGGAATGAATCAGTATATTACATTATATCTAATGTAGATATATTACTAATGATATTGTTATTAAATGTACATTGATCTGTGGGAATGAATCAGAATATTACATTATATCGAATGTAGATATAGTACCAATGATATTGTTATTAAATGTACATTGATCTGTGGGAATGAATCAGTATATTACATTATATCGAGTGTACATATAGTACTAATGATATTGGTATTATATGTACACTGATCTGTTGGAATGAATCTGTACATGACATTATATCTATTGTAGATATAGTGCTAATGATGTTGTTATTAAATGTACATTGATCTGTGTGTAGTAACCAGTATATTACAATATATCTAATGTAGATATGATAATAATAATATTGTTATTAATTGTATATTACATATCTAATGTAGATATAGTACTAATGATATTGGCATTAAATATACTTTGATCTGTGGGAATGAATCAGTATATTACATTATATCGAATGTAGATATAGTACGAATGATATTGTTATTAAATCTACATTACATATCTAATGTAGGTATAGTACTAATGATATTGGTATTATATGTACATTGATCTGTGGGAATGAATCAGTATATTACATTATACCTTATGTAGATATAGTGCTAATGATATTGTTATTAAATGTACATTGATCTGTGGGAATGAAACAGTATATTACATTATATCGAATGTAGACATAGTGCTAATGATATTGGTATTATATGTACATTGATCTGTGGGAATGAATCAGTATATTACATTATACCTCATGTAGATATAGTGCTAATGATATTGTTATTAAATGAACATTGATCTGTGGGAATGAATCAGTATAATACATTATATCGAATGTAGATATAGTACTAATGATATTGTTATTAACTCTACATTACATATCTAATGTAGGTATAGTACTAATGATATTGGTATTAACTCTACATTACATATCTAATGTAGGTATAGTACTAATGATATTGGTATTATATGTACATTGATCTGTGGGAATGAATCAGTATATTACATTATATCGAGTGTACATATAGTACTAATGATATTGGTATTATATGTACATTGTTCTGTTGGAATGAATCTGTACATGACATTATATCTATTGTAGATATAGTAATAATGGTATTGTTATTAAATGTACATTGATCTGTGGGAATGAATCAGTATAATACATTATATCGTATGTAGATATAGTACTAATGATATTGTTATTCAATCTACATTACATATCTAATGTAGGTATAGTACTAATGATATTGGTATGATATGTACATTGATCTGTGGGAATGAATCAGTATATTACATTATATCGAATGTAGATATAGTGCTAATGATGTTGTTATTAAATGTACATTGATTTGTGGGTAATAATCAGTATATCACATTATATCTAATGTAGATATGATAATAATAATATTGTTATTAATTGTATATTACATATCTAATGTAGATATAGTACTAATGATATTAACATTAAATGTACATTGATCTGTGTGAATGAATCAGTATATTACTTTATACCTCATGTAGATATAGTGCTAATGATATTGTTATTAAATGTACATTGATCTGTGGGAATGAATCAGTATATTACATTATATCGAATGTAGATATAGTACTAATGATATTAACATTAAATGTACATTGATCTGTGTGGATGAATCAGTATATTACATTATACCTCATGTAGATATAGTGCTAATGATATTGTTATTAAATGTACATTGATCTGTGGGAATGAATCAGTATATTACATTATATCGAATGTAGATATAGTGCTAATGATGTTGTTATTAAATGTACATTGATCTGTGGGTAGTAATCAGTATATTACATTATATCTAATGTAGATATGATAATAATAATATTGTTATTAATTGTATATTACATATCTAATGTAGATATAGTACTAATGATATTAACATTAAATGTACATTGATCTGTGGGAATGAATCAGTATATTACATTATATCGAATGTAGATATAGTGCTAATGATGTTGTTATTAAATGTACATTGATCTGTGTGTAGTAACCAGTATATTGCATTATATCTAATGTAGATATGATAATAATAATATTGTTATTAATTGTATATTACATATCTAATGTAGATATAGTACTAATGATATTGGCATTAAATATACTTTGATCTGTGGGAATGAATCAGTATATTACATTATATCGAATGTAGATATAGTACGAATGATATTGTTATTAAATCTACATGAAAATCTAATGTAGGTATAGTACTAATGATATTGGTATTATATGTACATTGATCTGTGGGAATGAATCAGTATATTACATTATACCTCATGTAGATATGTTGCTAATGATATTGTTATTAAATGTACATTGATCTGTGGGAATGAATCAGTATATAAAATTATATCGAATGTAGATATAGTTCTAACGATATTGTTATTAAATCTACATTACATATCTAATGTAGGTATAGTACTAATGATATTGTTATTAAATGTGCATTGATCTGTGGGAACGAATCAGTATATTACATTATATCTAATGTAGATATATTACTAATGATATTGTTATTAAATGTACATTGATCTGTAGGAATCAATCAGTATATTACATTTTATCGAATGTAGATATAGTACCAATGATATTGTTATTAAATGTACATTGATCTGTGGGAATGAATCAGTATATTACATTATATCGAATGTAGATATAGTACAAGTGATGGTGTTATTAAATGTACATTGATCTGTGGGTAGTAATCAGTATATTACATTATATCTAATGTAGATATGATAATAATAATATTGTTATTAATTGTATATTACATATCTAATGTAGATATAGTACTAATGATATTAACATTAAATGTACATTGATCTGTGGGAATGAATCAGTATATTACATTATACCTCATGTAGATATAGTGCTAATGATATTGTTATTAAATGAACATTGATCTATGGGAATGAATCAGTATATTACATTATATCTAATGTAGATATATTACTAATGATATTGTTATTAAATGTACATTGATCTGTGGGAATGAATCAGAATATTACATTATATCGAATGTAGATATAGTACCAATGATATTGTTATTAAATGTACATTGATCTGTGGGAATGAATCAGTATATTACATTATATCGAGTGTACATATAGTACTAATGATATTGGTATTATATGTACACTGATCTGTTGGAATGAATCTGTACATGACATTATATCTATTGTAGATATAGTGCTAATGATGTTGTTATTAAATGTACATTGATCTGTGTGTAGTAACCAGTATATTACAATATATCTAATGTAGATATGATAATAATAATATTGTTATTAATTGTATATTACATATCTAATGTAGATATAGTACTAATGATATTGGCATTAAATATACTTTGATCTGTGGGAATGAATCAGTATATTACATTATATCGAATGTAGATATAGTACGAATGATATTGTTATTAAATCTACATTACATATCTAATGTAGGTATAGTACTAATGATATTGGTATTATATGTACATTGATCTGTGGGAATGAATCAGTATATTACATTATACCTTATGTAGATATAGTGCTAATGATATTGTTATTAAATGTACATTGATCTGTGGGAATGAAACAGTATATTACATTATATCGAATGTAGACATAGTGCTAATGATATTGGTATTATATGTACATTGATCTGTGGGAATGAATCAGTATATTACATTATACCTCATGTAGATATAGTGCTAATGATATTGTTATTAAATGAACATTGATCTGTGGGAACGAACCAGTATATTACATTATATCGAATGTACATATAGTACTAATGATATTGGTATTATATGTACACTGATCTGTTGGAATGAATCTGTACATGACATTATATCTATTGTAGATATAGAAATAATGATATTGTTATTAAATGTACATTGATCTGTGGGAATGAATCAGTATATTACATTATATCGAATGTAGATATAGTGCTAATGATGTTGTTATTAAATGTACATTGATTTGTGTGTAGTAACCAGTATATTACATTATATCGAATGTAGATATAGTTCTAATGATGTTGTTCTTAAATGTACATTGATCTGTGGGTAGTAGTCAGTATATTATATTATATCTAATGTAGATATGGTACTAATGATATTGTTATTAAATGTACATTGATCTGTGGGAATGAATCAGTGTATTACATTTTACCGAATGTAGATATAGTGCTAATGATGTTGTTATTAAATGTACATTGATCTGTGTGTAGTAACCAGTATATTTCATTATATCTAATGTAGATATGATAATAATAATATTGTTATTAATTGTATATTACATATCTAATGTAGATATAGTACTAATGATATTGGCATTAAATATACTTTGATCTGTGGGAATGAATCAGTATATTACATTATATCGAATGTAGATATAGTACTAATGATATTGTTATTAAATCTACATTACATATCTAATGTAGGTATAGTACTAATGATATTGTTATTAAATGTACATTGATCTGTGGGAATGAATCAGTATATTACATTATACCTAATGTAGATATAGTAATAATGATATTGTTATTAAATGTACATTGATCTGTGGGAATGAATCAGTATATTACATTATATCGAATGTAGATATAGTACTAATGATATTGTTATTAAATCTACATTACATATCTAATGTAGGTATAGTACTAATGATATTGGTATTATATGTACATTGATCTGTGGGAATGAATCAGTATATTACATTATACCTCATGTAGATATAGCGCTAATGATATTGTTATTAAATGAACATTGGTCTGTGGGAATGAATCAGTATATTACATTATATCGAATGTAGATATAGTGCTAATGATATTGTTATTAAATGAACATTGATCTGTGGGAATGAATCAGTATATTACATTATATCGAATGTAGATATAGTCCCAATGATATTGTTATTAAGTGTACATTGATCTGTGGGAATGAATCAGTATATTACATTATATCGAATGTACATATAGTACTAATGATATTGGTATTATATGTACATTGATCTGTGGGAATGAATCATAATATTGCATTATTTCGAATGTAGATATAGTACCAATGATATTGTTATTAAATGTACATTGATCTGTGGGAATGAATCAGTATATTACATTATATCGAATGTAGATCTAGTACAAGTGATGGTGTTATTAAATGTACATTGATGTGTGGGTAGTAATCAGTATATTACATTATATCTAATGTAGATATGATAATAATAATATTGTTATTAATTGTATATTACATATCTGATGTAGATATAGTACTAACGATATTAACATTAAATGTACATTGATCTGTGGGAATGAATCAGTATATTACATTATACCTCATGTAGATATAGTGCTAATGATATTGTTATTAAATGAACATTGATCTGTGGGAATGAATCAGTACATTACATTATATCGAATGTAGATATAGTCCCAATGATATTGTTATTAACTGTACATTGATCTGTGGGAATGAATCAGTATATTACATTATATCGAATGTACATATAGTACTAATGATATTGGTATTATATGTACATTGTTCTGTTGGAATGAATCTGTACATGACATTATATCTATTGTAGATATAGTAACAATGGTATTGTTATTAAATGTACATTGATCTGTGGGAATGAATCAGTATAATACATTATATCGAATGTAGATATAGTACTAATGATATTCTTATTCAATCTACATTACATATCTAATGTAGGTATAGTACTAATGATATTGGTATTATATGTACATTGATCTGTGGGAACGAATCAGTATATTACATTATATCGAATGTACATATAGTACTAATGATATTGGTATTATATGTACACTGATCTGTTGGAATGAATCTGTACATGACATTATATCTATTGTAGATATAGTAATAATGATATTGTTATTAAATGTACATTGATCTGTGGGAATGAATCAGTATAATACATTATATCGAATGTAGATATAGTACTAATGATATTGTTACTAAATCTACATTACATATCTAATGTAGGTATAGTACTAATGATATTGGTATTATATGTACATTGATCTGTGGGAATGAATCAGTGTATTACATTATATCGAATGTAGATATAGTGCTAATGATGTTGTTATTAAATGTACATTGATCT
The DNA here is from genome assembly GCF_051020975.1 of Osmia lignaria lignaria. Taxonomy (NCBI): domain Eukaryota; kingdom Metazoa; phylum Arthropoda; class Insecta; order Hymenoptera; family Megachilidae; genus Osmia; species Osmia lignaria. Next base: position 1,782,328 of record NC_135036.1, read on the forward strand.
GTGTGTAGTAACCAGTATATTACATTATATCTAATGTAGATATGATGATAATAATATTGTTATTAATTGTATATTACATATCTAATGTAGATATAGTACTAATGATATTCGCATTAAATATACTTTGATCTGTGGGAATGAATCAGTATATTACATTATAACGAATGTAGATATAGTACTAATGACATTGTTATTAAATCTACATTACATATCTAATGTAGGTATAGTACTAATGATATTGGTATTATATGTACATTGATCTGTGGGATTGAATCAGTATATTACATTATACCGCATGTAGATATAGTGCTAATGATATTGTTATTAAATGAACATTGATCTGTGGGAATGAATCAGTATATTACATTATATCGAATGTAGATATAGTACTAATGATATTGGTATTAAATGTACATTGATCTGTGGGAAGGAATCCGTATATTACATTATACCTAATGTAGATATGGTAATAACGATATTGTTTTTAAATGTACATTGATCTGTGTGAATGAAGCAGTATATTACATTATATCTCAGGCAGATATTTTGCTAATGATATTGTTATTAAATGAACATTGATCTGTGGGAATGAATCAGTATATTACATTATACCTCATGTAGATATAGTGCTAATGATATTGTTATTAAATGAACATTGATCTGTGGGAATGAATCAGTATATTACATTATATCGAATGTAGATATAGTACGAATGATATTGTTATTAAATCTACATTACATATCTAATGTAGGTATAGTACTAATGATATTGGTATTATATGTACATTGATCTGTGGGAATGAATCAGTATATTACATTATACCTCATGTAGATATAGTGCTAATAATATTGTTATAAAATGTACATTGATCTGTGGGAATGAATCAGTATATTACATTATATCGAATGTAGATATAGTGCTAATGATGTTGTTACTAAATGTACATTGATCTGTGGGTAGTAGTCAGTATATTACATTATAACTAATGTAGATATGATAATAATAATATTGTTATTAATTGTGTATTACATATCTAACGTAGATATAGTACTAATGATATTGACATTAAATGTACTTTGATCTGTGGGAATGAATCAGTATATTACATTATATCTAATGTAGATATATTACTAATGATATTGTTATTAAATGTACATTGATCGGTAGGAATGAATCAGAATATTACATTATATCGAATGTAGATATAGTACCAATGATATTGTTATTAAATGTACATTGATCTGTGGGAATGAATCAGTATATTACATTATATCGAATGTAGATATAGTACAAGTGATGGTGTTATTAAATGTACATTGATCTGTGGGTAGTAATCAGTATATTACATTATATCTAATGTAGATATGATAATAATAATATTGTTATTAATTGTATATTACATATCTGATGTAGATATAGTACTAATGATATTAACATTAAATGTACATTGATCTGTGGGAATGGATCAGTATATTACATTATACCTCATGTAGATATAGTGCTAATGATATTGTTATTAAATGAACATTGATCTGTGGGAATGAATCACTATATTACATTATATCGAATGTAGATATAGTCCCAATGATATTGTTATTAAGTGTACATTGATCTGTGGGAATGAATCAGTATATTACATTATATCGAATGTACATATAGTACTAATGATGTTGGTATTATATGTACATTGTTCTGTTGGAATGAATCTGTACATGACATTATATCTATTGTAGATATAGTAATAATGGTATTGTTATTAAATGTACATTGATCTGTGGGAATGAATCAGTATAATACATTATATCGAATGTAGATATAGTACTAATGATATTGTTATTAAATCTACATTACATATCTAATGTAGGTATAGTACTAATGATATTGGTATTATATGTACATTGATCTGTGGGAATGAATCAGTGTATTACATTATATCGAATGTAGATATAGTGCTAATGATGTTGTTATTAAATGTACATTGATCTGTGGGAATGAATCAGTATAATACATTATATCGAATGTAGATATAGTACTAATGATATTGTTATTCAATCTACATTACATATCTAATGTAGGTATAGTACTAATGATATTGGTATTATATGTACATTGATCTGTGGGAATGAATCAGTGTATTACATTATATCGAATGTAGATATAGTGCTAGTGATGTTGTTATTAAATGTACATTGATCTGTGTGTAGTATCCAGTATATTGCATTATATCTAATGTAGATATGATACTAATATTATTGTTATTAATTGTATATTACATATCTAATGTAGATATAGTACTAATGATATTGGCATTAAATATACATTGATCTGTGGGAATGAATCAGTATATTACATTATACCTTATGTAGATATAGTGCTAATGATATTGTTATTAAATGTGCATTGATCTGTGGGAATGAATCAGTATATTACATTATATCGAAAGTAGATATTGTACCAATGATATTGTTATTAAATGTACATTGATCTGTGGGAATGAATCAGTATATTACATTATATCGAATGTAGATATAGTACAAGTAATGGTGTTATTAAATGTACATTGATCTGTGGGAATAAATCAGTATATTACATTATATCGAATGTAGATATATTACAAGTGATGGTGTTAATAAATGTACATTGATCTGTGGGTAGTAATCAGTATATTACATTATATCTAATGTAGATATGATAATAATAATATTGTTATTAATTGTATATTACATATCTAATGTAGATATAGTACTAATGATATTAACATTAAATGTACATTGATCTGTGGGAATGAATCAGTATATTACGTTATACCTCATGTAGATATAGTGCTAATGATATTGTTATTAAATGTACATTGATCTGTGGGAATGAATCAGTATAATACATTATATCGAATGTAGATATAGTACTAATGATATTGTTATTAACTCTACATTACATATCTAATGTAGGTATAGTACTAATGATATTGGTATTATATGTACATTGATCTGTGGGAATGAATCAGTATATTACATTATATCGAGTGTACATATAGTACTAATGATATTGGTATTATATGTACATTGTTCTGTTGGAATGAATCTGTACATGACATTATATCTATTGTAGATATAGTAATAATGGTATTGTTATTAAATGTACATTGATCTGTGGGAATGAATCAGTATAATACATTATATCGTATGTAGATATAGTACTAATGATATTGTTATTCAATCTACATTACATATCTAATGTAGGTATAGTACTAATGATATTGGTATGATATGTACATTGATCTGTGGGAACGAACCAGTATATTACATTATATCGAATGTACATATAGTACTAATGATATTGGTATTATATGTACACTGATCTGTTGGAATGAATCTGTACATGACATTATATCTATTGTAGATATAGAAATAATGATATTGTTATTAAATGTACATTGATCTGTGGGAATGAATCAGTATATTACATTATATCGAATGTAGATATAGTGCTAATGATGTTGTTATTAAATGTACATTGATTTGTGGGTAATAATCAGTATATCACATTATATCTAATGTAGATATGATAATAATAATATTGTTATTAATTGTATATTACATATCTAATGTAGATATAGTACTAATGATATTAACATTAAATGTACATTGATCTGTGTGAATGAATCAGTATATTACTTTATACCTCATGTAGATATAGTGCTAATGATATTGTTATTAAATGTACATTGATCTGTGGGAATGAATCAGTATATTACATTATATCGAATGTAGATATAGTACTAATGATATTAACATTAAATGTACATTGATCTGTGTGGATGAATCAGTATATTACATTATACCTCATGTAGATATAGTGCTAATGATATTGTTATTAAATGTACATTGATCTGTGGGAATGAATCAGTATATTACATTATATCGAATGTAGATATAGTGCTAATGATGTTGTTATTAAATGTACATTGATCTGTGGGTAGTAATCAGTATATTACATTATATCTAATGTAGATATGATAATAATAATATTGTTATTAATTGTATATTACATATCTAATGTAGATATAGTACTAATGATATTAACATTAAATGTACATTGATCTGTGGGAATGAATCAGTATATTACATTATATCGAATGTAGATATAGTGCTAATGATGTTGTTATTAAATGTACATTGATCTGTGTGTAGTAACCAGTATATTGCATTATATCTAATGTAGATATGATAATAATAATATTGTTATTAATTGTATATTACATATCTAATGTAGATATAGTACTAATGATATTGGCATTAAATATACTTTGATCTGTGGGAATGAATCAGTATATTACATTATATCGAATGTAGATATAGTACGAATGATATTGTTATTAAATCTACATGAAAATCTAATGTAGGTATAGTACTAATGATATTGGTATTATATGTACATTGATCTGTGGGAATGAATCAGTATATTACATTATACCTCATGTAGATATGTTGCTAATGATATTGTTATTAAATGTACATTGATCTGTGGGAATGAATCAGTATATAAAATTATATCGAATGTAGATATAGTTCTAACGATATTGTTATTAAATCTACATTACATATCTAATGTAGGTATAGTACTAATGATATTGTTATTAAATGTGCATTGATCTGTGGGAACGAATCAGTATATTACATTATATCTAATGTAGATATATTACTAATGATATTGTTATTAAATGTACATTGATCTGTAGGAATCAATCAGTATATTACATTTTATCGAATGTAGATATAGTACCAATGATATTGTTATTAAATGTACATTGATCTGTGGGAATGAATCAGTATATTACATTATATCGAATGTAGATATAGTACAAGTGATGGTGTTATTAAATGTACATTGATCTGTGGGTAGTAATCAGTATATTACATTATATCTAATGTAGATATGATAATAATAATATTGTTATTAATTGTATATTACATATCTAATGTAGATATAGTACTAATGATATTAACATTAAATGTACATTGATCTGTGGGAATGAATCAGTATATTACATTATACCTCATGTAGATATAGTGCTAATGATATTGTTATTAAATGAACATTGATCTATGGGAATGAATCAGTATATTACATTATATCTAATGTAGATATATTACTAATGATATTGTTATTAAATGTACATTGATCTGTGGGAATGAATCAGAATATTACATTATATCGAATGTAGATATAGTACCAATGATATTGTTATTAAATGTACATTGATCTGTGGGAATGAATCAGTATATTACATTATATCGAGTGTACATATAGTACTAATGATATTGGTATTATATGTACACTGATCTGTTGGAATGAATCTGTACATGACATTATATCTATTGTAGATATAGTGCTAATGATGTTGTTATTAAATGTACATTGATCTGTGTGTAGTAACCAGTATATTACAATATATCTAATGTAGATATGATAATAATAATATTGTTATTAATTGTATATTACATATCTAATGTAGATATAGTACTAATGATATTGGCATTAAATATACTTTGATCTGTGGGAATGAATCAGTATATTACATTATATCGAATGTAGATATAGTACGAATGATATTGTTATTAAATCTACATTACATATCTAATGTAGGTATAGTACTAATGATATTGGTATTATATGTACATTGATCTGTGGGAATGAATCAGTATATTACATTATACCTTATGTAGATATAGTGCTAATGATATTGTTATTAAATGTACATTGATCTGTGGGAATGAAACAGTATATTACATTATATCGAATGTAGACATAGTGCTAATGATATTGGTATTATATGTACATTGATCTGTGGGAATGAATCAGTATATTACATTATACCTCATGTAGATATAGTGCTAATGATATTGTTATTAAATGAACATTGATCTGTGGGAATGAATCAGTATATTACATTATATCGAATGTAGATATAGTACTAATGATATTGGTATTAAATGTACATTGATCTGTGGGAAGGAATCCGTATATTACATTATACCTAATGTAGATATGGTAATAACGATATTGTTTTTAAATGTACATTGATCTGTGTGAATGAAGCAGTATATTACATTATAAATCAGGCAGATATTTTGCTAATGATATTGTTATTAAATGTACATTGATCTGTGGGAATGAATCAGTATATTACATTATACCTAATGTAGATACAGTAATAATGATATTGTTATTAAATGTACATTGATCTGTGGGAATGAATCAGTATATTACATTATATCGGATGTAGATATAGTGCTAATGATGTTGTTACTAAATGTACATTGATCTGTGGGTAGTAGTCAGTATATTACATTATAACTAATGTAGATATGATAATAATAATATTGTTATTAATTGTGTATTACATATCTAACGTAGATATAGTACTAATGATATTGACATTAAATGTACTTTGATCTGTGGGAATGACTCAGTATATTACATTATATCTAATGTAGATATATTACTAATGATATTGTTATTAAATGTACATTGATCTGTAGGAATGAACCAGTATATTAAATTATATCGAATGTAGATATAGTACTAATGATATTGTTATTAAATCTACATTACATATCTAATGTAGGTATGCTACTAATGATATTGTTATTAAATGTACATTGATCTGTGGGAATGAATCAGTCTAATGCATTATATCTAATGTAGATATGGTAATAATAATATTGTTATTAACTGTACATTACATATCTAATGTAGATATAGTACTAATGATATTGGCATTAAATATACTTTGATCTGTGGGAATGAATCAGTATATTACATTATATCGAATGTAGATATAGTACTAATGATATTGGTACTATATGTACATTGATCTGTGGGAACGAATCAGTATATTACATTATATCGAATGTACATATAGTAATAATGATATTGGTATTATATGTACATTGATCTGTTGGAATGAATCTGTACATGACATTATATCTATTGTAGATAGAGTAATAATGATATTGTTATTAAATGTACATTGATCTGTGGGAATGAATCAGTATATTACATTATATCGAATGTAGATATAGTGCGAATGATGTTGTTATTAAATGTACATTGATTTGTGTGTAGTAACCAGTATATTACATTATATCTAATGTAGATATGATAATAATAATATTGTTATTAATTGTATATTACATATCTAATGTAGATATAGTACTAATGATATTGGCATTAAATATACTTTGATCTGGGGGAATGAATCAGTATATTACATTATATCGAATGTAGATATAGTACGAATGATATTGTTATTAAATCTACATTACATATCTAATGTAGGTATAGTACTAATGATATTGGTGTTATATGTACATTGATCTGTTGGAATGAATCTATACATGACATTATATCTATTGTAGATATAGTAATAATGATATTGTTATTAAATGTACATTGATCTGTGGGAATGAATCAGTATATTACATTATATCGAATGTAGATACAGTGCTAATGATATTGTTATTAAATGAACATTGATCATTGGGAATGAATCAGTATATTACATTATATCGAATGTAGATATAGTACTAACGATATTGTTATTAAATCTACATTACATATCTAATGTAGGTATAGTACTAATGATATTGTTATTAAATGTGCATTGATCTGTGGGAACGAATCAGTATATTACATTATATCTAATGTAGATATATTACTAATGATATTGTTATTAAATGTACAGTGATCTGTGGGAATGAATCAGTATATCACATTTTATCGAATGTAGATATAGTACCAATGATATTGTTATTAAATGTACATTGATCTGTGGGAATGAATCAGTATATTACATTATATCGAATGTAGATATAGTACAAGTGATGGTGTTATTAAATGTACATTGATGTGTGGGTAGTAATCAGTATATTACATTATATCTAATGTAGATATGATAATAATAATATTGTTATTAATTGTATATTACATATCTAATGTAGATATAGTACTAATGATATTAACATTAAATGTACATTGATCTGTGGGAATGAATCAGCATATTACATTATACCTCATGTAGATGTAGTGCTAATGATATTGTTATTAAATGAACATTGATCTGTGGGAATGAATCAGTATATTACATTATACCTCATGTAGATATAGTGCTAATGATATTGTTATTAAATGAACATTGATCTGTGGGAATGAATCAGTATATTACATTATATCGAATGTAGATATAGTACGAATGATATTGTTATTAAATCTACATTACATATCTAATGTAGGTATAGTACTAATGATATTGGTATTATATGTACATTGATCTGTGGGAATGAATCAGTATATTACATTATACCTCATGTAGATATAGTGCTAATGATATTGTTATAAAATGTACATTGATCTGTGGGAATGAATCAGTATATAACATTATATCGAATGTAGATATAGTACTAATGATATTGTTATTAAATCTATGTTACATATCTAATATAGGTATAGTACTAATGATATTGTTATTAAATGTGCATTGATCTGTGGGAACGAATCAGTATATTACATTATATCGAATGTAGATATAGTACTAATGATATTGTTATTTAATGTACATCGATCTGTGGGAATGAATCAGTCTATTACATTATATCTAATGTAGTTATGGTAATAATAATATTGTTATTAATTGTACATTACATATCTAATGTAGATGTAGTACTAATGATATTGGTGTTATATGTACATTGATCTGTTGGAATGAATCTGTACATGACATTATATCTATTGTAGATATAGTAATAATGATATTGTTATTAAATGTACATTGATCTGTGGGAATGAATCAGTATATTACATTATATCGAATGTAGATATAGTGCTAATGATGTTGTTATTAAATGTACATTGATCTGTGTGTAGAAACCAGTGTATTACATTATATCTAATGTAGATATGATAATAATAATATTGTTATTAATTGTATATTACATATCTAATGTAGATATAGTACTACTGATATTGGCATTAAATGTACATTGATCTGTGGGAATGAATCAGTCTATTACATTATATCGAATGTAGATATAGAACCAATGATATTGTTATTAAATGTACATTGATCTGTGGGAATGAACCAGTATATTAAATTATATCGAATGTAGATATAGTACTAATGATATTGTTATTAAATCTACATTACATATCTTATGTAGGTATGCTACTAATGATATTGTTATTAAATGTACATTGATCTGTGGGAATGAATCAGTCTAATGCATTATATCTAATGTAGATATGGTAATAATAATATTGTTATTAACTGTACATTACATATCTAATGTAGATATAGTACTAATGATATTGGCATTAAATATACTTTGATCTGTGGGAATGAATCAGTATATTACATTATATCGAATGTAGATATAGTACTAATGATATTGGTACTATATGTACATTGATCTGTGGGAACGAATCAGTATATTACATTATATCGAATGTACATATAGTAATAATGATATTGGTATTATATGTACATTGATCTGTTGGAATGAATCTGTACATGACATTATATCTATTGTAGATAGAGTAATAATGATATTGTTATTAAATGTACATTGATCTGTGGGAATGAATCAGTATATTACATTATATCGAATGTAGATATAGTGCTAATGATGTTGTTATTAAATGTACATTGATTTGTGTGTAGTAACCAGTATATTACATTATATCGAATGTAGATATAGTGCTAATGATGTTGTTCTTAAATGTACATTGATCTGTGGGTAGTAGTCAGTATATTATATTATATCTAATGTAGATATGGTACTAATGATATTGTTATTAAATGTACATTGATCTGTGGGAATGAATCAGTGTATTACATTTTACCGAATGTAGATATAGTGCTAATGATGTTGTTATTAAATGTACATTGATCTGTGTGTAGTAACCAGTGTATTTCATTATATCTAATGTAGATATGATAATAATAATATTGTTATTAATTGTATATTACATATCTAATGTAGATATAGTACTAATGATATTGGCATTAAATATACTTTGATCTGTGGGAATGAATCAGTATATTACATTATATCGAATGTAGATATAGTACTAATGATATTGTTATTAAATCTACATTACATATCTAATGTAGGTATAGTACTAATGATATTGTTATTAAATGTACATTGATCTGTGGGAATGAATCAGTATATTACATTATACCTAATGTAGATATAGTAATAATGATATTGTTATTAAATGTACATTGATCTGTGGGAATGAATCAGTATATTACATTATATCGAATGTAGATATAGTACTAATGATATTGTTATTAAATCTACATTACATATCTAATGTAGGTATAGTACTAATGATATCGGTATTATATGTACATTGATCTGTGGGAATGAATCAGTATATTACATTATACCTCATGTAGATATAGCGCTAATGATATTGTTATTAAATGAACATTGGTCTGTGGGAATGAATCAGTATATTACATTATATCGAATGTAGATATAGTGCTAATGATATTGTTATTAAATGAACATTGATCTGTGGGAATGAATCAGTATATTACATTATATCGAATGTAGATATAGTCCCAATGATATTGTTATTAAGTGTACATTGATCTGTGGGAATGAATCAGTATATTACATTATATCGAATGTACATATAGTACTAATGATATTGGTATTATATGTACATTGATCTGTGGGAATGAATCAGAATATTGCATTATTTCGAATGTAGATATAGTACCAATGATATTGTTATTAAATGTACATTGATCTGTGGGAATGAATCAGTATATTACATTATATCGAATGTAGATCTAGTACAAGTGATGGTGTTATTAAATGTACATTGATGTGTGGGTAGTAATCAGTATATTACATTATATCTAATGTAGATATGATAATAATAATATTGTTATTAATTGTATATTACATATCTGATGTAGATATAGTACTAATGATATTAACATTAAATGTACATTGATCTGTGGGAATGAATCAGTATATTACATTATACCTCATGTAGATATAGTGCTAATGATATTGTTATTAAATGAACATTGATCTGTGGGAATGAATCAGTATATTACATTATATCGAATGTAGATATAGTCCCAATGATATTGTTATTAACTGTACATTGATCTGTGGGAATGAATCAGTATATTACATTATATCGAATGTACATATAGTACTAATGATATTGGTATTATATGTACATTGTTCTGTTGGAATGAATCTGTACATGACATTATATCTATTGTAGATATAGTAATAATGGTATTGTTATTAAATGTACATTGATCTGTGGGAATGAATCAGTATATTACATTATACCTAATGTAGATACAGTAATAATGATATTGTTATTAAATGTACATTGATCTGTGGGAATGAATCAGTATATTACATTATATCGGATGTAGATATAGTGCTAATGATGTTGTTACTAAATGTACATTGATCTGTGGGTAGTAGTCAGTATATTACATTATAACTAATGTAGATATGATAATAATAATATTGTTATTAATTGTGTATTACATATCTAACGTAGATATAGTACTAATGATATTGACATTAAATGTACTTTGATCTGTGGGAATGACTCAGTATATTACATTATATCTAATGTAGATATATTACTAATGATATTGTTATTAAATGTACATTGATCTGTAGGAATGAACCAGTATATTAAATTATATCGAATGTAGATATAGTACTAATGATATTGTTATTAAATCTACATTACATATCTAATGTAGGTATGCTACTAATGATATTGTTATTAAATGTACATTGATCTGTGGGAATGAATCAGTCTAATGCATTATATCTAATGTAGATATGGTAATAATAATATTGTTATTAACTGTACATTACATATCTAATGTAGATATAGTACTAATGATATTGGCATTAAATATACTTTGATCTGTGGGAATGAATCAGTATATTACATTATATCGAATGTAGATATAGTACTAATGATATTGGTACTATATGTACATTGATCTGTGGGAACGAATCAGTATATTACATTATATCGAATGTACATATAGTAATAATGATATTGGTATTATATGTACATTGATCTGTTGGAATGAATCTGTACATGACATTATATCTATTGTAGATAGAGTAATAATGATATTGTTATTAAATGTACATTGATCTGTGGGAATGAATCAGTATATTACATTATATCGAATGTAGATATAGTGCGAATGATGTTGTTATTAAATGTACATTGATTTGTGTGTAGTAACCAGTATATTACATTATATCTAATGTAGATATGATAATAATAATATTGTTATTAATTGTATATTACATATCTAATGTAGATATAGTACTAATGATATTGGCATTAAATATACTTTGATCTGGGGGAATGAATCAGTATATTACATTATATCGAATGTAGATATAGTACGAATGATATTGTTATTAAATCTACATTACATATCTAATGTAGGTATAGTACTAATGATATTGGTGTTATATGTACATTGATCTGTTGGAATGAATCTATACATGACATTATATCTATTGTAGATATAGTAATAATGATATTGTTATTAAATGTACATTGATCTGTGGGAATGAATCAGTATATTACATTATATCGAATGTAGATACAGTGCTAATGATATTGTTATTAAATGAACATTGATCATTGGGAATGAATCAGTATATTACATTATATCGAATGTAGATATAGTACTAACGATATTGTTATTAAATCTACATTACATATCTAATGTAGGTATAGTACTAATGATATTGTTATTAAATGTGCATTGATCTGTGGGAACGAATCAGTATATTACATTATATCTAATGTAGATATAGTACAAGTGATGGTGTTATTAAATGTACATTGATGTGTGGGTAGTAATCAGTATATTACATTATATCTAATGTAGATATGATAATAATAATATTGTTATTAATTGTATATTACATATCTAATGTAGATATAGTACTAATGATATTAACATTAAATGTACATTGATCTGTGGGAATGAATCAGCATATTACATTATACCTCATGTAGATGTAGTGCTAATGATATTGTTATTAAATGAACATTGATCTGTGGGAATGAATCAGTATATTACATTATACCTCATGTAGATATAGTGCTAATGATATTGTTATTAAATGAACATTGATCTGTGGGAATGAATCAGTATATTACATTATATCGAATGTAGATATAGTACGAATGATATTGTTATTAAATCTACATTACATATCTAATGTAGGTATAGTACTAATGATATTGGTATTATATGTACATTGATCTGTGGGAATGAATCAGTATATTACATTATACCTCATGTAGATATAGTGCTAATGATATTGTTATAAAATGTACATTGATCTGTGGGAATGAATCAGTATATAACATTATATCGAATGTAGATATAGTACTAATGATATTGTTATTAAATCTATGTTACATATCTAATATAGGTATAGTACTAATGATATTGTTATTAAATGTGCATTGATCTGTGGGAACGAATCAGTATATTACATTATATCGAATGTAGATATAGTACTAATGATATTGTTATTTAATGTACATCGATCTGTGGGAATGAATCAGTCTATTACATTATATCTAATGTAGTTATGGTAATAATAATATTGTTATTAATTGTACATTACATATCTAATGTAGATGTAGTACTAATGATATTGGTGTTATATGTACATTGATCTGTTGGAATGAATCTGTACATGACATTATATCTATTGTAGATATAGTAATAATGATATTGTTATTAAATGTACATTGATCTGTGGGAATGAATCAGTATATTACATTATATCGAATGTAGATATAGTGCTAATGATGTTGTTATTAAATGTACATTGATCTGTGTGTAGAAACCAGTGTATTACATTATATCTAATGTAGATATGATAATAATAATATTGTTATTAATTGTATATTACATATCTAATGTAGATATAGTACTACTGATATTGGCATTAAATGTACATTGATCTGTGGGAATGAATCAGTCTATTACATTATATCGAATGTAGATATAGAACCAATGATATTGTTATTAAATGTACATTGATCTGTGGGAATGAACCAGTATATTAAATTATATCGAATGTAGATATAGTACTAATGATATTGTTATTAAATCTACATTACATATCTTATGTAGGTATGCTACTAATGATATTGTTATTAAATGTACATTGATCTGTGGGAATGAATCAGTCTAATGCATTATATCTAATGTAGATATGGTAATAATAATATTGTTATTAACTGTACATTACATATCTAATGTAGATATAGTACTAATGATATTGGCATTAAATATACTTTGATCTGTGGGAATGAATCAGTATATTACATTATATCGAATGTAGATATAGTACTAATGATATTGGTACTATATGTACATTGATCTGTGGGAACGAATCAGTATATTACATTATATCGAATGTACATATAGTAATAATGATATTGGTATTATATGTACATTGATCTGTTGGAATGAATCTGTACATGACATTATATCTATTGTAGATAGAGTAATAATGATATTGTTATTAAATGTACATTGATCTGTGGGAATGAATCAGTATATTACATTATATCGAATGTAGATATAGTGCTAATGATGTTGTTATTAAATGTACATTGATTTGTGTGTAGTAACCAGTATATTACATTATATCGAATGTAGATATAGTGCTAATGATGTTGTTCTTAAATGTACATTGATCTGTGGGTAGTAGTCAGTATATTATATTATATCTAATGTAGATATGGTACTAATGATATTGTTATTAAATGTACATTGATCTGTGGGAATGAATCAGTGTATTACATTTTACCGAATGTAGATATAGTGCTAATGATGTTGTTATTAAATGTACATTGATCTGTGTGTAGTAACCAGTATATTTCATTATATCTAATGTAGATATGATAATAATAATATTGTTATTAATTGTATATTACATATCTAATGTAGATATAGTACTAATGATATTGGCATTAAATATACTTTGATCTGTGGGAATGAATCAGTATATTACATTATATCGAATGTAGATATAGTACTAATGATATTGTTATTAAATCTACATTACATATCTAATGTAGGTATAGTACTAATGATATTGTTATTAAATGTACATTGATCTGTGGGAATGAATCAGTATATTACATTATACCTAATGTAGATATAGTAATAATGATATTGTTATTAAATGTACATTGATCTGTGGGAATGAATCAGTATATTACATTATATCGAATGTAGATATAGTACTAATGATATTGTTATTAAATCTACATTACATATCTAATGTAGGTATAGTACTAATGATATTGGTATTATATGTACATTGATCTGTGGGAATGAATCAGTATATTACATTATACCTCATGTAGATATAGCGCTAATGATATTGTTATTAAATGAACATTGGTCTGTGGGAATGAATCAGTATATTACATTATATCGAATGTAGATATAGTGCTAATGATATTGTTATTAAATGAACATTGATCTGTGGGAATGAATCAGTATATTACATTATATCGAATGTAGATATAGTCCCAATGATATTGTTATTAAGTGTACATTGATCTGTGGGAATGAATCAGTATATTACATTATATCGAATGTACATATAGTACTAATGATATTGGTATTATATGTACATTGATCTGTGGGAATGAATCAGAATATTGCATTATTTCGAATGTAGATATAGTACCAATGATATTGTTATTAAATGTACATTGATCTGTGGGAATGAATCAGTATATTACATTATATCGAATGTAGATCTAGTACAAGTGATGGTGTTATTAAATGTACATTGATGTGTGGGTAGTAATCAGTATATTACATTATATCTAATGTAGATATGATAATAATAATATTGTTATTAATTGTATATTACATATCTGATGTAGATATAGTACTAATGATATTAACATTAAATGTACATTGATCTGTGGGAATGAATCAGTATATTACATTATACCTCATGTAGATATAGTGCTAATGATATTGTTATTAAATGAACATTGATCTGTGGGAATGAATCAGTATATTACATTATATCGAATGTAGATATAGTCCCAATGATATTGTTATTAACTGTACATTGATCTGTGGGAATGAATCAGTATATTACATTATATCGAATGTACATATAGTACTAATGATATTGGTATTATATGTACATTGTTCTGTTGGAATGAATCTGTACATGACATTATATCTATTGTAGATATAGTAATAATGGTATTGTTATTAAATGTACATTGATCTGTGGGAATGAATCAGTATAATACATTATATCGAATGTAGATATAGTACTAATGATATTCTTATTCAATCTACATTACATATCTAATGTAGGTATAGTACTAATGATATTGGTATTATATGTACATTGATCTGTGGGAACGAATCAGTATATTACATTATATCGAATGTACATATAGTACTAATGATATTGGTATTATATGTACACTGATCTGTTGGAATGAATCTGTACATGACATTATATCTATTGTAGATATAGTAATAATGATATTGTTATTAAATGTACATTGATCTGTGGGAATGAATCAGTATAATACATTATATCGAATGTAGATATAGTACTAATGATATTGTTATTAAATCTACATTACATATCTAATGTAGGTATAGTACTAATGATATTGGTATTATATGTACATTGATCTGTGGGAATGAATCAGTGTATTACATTATATCGAATTTAGATATAGTGCTAATGATGTTGTTACTAAATGTACATTGATCTGTGGGTAGTAGTCAGTATATTACATTATAACTAATGTAGATATGATAATAATAATATTGTTATTAATTGTGTATTACATATCTAACGTAGATATAGTACTAATGATATTGACATTAAATGTACTTTGATCTGTGGGAATGAATCAGTATATTACATTATATCTAATGTAGATATATTACTAATGATATTGTTATTAAATGTACATTGATCTGTGGGAATGAATCAGTATATTACATTATATCGAATGTAGATATAGTACAAGTGATGGTGTTATTAAATGTACATTGATCTGTGGGAATAAATCAGTATATTACATTATATCGAATGTAGATATATTACAAGTGATGGTGTTATTAAATGTACATTGATCTGTGGGTAGTAATCAGTATATTACATTATATCTAATGTAGATATGATAATAATAATATTGTTATTAATTGTATATTACATATCTAATGTAGATATAGTACTAATGATATTAACATTAAATGTACATTGATCTGTGGGAATGAAGCAGTATATTACGTTATACCTCATGTAGATATAGTGCTAATGATATTGTTATTAAATGTACATTGATCTGTGGGAATGAATCAGTATATTACGTTATATCGAATGTAGATATAGTACTAATGATATTGGTATTAAATGTACATTGATCTGTGGGAAGGAATCCGTATATTACATTATACCTAATGTAGATATGGTAATAACGATATTGTTTTTAAATGTACATTGATCTGTGTGAATGAAGCAGTATATTACATTATAAATCAGGCAGATATTTTGCTAATGATATTGTTATTAAATGTACATTGATCTGTGGGAATGAATCAGTATATTACATTATACCTAATGTAGATACAGTAATAATGATACTGTTATTAAATGTACATTGATCCGTGGGAATGAATCAGTATATTACATTATATCGAATGTAGATATAGTGCTAATGATGTTGTTACTAAATGTACATTGATCTGTGGGTAGTAGTCAGTATATTACATTATAACTGATGTAGATATGATAATAATAATATTGTTATTAATTGTGTATTACATATCTAACGTAGATATAGTACTAATGATATTGACATTAAATGTACTTTGATCTGTGGGAATGAATCAGTATATTACATTATATCTAATGTAGATATATTACTAATGATATTGTTATTAAATGTACATTGATCTGTAGGAATGAATCAGAATATTACATTATATCGAATGTGGATATAGTACCAATGATATTGTTATTAAATGTACATTGATCTGTGGGAATGAATCAGTATATTACATTATATCGAATGTAGATATAGTACAAGTGATGGTGTTATTAAATGTACATTGATCTGTGGGTAGTAATCAGTATATTACATTATATCTAATGTAGATATAGTAATAATGGTATTGTTATTAAATGTACATTGATCTGTGGGAATGAATCAGTATAATACATTATATCGAATGTAGATATAGTACTAATGATATTGTTATTAAATCTACATTACATATCTAATGTAGGTATAGTACTAATGATATTGGTATTATATGTACATTGATCTGTGGGAATGAATCAGTGTATTACATTATATCGAATGTAGATATAGTGCTAGTGATGTTGTTATTAAATGTACATTGATCTGTGTGTAGTATCCAGTATATTGCATTATATCTAATGTAGATATGATACTAATAATATTGTTATTAATTGTATATTACATATCTAATGTAGATATAGTACTAATGATATTGGCATTAAATATACATTGATCTGTGGGAATGAATCAGTATATTACATTATACCTTATGTAGATATAGTGCTAAAGATATTGTTATTAAATGTACATTGATCTGTGGGAATGAATCAGTATATTACATTATATCGAATGTAGATATAGTACAAGTGATGGTGTTATTAAATGTACATTGATCTGTGGGTAGTAATCAGTATATTACATTATATCGAATGTAGATATATTACAAGTGATGGTGTTATTAAATGTACATTGATCTGTGGGTGGTAATCAGTATATTACATTATATCTAATGTAGATATGATAATAATAATATTGTTATTAATTGTATATTACATATCTAATGTAGATATAGTACTAATGATATTAACATTAAATGTACATTGATCTGTGGGAATGAATCAGTATATTACGTTATACCTCATGTAGATATAGTGCTAATGATATTGTTATTAAATGTACATTGATCTATGGGAATGAATCAGTATAATACATTATATCGAATGTAGATATAGTACTAATGATATTGTTATTCAATCTACATTACATATCTAATGTAGGTATAGTACTAATGATATTGGTAGTATATGTACATTGATCTGTGGGAATGATTCAGTATATTACATTATACCTCATGTAGATATAGTGCTAATGATATTGTTATTAAATGAACATTGATCTGTGGGAATGATTCAGTATATTACATTATATCGAATGTAGATATAGTACTAATGATATTGTTATTAAATCTACATTACATATCTAATGTAGGTATAGTACTAATGATATTGGTATTATATGTACATCGATCTGTGGGAATGAATCAGTATATTACATTATATCGAATGTACATATAGTACTAATGATATTGGTATTATATGTACATTGTTCTGTTGGAATGAATCTGTACATGACATTATATCTATTGTAGATATAGTAATAATGGTATTGTTATTAAATGTACATTGATCTGTGGGAATGAATCAGTATAATACATTATATCGAATGTAGATATAGTACTAATGATATTGTTATTCAATCTACATTACATATCTAATGTAGGTATAGTACTAATGATATTGGTATTATATGTACATTGATCTGTGGGAACGAACCAGTATATTACATTATATCGAATGTACATATAGTACTAATGATATTGGTATTATATGTACACTGATCTGTTGGAATGAATCTGTACATGACATTATATCTATTGTAGATATAGAAATAATGATATTGTTATTAAATGTACATTGATCTGTGGGAATGAAACAGTATATTACATTATATCGAATGTAGATATAGTGCTAATGATGTTGTTATTAAATGTACATTGATCTGTGTGTAGTAACCAGTATATTACATTATATCTAATGTAGATATGATAATAATAATATTGTTATTAATTGTATATTACATATCTAATGTAGATATAGTACTAATGATATTGGCATTAAATATACTTTGATCTGTGGGAATGAATCAGTATATTACATTATATCGAATGTAGATATAGTGCTAATGATATTGTTATTAAATGTACATTGATCTGTGGGAATGAATCAGTATATTACATTATACCGAATGTAGATATAGTACTAATGATATTGGTATTAAATGTACATTGATCTGTGGGAAGGAATCCGTATATTACATTATACCTAATGTAGATATGGTAATAACGATATTGTTTTTAAATGTACATTGATCTGTGTGAATGAAGCAGTATATTACATTATATCTCAGGCAGATATTTTGCTAATGATATTGTTATTAAATGTACATTGATCTGTGGGAATGAATCAGTATATTACATTATATCGAATGTAGATATAGTGCTAATGATGTTGTTATTAAATGTACATTGATTTGTGGGTAATAATCAGTATATTACATTATATCTAATGTAGATATGATAATAATAATATTATTATTAATTGTATATTACATATCTAATGTAGATATAGTACTAATGATATTAACATTAAATGTACATTGATCTGTGGGAATGAATCAGTATATTACATTATACCTCATGTAGATATAGTGCTAATGATATTGTTATTAAATGAACATTGATCTGTGGGAATGAATCAGTATATTACATTATAGCGAATGTAGATATAGTCCCAATGATATTGTTATTAAGTGTACATTGATCTGTGGAAATGAATCAGTATATTACATTATATCGAATGTACATATAGTACTAATGATATTGGTATTATATCTACATTGTTCTGTTGGAATGAATCTGTACATGACATTATATCTATTGTAGATATAGTAATAATGGTATTGTTATTAAATGTACTTTGATCTGTGGGAATGAATCAGTATAATACATTATATCGAATGTAGATATAGTACTAATGATATTCTTATTCAATCTACATTACATATCTAATGTAGGTATAGTACTAATGATATTGGTATTATATGTACATTGATCTGTGGGAATGAATCAGTGTATTACATTATATCGAATGTAGATATAGTGCTAGTGATGTTGTTATTAAATGTACATTGATCTGTGTGTAGTAACCAGTATATTGCATTATATCTAATGTAGTAATGATAATAATAATATTGTTATTAATTGTATATTACATATCTAATGTAGATATAGTACTAATGATATTGGCATTAAATATGCTTTGATCTGTGGGAATGAATCAGTATATTACATTATATCGAATGTAGATATAGTACGAATGATATTGTTATTAAATCTACATTACATATCTAATGCAGGTATAGTACTAATGATATTGGTATTATATGTACATTGATCTGTGGGAATGAATCAGTATATTACATTATACCTCATGTAGATATAGTGCTAATGATATTGTTATTAAATGTACATTGATCTGTGGGAATGAATCAGTATATTACATTATATCGAATGTAGATATAGTACTAATGATATTGGTATTAAATGTACATTGATCTGTGGGAAGGAATCCGTATATTACATTATACCTAATGTAGATATGGTAATAACGATATTGTTTTTAAATGTACATTGATCTGTGTGAATGAAGCAGTATATTACATTATAAATCAGGCAGATATTTTGCTAATGATATTGTTATTAAATGCACATTGATCTGTGGGAATGAATCAGTATATTACATTATATCTAATGTAGATATAGTAATAATGGTATTGTTATTAAATGTACATTGATCTGTGGGAATGAATCAGTATAATACATTATATCGAATGTAGATATAGTACTAATGATATTGTTATTAAATCTACATTACATATCTAATGTAGGTAGAGTACTAATGATATTGGTATTATATGTACATTGATCTGTGGGAATGAATCAGTGTATTACATTATATCGAATGTAGATATAGTGCTAGTGATGTTGTTATTAAATGTACATTGATCTGTGTGTAGTATCCAGTATATTGCATTATATCTAATGTAGATATGATACTAATAATATTGTTATTAATTGTATATTACATATCTAATGTAGATATAGTACTAATGATATTGGCATTAAATATACATTGATCTGTGGGAATGAATCAGTATATTACATTATACCTCATGTAGATATAGTGCTAATGATATTGTTATTAAATGAACATTGATCTGTGGGAATGATTCAGTATATTACATTATATCGAATGTAGATATAGTACTAATGATATTGTTATTAAATCTACATTACATATCTAATGTAGGTATAGTACTAATGATATTGGTATTATATGTACATCGATCTGTGGGAATGAATCAGTATATTACATTATATCGAATGTACATATAGTACTAATGATATTGGTATTATATGTACATTGTTCTGTTGGAATGAATCTGTACATGACATTATATCTATTGTAGATATAGTAATAATGGTATTGTTATTAAATGTACATAGATCTGTGGGAATGAATCAGTATAATACATTATATCGAATGTAGATATAGTACTAATGATATTGTTATTCAATCTACATTACATATCTAATGTAGGTATAGTACTAATGATATTGGTATTATATGTACATTGATCTGTGGGAACGAACCAGTATATTACATTATATCGAATGTACATATAGTACTAATGATATTGGTATTATATGTACACTGATCTGTTGGAATGAATCTGTACATGACATTATATCTATTGTAGATATAGAAATAATGATATTGTTATTAAATGTACATTGATCTGTGGGAATGAATCAGTATATTACATTATATCGAATGTAGATATAGTGCTAATGATGTTGTTATTAAATGTACATTGATCTGTGGGTAATAATCAGTATATCACATTATATCTAATGTAGGTATGATAATAATAATATTGTTATTAATTGTATATTACATATCTAATGTAGATATAGTACTAATGATATTAACATTAAATGTACATTGATCTGTGGGAATGAATCAGTATATTACATTACACCTTATGTAGATATAGTGCTAATGATATTGTTATTAAATGTACATTGATCTGTGGGAATGAAACAGTATATTACATTATATCGAATGTAGATATAGTGCTAATGATGTTGTTATTAAATGTACATTGATCTGTGTGTAGTAACCAGTATATTACATTATATCTAATGTAGATATGATAATAATAATATTGTTATTAATTGTATATTACATATCTAATGTAGATATAGTACTAATGATATTGGCATTAAATATACTTTGATCTGTGGGAATGAATCAGTATATTACATTATATCGAATGTAGATTTAGTGCTAATGATGTTGTTACTAAATGTACAATGATCTGTGGGAATGAACCAGTATATTAAATTATATCGAATGTAGATATAGTACTAATGATATTGTTATTAAATCTACATTACATATCTAATGTAGGTATGCTGCTAATGATATTGTTATTAAATGTACATTGATCTGTGGGAATGAATCAGTCTATTACATTATATCTAATGTAGATATGGTAATAATAATATTGTTATTAACTGTACATTACATATCTAATGTAGATATAGTACTAATGATATTGGCATTAAATATACTTTGATCTGTGGGAATGAATCAGTATATTACATTACATCGAATGTAGATATAGTACTAATGATATTGGTACTATATGTACATTGATCTGTGGGAACGAATCAGTATATTACATTATATCGAATGTACATATAGTAATAATGATATTGGTATTATATGTACATTGATCTGTTGGAATGAATCTGTACATGACATTATATCTATTGTAGATAGAGTAATAATGATATTGTTATTAAATGTACATTGATCTGTAGGAATGAATCAGAATATTACAATATATCGAATGTAGATATAGTACCAATGATATTGTTATTAAATGTACATTGATCTGTGGGTAGTAACCAGTATATTACATTATATCTAATGTAGATATGATAATAATAATATTGTTATTAATTGTATATTACATATCTGATGTAGATATAGTACTAATGATATTAACATTAAATGTACATTGATCTGTGGGAATGAATCAGTATATTACATTATGCCTCATGTAGATATAGTGCTAATGATATTGTTATTAAATGAACATTGATCTGTGGGAATGAATCAGTATATTACATTATATCGAATGTAGATATAGTCCCAATGATATTGTTATTAAGTGTACATTGATCTGTGGAAATGAATCAGTATATTACATTATATCGAATGTACATATAGTACTAATGATATTGGTATTATATGTACATTGTTCTGTTGGAATGAATCTGTACATGACATTATATCTATTGTAGATATAGTAATAATGGTATTGTTATTAAATGTACATTGATCTGTGGGAATGGATCAGTACAATACATTATATCGAATGTAGATATAGTACTAATGATATTCTTATTCAATCTACATTACATATCTAATGTAGGTATAGTGCTAATGATATTGGTATTATATGTACATTGATCTGTGGGAACGAATCAGTATATTACATTATATCGAATGTACATATAGTACTAATGATATTGGTATTATATGTACGCTGATCTGTGGGAATGAATCAGTGTATTACATTATATCGAATGTAGATATAGTGCTAATGATGTTGTTATTAAATGTACATTGATCTGTGTGTAGTAACCAGTATATTACATTATATCTAATGTAGATATGATGATAATAATATTGTTATTAATTGTATATTACATATCTAATGTAGATATAGTACTAATGATATTCGCATTAAATATACTTTGATCTGTGGGAATGAATCAGTATATTACATTATAACGAATGTAGATATAGTACTAATGATATTGTTATTAAATCTACATTACATATCTAATGTAGGTATAGTACTAATGATATTGGTATTATATGTACATTGATCTGTGGGAATGAATCAGTATATTACATTATACCTCATGTAGATATAGTGCTAATGATATTGTTATTAAATGAACATTGATCTGTGGGAATGAATCAGTATATTACATTATATCGAATGCAGATATAGTACTAATGATATTGGTATTAAATGTACATTGATCTGTGGGAAGGAATCCGTACATTACATTATACCTAATGTAGATATGGTAATAACGATATTGTTTTTAAATGTACATTGATCTGTGTGAATGAAGCAGTATATTACATTATATCTCAGGCAGATATTTTGCTAATGATATTGTTATTAAATGTACATTGATCTGTGGGAATGAATCAGTATATTACATTATACCTAATGTAGATATAGTAATAATCATATTGTTATTGAATGTACATTGATCTGTGGGAATGAATCAGTATATTACATTATATCGAATTTAGATATAGTGCCAATGATGTTGTTACTAAATGTACATTGATCTGTGGGTAGTAGTCAGTATATTACATTATAACTAATGTAGATATGATAATAATAATATTGTTATTAATTGTGTATTACATATCTAACGTAGATATAGTACTAATGATATTGACATTAAATGTACTTTGATCTGTGGGAATGAATCAGTATATTACATTATATCTAATGTAGATATATTACTAATGATATTGTTATTAAATGTACATTGATCTGTGGGAATGAATCAGAATATTACATTATATCGAATGTAGATATAGTACCAATGATATTGTAATTAAATGTACATTGATCAGTGGGAATGAATCAGTATATTACATTATATCGAATGTAGATATAGTACAAGTGATGGTGTTATTAAATGTACATTGATCTGTGGGTAGTAATCAGTATATTACATTATATCTAATGTAGATATGATAATAATAATATTGTTATTAATTGTATATTACATATCTGATGTAGATATAGTACTAATGATATTAACATTAAATGTACATTGATCTGTGGGAATGAATCAGTATATTACATTATACCTCATGTAGATATAGTGCTAATGATATTGTTATTAAATGAACATTGATCTGTGGGAATGAATCAGTATATTACATTATATCGAATGTAGATATAGTACGAATGATATTGTTATTAAATCTACATTACATATCTAATGTAGGTATAGTACTAATGATATTGGTATTATATGTACATTGATCTGTGGGAATGAATCAGTATATTACATTATACCTCATGTAGATATAGTGCTAATGATATTGTTATAAAAATGTACATTGATCTGTGGGAATGAATCAGTATATAACATTATATCGAATGTAGATATAGTACTAATGATATTGTTATTAAATCTATGTTACATATCTAATGTAGGTATAGTACTAATGATATTGTTATTAAATGTGCATTGATCTGTGGGAACGAATCAGTATATTACATTATATCGAATGTAGATATAGTACTAATGATATTGTTATTTAATGTACATCGATCTGTGGGAATGAATCAGTCTATTACATTATATCTAATGTAGTTATGGTAATAATAATATTGTTATTAATTGTACATTACATATCTAATGTAGATGTAGTACTAATGATATTGGTGTTATATGTACATTGATCTGTTGGAATGAATCTGTACATGACATTATATCTATTGTAGATATAGTAATAATGATATTGTTATTAAATGTACATTGATCTGTGGGAATGAACCAGTATATTAAATTATATCGAATGTAGATATAGTGCTAATGATGTTGTTATAAAATGTACATTGATCTGTGTGTAGAAACCAGTGTATTACATTATATCTAATGTAGATATGATAATAATAATATTGTTATTAATTGTATATTACATATCTAATGTAGATATAGTACTACTGATATTGGCATTAAATGTACCTTGATCTGTGGGAATGAATCAGTATATTACATTATATCGAATGTAGATATAGTACCAATGATATTGTTATTAAATGTACATTGATCTGTGGGAATGAACCAGTATATTAAATTATATCGAATGTAGATATAGTACTAATGATATTGTTATTAAATCTACATTACATATCTAATGTAGGTATGCTGCTAATGATATTGTTATTAAATGTACATTGATCTGTGGGAATGAATCAGTCTATTACATTATATCTAATGTAGATATGGTAATAATAATATTGTTATTAACTGTACATTACATATCTAATGTAGATATAGTACTAATGATATTGGCATTAAATATACTTTGATCTGTGGGAATGAATCAGTATATTACATTACATCGAATGTAGATATAGTACTAATGATATTGGTACTATATGTACATTGATCTGTGGGAACGAATCAGTATATTACATTATATCGAATGTACATATAGTAATAATGATATTGGTATTATATGTACATTGATCTGTTGGAATGAATCTGTACATGACATTATATCTATTGTAGATAGAGTAATAATGATATTGTTATTAAATGTACATTGATCTGTAGGAATGAATCAGAATATTACAATATATCGAATGTAGATATAGTACCAATGATATTGTTATTAAATGTACATTGATCTGTGGGTAGTAGCCAGTATATTACATTATATCTAATGTAGATATGATAATAATAATATTGTTATTAATTGTATATTACATATCTGATGTAGATATAGTACTAATGATATTAACATTAAATGTACATTGATCTGTGGGAATGAATCAGTATATTACATTATACCTCATGTAGATATAGTGCTAATGATATTGTTATTAAATGAACATTGATCTGTGGGAATGAATCAGTATATTACATTATATCGAATGTAGGTATAGTGCTAATGATATTGGTATTATATGTACATTGATCTGTGGGAACGAATCAGTATATTACATTATATCGAATGTACATATAGTACTAATGATATTGGTATTATATGTACACTGATCTGTTGGAATGAATCTGTACATGACATTATATCTATTGTAGATATAGTAATAGTGATATTGTTATTAAATGTACATTGATCTGTGGGAATGAATCAGTATAATACATTATATCGAATGTAGATATAGTACTAATGATATTGTTATTAAATCTACATTACATATCTAATGTAGGTATAGTACTAATGATATTGGTATTATATGTACATTGATCTGTGGGAATGAATCAGTGTATTACATTATATCGAATGTAGATATAGTGCTAATGATGTTGTTATTAAATGTACATTGATCTGTGTGTAGTAACCAGTATATTACATTATATCTAATGTAGATATGATGATAATAATATTGTTATTAATTGTATATTACATATCTAATGTAGATATAGTACTAATGATATTCGCATTAAATATACTTTGATCTGTGGGAATGAATCAGTATATTACATTATAACGAATGTAGATATAGTACTAATGATATTGTTATTAAATCTACATTACATATCTAATGTAGGTATAGTACTAATGATATTGGTATTATATGTACATTGATCTGTGGGAATGAATCAGTATATTACATTATACCTCATGTAGATATAGTGCTAATGATATTGTTATTAAATGAACATTGATCTGTGGGAATGAATCAGTATATTACATTATATCGAATGCAGATATAGTACTAATGATATTGGTATTAAATGTACATTGATCTGTGGGAAGGAATCCGTACATTACATTATACCTAATGTAGATATGGTAATAACGATATTGTTTTTAAATGTACATTGATCTGTGTGAATGAAGCAGTATATTACATTATATCTCAGGCAGATATTTTGCTAATGATATTGTTATTAAATGTACATTGATCTGTGGGAATGAATCAGTATATTACATTATACCTAATGTAGATATAGTAATAATCATATTGTTATTGAATGTACATTGATCTGTGGGAATGAATCAGTATATTACATTATATCGAATTTAGATATAGTGCTAATGATGTTGTTACTAAATGTACATTGATCTGTGGGTAGTAGTCAGTATATTACATTATAACTAATGTAGATATGATAATAATAATATTGTTATTAATTGTGTATTACATATCTAACGTAGATATAGTACTAATGATATTGACATTAAATGTACTTTGATCTGTGGGAATGAATCAGTATATTACATTATATCCAATGTAGATATATTACTAATGATATTGTTATTAAATGTACATTGATCTGTGGGAATGAATCAGAATATTACATTATATCGAATGTAGATATAGTACCAATGATATTGTTATTAAATGTACATTGATCAGTGGGAATGAATCAGTATATTACATTATATCGAATGTAGATATAGTACAAGTGATGGTGTTATTAAATGTACATTGATCTGTGGGTAGTAATCAGTATATTACATTATATCTAATGTAGATATGATAATAATAATATTGTTATTAATTGTATATTACATATCTGATGTAGATATAGTACTAATGATATTAACATTAAATGTACATTGATCTGTGGGAATGAATCAGTATATTACATTATACCTCATGTAGATATAGTGCTAATGATATTGTTATTAAATGAACATTGATCTGTGGGAATGAATCAGTATATTACATTATATCGAATGTAGATATAGTCCCAATGATATTGTTATTAAGTGTACATTGATCTGTGGAAATGAATCAGTATATTACATTATATCGAATGTACATATAGTACTAATGATATTGGTATTATATCTACATTGTTCTGTTGGAATGAATCTGTACATGACATTATATCTATTGTAGATATAGTAATAATGGTATTGTTATTAAATGTACATTGATCTGTGGGAATGAATCAGTATAATACATTATATCGAATGTAGATATATTACTAATGATATTGTTATTAAATGTACATTGATCTGTGGGAATGAATCAGTATATTACATTATATCGAGTGTAGATATAGTACAAGTGATGGTGTTATTAAATGTACATTGATCTGTGGGTAGTAATCAGTATATTACATTATATCTAATGTAGATATGGTAATAATAATATTGTTATTAATTGTATATTACATATCTAATGTGGATATAGTACTAATGATATTCGCATTAAATATACTTTGATCTGTGGGAATGAATCAGTATATTACATTATATCGAATGTAGATATAGTACTAATGATATTGTTATTAAATCTACATTACACTTCTAATGTAGGTATAGTACTAATGATATTGGTATTATATGTACATTGATCTGTGGGAATGAATCAGTATATTACATTATACCTCATGTAGATATAGCGCTAATGATATTGTTATTAAATGAACATTGGTCTGTGGGAATGAATCAGTATATTACATTATACCGAATGTAGATATAGTACTAATGATATTGGTATTAAATGTACATTGATCTGTGGGAAGGAATCCGTATATTACATTATACCTAATGTAGATATGGTAATAACGATATTGTTTTTAAATGTACATTGAGCTGTGTGAATGAAGCAGTATATTGCATTATATCTCAGGCAGATATTTTGCTAATGATATTGTTATTAAATGTACATCGATCTGTGGGAATGAATCAGTATATTACATTATACCTAATGTAGATATAGTAATAATGATATTGTTATTAAATGTACATTGATCTGTGGGAATGAATCAGTATATTACATTATATCGAATTTAGATATAGTGCTAATGATATTGTTACTAAATGTACATTGATCTGTGGGTAGTAGTCAGTATATTACATTATAACTAATGTAGATATGATAATAATAATATTGTTATTAATTGTGTATTACATATCTAACGTAGATATAGTACTAATGATATTGACATTAAATGTACTTTGATCTGTGGGAATGAATCAGTATATTACATTATATCTAATGTAGACATATTACTAATGATATTGTTATTAAATGCACATTGATCTGTGGGAATGAATCAGTATATTACATTATATCGAAGGTACATATAGTACTAATGATATTGGTATTATATGTACATTGTTCTGTTGGAATGAATCTGTACATGACATTATATCTATTGTAGATATAGTAATAATGGTATTGTTATTAAATGTACATTGATCTGTGGGAATGAATCAGTATAATACATTATATCGAATGTAGATATAGTACTAATGATATTGTTATTAAATCTACATTACATATCTAATGTAGGTATAGTACTAATGATATTGGTATTATATGTACATTGATCTGTGGGAATGAATCAGTGTATTACATTATATCGAATGTAGATATAGTGCTAATGATGTTGTTATTGAATGTACATTGATCTGTGTGTAGTAACCAGTATATTACATTATATCGAATGTAGATATAGTACGAATGATATTGTTATTAAATCTACATTACATATCTAATGTAGGTATAGTACTAATGATATTGGTATTATATGTACATTGATCTGTGGGAATGAATCAGTATATTACATTATACCTCATGTAGATATAGTGCTAATGATATTGTTATAAAAATGTACATTGATCTGTGGGAATGAATCAGTATATAACATTATATCGAATGTAGATATAGTACTAATGATATTGTTATTAAATCTATGTTACATATCTAATGTAGGTATAGTACTAATGATATTGTTATTAAATGTGCATTGATCTGTGGGAACGAATCAGTATATTACATTATATCGAATGTAGATATAGTACTAATGATATTGTTATTTAATGTACATCGATCTGTGGGAATGAATCAGTCTATTACATTATATCTAATGTAGTTATGGTAATAATAATATTGTTATTAATTGTACATTACATATCTAATGTAGATGTAGTACTAATGATATTGGTGTTATATGTACATTGATCTGTTGGAATGAATCTGTACATGACATTATATCTATTGTAGATATAGTAATAATGATATTGTTATTAAATGTACATTGATCTGTGGGAATGAACCAGTATATTAAATTATATCGAATGTAGATATAGTGCTAATGATGTTGTTATTAAATGTACATTGATCTGTGTGTAGAAACCAGTGTATTACATTATATCTAATGTAGATATGATAATAATAATATTGTTATTAATTGTATATTACATATCTAATGTAGATATAGTACTACTGATATTGGCATTAAATGTACCTTGATC
This sequence comes from Osmia lignaria lignaria, assembly GCF_051020975.1. NCBI lineage: Eukaryota > Metazoa > Arthropoda > Insecta > Hymenoptera > Megachilidae > Osmia > Osmia lignaria. The sequence continues at coordinate 1,814,461 of NC_135036.1, forward strand.
TGTGGGAATGAATCAGTATATTACATTATATCGAATGTAGATATAGTACCAATGATATTGTTATTAAATGTACATTGATCTGTGGGAATGAACCAGTATATTAAATTATATCGAATGTAGATATAGTACTAATGATATTGTTATTAAATCTACATTACATATCTAATGTCGGTATGCTGCTAATGATATTGTTATTAAATGTACATTGATCTGTGGGAATGAATCAGTCTATTACATTATATCTAATGTAGATATGGTAATAATAATATTGTTATTAACTGTACATTACATATCTAATGTAGATATAGTACTAATGATATTGGCATTAAATATACTTTGATCTGTGGGAATGAATCAGTATATTACATTACATCGAATGTAGATATAGTACTAATGATATTGGTACTATATGTACATTGATCTGTGGGAACGAATCAGTATATTACATTATATCGAATGTACATATAGTAATAATGATATTGGTATTATATGTACATTGATCTGTTGGAATGAATCTGTACATGACATTATATCTATTGTAGATAGAGTAATAATGATATTGTTATTAAATGTACATTGATCTGTAGGAATGAATCAGAATATTACAATATATCGAATGTAGATATAGTACCAATGATATTGTTATTAAATGTACATTGATCTGTGGGTAGTAACCAGTATATTACATTATATCTAATGTAGATATGATAATAATAATATTGTTATTAATTGTATATTACATATCTGATGTAGATATAGTACTAATGATATTAACATTAAATGTACATTGATCTGTGGGAATGAATCAGTATATTACATTATACCTCATGTAGATATAGTGCTAATGATATTGTTATTAAATGAACATTGATCTGTGGGAATGAATCAGTATATTACATTATATCGAATGTAGATATAGTCCCAATGATATTGTTATTAAGTGTACATTGATCTGTGGAAATGAATCAGTATATTACATTATATCGAATGTACATAAAATACTAATGATATTGGTATTATATGTACATTGTTCTGTTGGAATGAATCTGTACATGTCATTATATCTATTGTAGATATAGTAATAATGGTATTGTTATTAAATGTACATTGATCTGTGGGAATGGATCAGTACAATACATTATATCGAATGTAGATATAGTACTAATGATATTCTTATTCAATCTACATTACATATCTAATGTAGGTATAGTGCTAATGATATTGGTATTATATGTACATTGATCTGTGGGAACGAATCAGTATATTACATTATATCGAATGTACATATAGTACTAATGATATTGGTATTATATGTACACTGATCTGTTGGAATGAATCTGTACATGACATTATATCTATTGTAGATATAGTAATAGTGATATTGTTATTAAATGTACATTGATCTGTGGGAATGAATCAGTATAATACATTATATCGAATGTAGATATAGTACTAATGATATTGTTATTAAATCTACATTACATATCTAATGTAGGTATAGTACTAATGATATTGGTATTATATGTACATTGATCTGTGGGAATGAATCAGTGTATTACATTATATCGAATGTAGATATAGTGCTAATGATGTTGTTATTAAATGTACATTGATCTGTGTGTAGTAACCAGTATATTACATTATATCTAATGTAGATATGATGATAATAATATTGTTATTAATTGTATATTACATATCTAATGTAGATATAGTACTAATGATATTCGCATTAAATATACTTTGATCTGTGGGAATGAATCAGTATATTACATTATAACGAATGTAGATATAGTACTAATGATATTGTTATTAAATCTACATTACATATCTAATGTAGGTATAGTACTAATGATATTGGTATTATATGTACATTGATCTGTGGGAATGAATCAGTATATTACATTATACCTCATGTAGATATAGTGCTAAAGATATTGTTATTAAATGAACATTGATCTGTGGGAATGAATCAGTATATTACATTATATCGAATGCAGATATAGTACTAATGATATTGGTATTAAATGTACATTGATCTGTGGGAAGGAATCCGTACATTACATTATACCTAATGTAGATATGGTAATAACGATATTGTTTTTAAATGTACATTGATCTGTGTGAATGAAGCAGTATATTACATTATATCTCAGGCAGATATTTTGCTAATGATATTGTTATTAAATGTACATTGATCTGTGGGAATGAATCAGTATATTACATTATACCTAATGTAGATATAGTAATAATCATATTGTTATTGAATGTACATTGATCTGTGGGAATGAATCAGTATATTACATTATATCGAATTTAGATATAGTGCTAATGATGTTGTTACTAAATGTACATTGATCTGTGGGTAGTAGTCAGTATATTACATTATAACTAATGTAGATATGATAATAATAATATTGTTATTAATTGTGTATTACATATCTAACGTAGATATAGTACTAATGATATTGACATTAAATGTACTTTGATCTGTGGGAATGAATCAGTATATTACATTATATCTAATGTAGATATATTACTAATGATATTGTTATTAAATGTACATTGATCTGTGGGAATGAATCAGAATATTACATTATATCGAATGTAGATATAGTACCAATGATATTGTTATTAAATGTACATTGATCAGTGGGAATGAATCAGTATATTACATTATATCGAATGTAGATATAGTACAAGTGATGGTGTTATTAAATGTACATTGATCTGTGGGTAGTAATCAGTATATTACATTATATCTAATGTAGATATGATAATAATAATATTGTTATTAATTGTATATTACATATCTGATGTAGATATAGTACTAATGATATTAACATTAAATGTACATTGATCTGTGGGAATGAATCAGTATATTACATTATACCTCATGTAGATATAGTGCTAATGATATTGTTATTAAATGAACATTGATCTGTGGGAATGAATCAGTATATTACATTATATCGAATGTAGATATAGTCCCAATGATATTGTTATTAAGTGTACATTGATCTGTGGAAATGAATCAGTATATTACATTATATCGAATGTACATATAGTACTAATGATATTGGTATTATATGTACATTGTTCTGTTGGAATGAATCTGTACATGACATTATATCTATTGTAGATATAGTAATAATGGTATTGTTATTAAATGTACATAGATCTGTGGGAATGAATCAGTATAATACATTATATCGAATGTAGATATAGTACTAATGATATTGTTATTCAATCTACATTACATATCTAATGTAGGTATAGTACTAATGATATTGGTATTATATGTACATTGATCTGTGGGAACGAACCAGTATATTACATTATATCGAATGTACATATAGTACTAATGATATTGGTATTATATGTACACTGATCTGTTGGAATGAATCTGTACATGACATTATATCTATTGTAGATATAGAAATAATGATATTGTTATTAAATGTACATTGATCTGTGGGAATGAATCAGTATATTACATTATATCGAATGTAGATATAGTGCTAATGATGTTGTTATTAAATGTACATTGATCTGTGGGTAATAATCAGTATATCACATTATATCTAATGTAGGTATGATAATAATAATATTGTTATTAATTGTATATTACATATCTAATGTAGATATAGTACTAATGATATTAACATTAAATGTACATTGATCTGTGGGAATGAATCAGTATATTACATTATACCTTATGTAGATATAGTGCTAATGATATTGTTATTAAATCTACATTACATATCTAATGTAGGTATGCTGCTAATGATATTGTTATTAAATGTACATTGATCTGTGGGAATGAATCAGTCTATTACATTATATCTAATGTAGATATGGTAATAATAATATTGTTATTAACTGTACATTACATATCTAATGTAGATATAGTACTAATGATATTGGCATTAAATATACTTTGATCTGTGGGAATGAATCAGTATATTACATTACATCGAATGTAGATATAGTACTAATGATATTGGTACTATATGTACATTGATCTGTGGGAACGAATCAGTATATTACATTATATCGAATGTACATATAGTAATAATGATATTGGTATTATATGTACATTGATCTGTTGGAATGAATCTGTACATGACATTATATCTATTGTAGATAGAGTAATAATGATATTGTTATTAAATGTACATTGATCTGTAGGAATGAATCAGAATATTACAATATATCGAATGTAGATATAGTACCAATGATATTGTTATTAAATGTACATTGATCTGTGGGTAGTAACCAGTATATTACATTATATCTAATGTAGATATGATAATAATAATATTGTTATTAATTGTATATTACATATCTGATGTAGATATAGTACTAATGATATTAACATTAAATGTACATTGATCTGTGGGAATGAATCAGTATATTACATTATACCTCATGTAGATATAGTGCTAATGATATTGTTATTAAATGAACATTGATCTGTGGGAATGAATCAGTATATTACATTATATCGAATGTAGATATAGTCCCAATGATATTGTTATTAAGTGTACATTGATCTGTGGAAATGAATCAGTATATTACATTATATCGAATGTACATATAGTACTAATGATATTGGTATTATATGTACATTGTTCTGTTGGAATGAATCTGTACATGACATTATATCTATTGTAGATATAGTAATAATGGTATTGTTATTAAATGTACATTGATCTGTGGGAATGGATAAGTACAATACATTATATCGAATGTAGATATAGTACTAATGATATTCTTATTCAATCTACATTACATATCTAATGTAGGTATAGTGCTAATGATATTGGTATTATATGTACATTGATCTGTGGGAACGAATCAGTATATTACATTATATCGAATGTACATATAGTACTAATGATATTGGTATTATATGTACGCTGATCTGTTGGAATGAATCTGTACATGACATTATATCTATTGTAGATATAGTAATAGTGATATTGTTATTAAATGTACATTGATCTGTGGGAATGAATCAGTATAATACATTATATCGAATGTAGATATAGTACTAATGATATTGTTATTAAATCTACATTACATATCTAATGTAGGTATAGTACTAATGATATTGGTATTATATGTACATTGATCTGTGGGAATGAATCAGTGTATTACATTATATCGAATGTAGATATAGTGCTAATGATGTTGTTATTAAATGTACATTGATCTGTGTGTAGTAACCAGTATATTACATTATATCTAATGTAGATATGATGATAATAATACTGTTATTAATTGTATATTACATATCTAATGTAGATATAGTACTAATGATATTCGCATTAAATATACTTTGATCTGTGGGAATGAATCAGTATATTACATTATAACGAATGTAGATATAGTACTAATGATATTGTTATTAAATCTACATTACATATCTAATGTAGGTATAGTACTAATGATATTGGTATTATATGTACATTGATCTGTGGGAATGAATCAGTATATTACATTATACCTCATGTAGATATAGTGCTAATGATATTGTTATTAAATGAACATTGATCTGTGGGAATGAATCAGTATATTACATTATATCGAATGCAGATATAGTACTAATGATATTGGTATTAAATGTACATTGATCTGTGGGAAGGAATCCGTACATTACATTATACCTAATGTAGATATGGTAATAACGATATTGTTTTTAAATGTACATTGATCTGTGTGAATGAAGCAGTATATTACATTATATCTCAGGCAGATATTTTGCTAATGATATTGTTATTAAATGTACATTGATCTGTGGGAATGAATCAGTATATTACATTATACCTAATGTAGATATAGTAATAATCATATTGTTATTGAATGTACATTGATCTGTGGGAATGAATCAGTATATTACATTATATCGAATTTAGATATAGTGCCAATGATGTTGTTACTAAATGTACATTGATCTGTGGGTAGTAGTCAGTATATTACATTATAACTAATGTAGATATGATAATAATAATATTGTTATTAATTGTGTATTACATATCTAACGTAGATATAGTACTAATGATATTGACATTAAATGTACTTTGATCTGTGGGAATGAATCAGTATATTACATTATATCTAATGTAGATATATTACTAATGATATTGTTATTAAATGTACATTGATCTGTGGGAATGAATCAGAATATTACATTATATCGAATGTAGATATAGTACCAATGATATTGTTATTAAATGTACATTGATCAGTGGGAATGAATCAGTATATTACATTATATCGAATGTAGATATAGTACAAGTGATGGTGTTATTAAATGTACATTGATCTGTGGGTAGTAATCAGTATATTACATTATATCTAATGTAGATATGATAATAATAATATTGTTATTAATTGTATATTACATATCTGATGTAGATATAGTACTAATGATATTAACATTAAATGTACATTGATCTGTGGGAATGAATCAGTATATTACATTATACCTCATGTAGATATAGTGCTAATGATATTGTTATTAAATGAACATTGATCTGTGGGAATGAATCAGTATATTACATTATATCGAATGTAGATATAGTACGAATGATATTGTTATTAAATCTACATTACATATCTAATGTAGGTATAGTACTAATGATATTGGTATTATATGTACATTGATCTGTGGGAATGAATCAGTATATTACATTATACCTCATGTAGATATAGTGCTAATGATATTGTTATAAAAATGTACATTGATCTGTGGGAATGAATCAGTATATAACATTATATCGAATGTAGATATAGTACTAATGATATTGTTATTAAATCTATGTTACATATCTAATGTAGGTATAGTACTAATGATATTGTTATTAAATGTGCATTGATCTGTGGGAACGAATCAGTATATTACATTATATCGAATGTAGATATAGTACTAATGATATTGTTATTTAGTGTACATCGATCTGTGGGAATGAATCAGTCTATTACATTATATCTAATGTAGTTATGGTAATAATAATATTGTTATTAATTGTACATTACATATCTAATGTAGATGTAGTACTAATGATATTGGTGTTATATGTACATTGATCTGTTGGAATGAATCTGTACATGACATTATATCTATTGTAGATATAGTAATAATGATATTGTTATTAAATGTACATTGATCTGTGGGAATGAACCAGTATATTAAATTATATCGAATGTAGATATAGTGCTAATGATGTTGTTATTAAATGTACATTGATCTGTGTGTAGAAACCAGTGTATTACATTATATCTAATGTAGATATGATAATAATAATATTGTTATTAATTGTATATTACATATCTAATGTAGATATAGTACTACTGATATTGGCATTAAATGTACCTTGATCTGTGGGAATGAATCAGTATATTACATTATATCGAATGTAGATATAGTACCAATGATATTGTTATTAAATGTACATTGATCTGTGGGAATGAACCAGTATATTAAATTATATCGAATGTAGATATAGTACTAATGATATTGTTATTAAATCTACATTACATATCTAATGTAGGTATGCTGCTAATGATATTGTTATTAAATGTACATTGATCTGTGGGAATGAATCAGTCTATTACATTATATCTAATGTAGATATGGTAATAATAATATTGTTATTAACTGTACATTACATATCTAATGTAGATATAGTACTAATGATATTGGCATTAAATATACTTTGATCTGTGGGAATGAATCAGTATATTACATTACATCGAATGTAGATATAGTACTAATGATATTGGTACTATATGTACATTGATCTGTGGGAACGAATCAGTATATTACATTATATCGAATGTACATATAGTAATAATGATATTGGTATTATATGTACATTGATCTGTTGGAATGAATCTGTACATGACATTATATCTATTGTAGATAGAGTAATAATGATATTGTTATTAAATGTACATTGATCTGTAGGAATGAATCAGAATATTACAATATATCGAATGTAGATATAGTACCAATGATATTGTTATTAAATGTACATTGATCTGTGGGTAGTAGCCAGTATATTACATTATATCTAATGTAGATATGATAATAATAATATTGTTATTAATTGTATATTACATATCTGATGTAGATATAGTACTAATGATATTAACATTAAATGTACATTGATCTGTGGGAATGAATCAGTATATTACATTATACCTCATGTAGATATAGTGCTAATGATATTGTTATTAAATGAACATTGATCTGTGGGAATGAATCAGTATATTACATTATATCGAATGTAGGTATAGTGCTAATGATATTGGTATTATATGTACATTGATCTGTGGGAACGAATCAGTATATTACATTATATCGAATGTACATATAGTACTAATGATATTGGTATTATATGTACACTGATCTGTTGGAATGAATCTGTACATGACATTATATCTATTGTAGATATAGTAATAGTGATATTGTTATTAAATGTACATTGATCTGTGGGAATGAATCAGTATAATACATTATATCGAATGTAGATATAGTACTAATGATATTGTTATTAAATCTACATTACATATCTAATGTAGGTATAGTACTAATGATATTGGTATTATATGTACATTGATCTGTGGGAATGAATCAGTGTATTACATTATATCGAATGTAGATATAGTGCTAATGATGTTGTTATTAAATGTACATTGATCTGTGTGTAGTAACCAGTATATTACATTATATCTAATGTAGATATGATGATAATAATATTGTTATTAATTGTATATTACATATCTAATGTAGATATAGTACTAATGATATTCGCATTAAATATACTTTGACCTGTGGGAATGAATCAGTATATTACATTATAACGAATGTAGATATAGTACTAATGATATTGTTATTAAATCTACATTACATATCTAATGTAGGTATAGTACTAATGATATTGGTATTATATGTACATTGATCTGTGGGAATGAATCAGTATATTACATTATACCTCATGTAGATATAGTGCTAATGATATTGTTATTAAATGAACATTGATCTGTGGGAATGAATCAGTATATTACATTATATCGAATGCAGATATAGTACTAATGATATTGGTATTAAATGTACATTGATCTGTGGGAAGGAATCCGTACATTACATTATACCTAATGTAGATATGGTAATAACGATATTGTTTTTAAATGTACATTGATCTGTGTGAATGAAGCAGTATATTACATTATATCTCAGGCAGATATTTTGCTAATGATATTGTTATTAAATGTACATTGATCTGTGGGAATGAATCAGTATATTACATTATACCTAATGTAGATATAGTAATAATCATATTGTTATTGAATGTACATTGATCTGTGGGAATGAATCAGTATATTACATTATATCGAATTTAGATATAGTGCTAATGATGTTGTTACTAAATGTACATTGATCTGTGGGTAGTAGTCAGTATATTACATTATAACTAATGTAGATATGATAATAATAATATTGTTATTAATTGTGTATTACATATCTAACGTAGATATAGTACTAATGATATTGACATTAAATGTACTTTGATCTGTGGGAATGAATCAGTATATTACATTATATCCAATGTAGATATATTACTAATGATATTGTTATTAAATGTACATTGATCTGTGGGAATGAATCAGAATATTACATTATATCGAATGTAGATATAGTACCAATGATATTGTTATTAAATGTACATTGATCAGTGGGAATGAATCAGTATATTACATTATATCGAATGTAGATATAGTACAAGTGATGGTGTTATTAAATGTACATTGATCTGTGGGTAGTAATCAGTATATTACATTATATCTAATGTAGATATGATAATAATAATATTGTTATTAATTGTATATTACATATCTGATGTAGATATAGTACTAATGATATTAACATTAAATGTACATTGATCTGTGGGAATGAATCAGTATATTACATTATACCTCATGTAGATATAGTGCTAATGATATTGTTATTAAATGAACATTGATCTGTGGGAATGAATCAGTATATTACATTATATCGAATGTAGATATAGTCCCAATGATATTGTTATTAAGTGTACATTGATCTGTGGAAATGAATCAGTATATTACATTATATCGAATGTACATATAGTACTAATGATATTGGTATTATATCTACATTGTTCTGTTGGAATGAATCTGTACATGACATTATATCTATTGTAGATATAGTAATAATGGTATTGTTATTAAATGTACATTGATCTGTGGGAATGAATCAGTATAATACATTATATCGAATGTAGATATATTACTAATGATATTGTTATTAAATGTACATTGATCTGTGGGAATGAATCAGTATATTACATTATATCGAGTGTAGATATAGTACAAGTGATGGTGTTATTAAATGTACATTGATCTGTGGGTAGTAATCAGTATATTACATTATATCTAATGTAGATATGGTAATAATAATATTGTTATTAATTGTATATTACATATCTAATGTGGATATAGTACTAATGATATTCGCATTAAATATACTTTGATCTGTGGGAATGAATCAGTATATTACATTATATCGAATGTAGATATAGTACTAATGATATTGTTATTAAATCTACATTACACATCTAATGTAGGTATAGTACTAATGATATTGGTATTATATGTACATTGATCTGTGGGAATGAATCAGTATATTACATTATACCTCATGTAGATATAGCGCTAATGATATTGTTATTAAATGAACATTGGTCTGTGGGAATGAATCAGTATATTACATTATACCGAATGTAGATATAGTACTAATGATATTGGTATTAAATGTACATTGATCTGTGGGAAGGAATCCGTATATTACATTATACCTAATGTAGATATGGTAATAACGATATTGTTTTTAAATGTACATTGAGCTGTGTGAATGAAGCAGTATATTGCATTATATCTCAGGCAGATATTTTGCTAATGATATTGTTATTAAATGTACATCGATCTGTGGGAATGAATCAGTATATTACATTATACCTAATGTAGATATAGTAATAATGATATTGTTATTAAATGTACATTGATCTGTGGGAATGAATCAGTATATTACATTATATCGAATTTAGATATAGTGCTAATGATATTGTTACTAAATGTACATTGATCTGTGGGTAGTAGTCAGTATATTACATTATAACTAATGTAGATATGATAATAATAATATTGTTATTAATTGTGTATTACATATCTAACGTAGATATAGTACTAATGATATTGACATTAAATGTACTTTGATCTGTGGGAATGAATCAGTATATTACATTATATCTAATGTAGACATATTACTAATGATATTGTTATTAAATGCACATTGATCTGTGGGAATGAATCAGAATATTACATTATATCGAATGTACATATAGTACTAATGATATTGGTATTATATCTACATTGTTCTGTTGGAATGAATCTGTACATGACATTATATCTATTGTAGATATAGTAATAATGGTATTGTTATTAAATGTACATTGATCTGTGGGAATGAATCAGTATAATACATTATATCGAATGTAGATATAGTACGAATGATATTGTTATTAAATCTACATTACATATCTAATGTAGGTATAGTACTAATGATATTGGTATTATATGTACATTGATCTGTGGGAATGAATCAGTATATTACATTATACCTTATGTAGATATAGTGCTAATGATATTGTTATTAAATGTACATTGATCTGTGGGAATGAAACAGTATATTACATTATATCGAATGTAGACATAGTGCTAATGATGTTGTTATTAAATGTACATTGATCTGCGTGTAGTAACCAGTATATTACATTATATCTAATGTAGATATGATAATAATAATATTGTTATTAATTGTATATTACATATCTAATGTAGATATAGTACTAATGATATTAACATTAAATGTACATTGATCTGTGGGAATGAATCAGTATATTACATTATATCGAAGGTACATATAGTACTAATGATATTGGTATTATATGTACATTGTTCTGTTGGAATGAATCTGTACATGACATTATATCTATTGTAGATATAGTAATAATGGTATTGTTATTAAATGTACATTGATCTGTGGGAATGAATCAGTATAATACATTATATCGAATGTAGATATAGTACTAATGATATTGTTATTAAATCTACATTACATATCTAATGTAGGTATAGTACTAATGATATTGGTATTATATGTACATTGATCTGTGGGAATGAATCAGTGTATTACATTATATCGAATGTAGATATAGTGCTAATGATGTTGTTATTGAATGTACATTGATCTGTGTGTAGTAACCAGTATATTACATTATATCGAATGTAGATATAGTACGAATGATATTGTTATTAAATCTACATTACATATCTAATGTAGGTATAGTACTAATGATATTGGTATTATATGTACATTGATCTGTGGGAATGAATCAGCATATTACATTATATCGAATGTAGATATTGTACCAATGATATTGTTATTAAATGTACATTGATCTGTGGGAATGAATCAGTATATTACATTATATCGAATGTAGATATAGTTCATGTGATGGTGTTATTAAATGTACATTGATCTGTGGGTAGTAATCAGTATATTACATTATATCTAATGTAGATATGATAATAATAATATTGTTATTAATTGTATATTACATATCTAATGTAGATATAGTACTAATGATATTAACATTAAATGTACATTGATCTGTGGGAATGAATCAGTATATTACATTATACCTCATGTAGATATAGTGCTAATGATATTGTTATTAAATGAACATTGATCTATGGGAATGAATCAGTATATTACATTATATCGAATGTAGATATAGTCCCAATGATATTGTTATTAAGTGTACATTGATCTGTGGGAATGAATCAGTATATTACATTATATCGAATGTACATATAGTACTAATGATGTTGGTATTATATGTACATTGTTCTGTTGGAATGAATCTGTACATGACATTATATCTATTGTAGATATAGTAATAATGGTATTGTTATTAAATGTACATTGATCTGTGGGAATGAATCAGTATAATACATTATATCGAATGTAGATATAGTACTAATGATATTGTTATTAAATCTACATTACATATCTAATGTAGGTATAGTACTAATGATATTGGTATTATATGTACATTGATCTGTGGGAATGAATCAGTGTATTACATTATATCGAATGTAGATATAGTGCTAATGATGTTGTTATTAAATGTACATTGATCTGTGGGAATGAATCAGTATAATACATTATATCGAATGTAGATATAGTACTAATGATATTGTTATTCAATCTACATTACATATCTAATGTAGGTATAGTACTAATGATATTGGTATTATATGTACATTGATCTGTGGGAATGAATCAGTGTATTACATTATATCGAATGTAGATATAGTGCTAGTGATGTTGTTATTAAATGTACATTGATCTGTGTGTAGTATCCAGTATATTGCATTATATCTAATGTAGATATGATACTAATAATATTGTTATTAATTGTATATTACATATCTAATGTAGATATAGTACTAATGATATTGGCATTAAATATACATTGATCTGTGGGAATGAATCAGTATATTCCATTATACCTTATGTAGATATAGTGCTAATGATATTGTTATTAAATGTACATTGATCTGTGGGAATGAATCAGTATATTACATTATATCGAAAGTAGATATTGTACCAATGATATTGTTATTAAATGTACATTGATCTGTGGGAATGAATCAGTATATTACATTATATCGAATGTAGATATAGTACAAGTGATGGTGTTATTAAATGTACATTGATCTGTGGGAATAAATCAGTATATTACATTATATCGAATGTAGATATATTACAAGTGATGGTGTTATTAAATGTACATTGATCTGTGGGTAGTAATCAGTATATTACATTATATCTAATGTAGATATGATAATAATAATATTGTTATTAATTGTATATTACATATCTAATGTAGATATAGTACTAATGATATTAACATTAAATGTACATTGATCTGTGGGAATGAATCAGTATATTACGTTATACCTCATGTAGATATAGTGCTAATGATATTGTTATTAAATGTACATTGATCTGTGGGAATGAATCAGTATAATACATTATATCGAATGTAGATATAGTACTAATGATATTGTTATTAAATCTACATTACATATCTAATGTAGGTATAGTACTAATGATATTGGTATTATATGTACATTGATCTGTGGGAATGATTCAGTATATTACATTATACCTCATGTAGATATAGTGCTAATGATATTGTTATTAAATGAACATTGATCTGTGGGAATGATTCAGTATATTACATTATATCGAATGTAGATATAGTACTAATGATATTGTTATTAAATCTACATTACATATCTAATGTAGGTATAGTACTAATGATATTGGTATTATATGTACATTGATCTGTGGGAATGAATCAGTATATTACATTATATCGAATGTACATATAGTACTAATGATATTGGTATTATATGTACATTGTTCTGTTGGAATGAATCTGTACATGACATTATATCTATTGTAGATATAGTAATAATGGTATTGTTATTAAATGTACATTGATCTGTGGGAATGAATCAGTATAATACATTATATCGAATGTAGATATAGTACTAATGATATTGTTATTCAATCTACATTACATATCTAATGTAGGTATAGTACTAATGATATTGGTATTATATGTACATTGATCTGTGGGAACGAATCAGTATATTACATTATATCGAATGTACATATAGTACTAATGATATTGGTATTATATGTACACTGATCTGTTGGAATGAATCTGTACATGACATTATATCTATTGTAGATATAGAAATAATGATATTGTTATTAAATGTACATTGATCTGTGGGAATGAATCAGTATATTACATTATAACGAATGTAGATATAGTGCTAATGATGTTGTGATTAAATGTACATTGATCTGTGGGTAATAATCAGTACATCACATTATATCTGATGTAGGTATGATAATAATAATATTGTTATTAATTGTATATTACATATCTAATGTAGATATAGTACTAATGATATTGGCATTAAATATACTTTGATCTGTGGGAATGAATCAGTATATTACATTACATCGAATGTAGATATAGTACTAATGATATTGGTACTATATGTACATTGATCTGTGGGAACGAATCAGTATATTACATTATATCGAATGTACATATAGTAATAATGATATTGGTATTATATGTACATTGATCTGTTGGAATGAATCTGTACATGACATTATATCTATTGTAGATAGAGTAATAATGATATTGTTATTAAATGTACATTGATCTGTAGGAATGAATCAGAATATTACAATATATCGAATGTAGATATAGTACCAATGATATTGTTATTAAATGTACATTGATCTGTGGGTAGTAGCCAGTATATTACATTATATCTAATGTAGATATGATAATAATAATATTGTTATTAATTGTATATTACATATCTGATGTAGATATAGTACTAATGATATTAACATTAAATGTACATTGATCTGTGGGAATGAATCAGTATATTACATTATACCTCATGTAGATATAGTGCTAATGATATTGTTATTAAATGAACATTGATCTGTGGGAATGAATCAGTATATTACATTATATCGAATGTAGGTATAGTGCTAATGATATTGGTATTATATGTACATTGATCTGTGGGAACGAATCAGTATATTACATTATATCGAATGTACATATAGTACTAATGATATTGGTATTATATGTACACTGATCTGTTGGAATGAATCTGTACATGACATTATATCTATTGTAGATATAGTAATAGTGATATTGTTATTAAATGTACATTGATCTGTGGGAATGAATCAGTATAATACATTATATCGAATGTAGATATAGTACTAATGATATTGTTATTAAATCTACATTACATATCTAATGTAGGTATAGTACTAATGATATTGGTATTATATGTACATTGATCTGTGGGAATGAATCAGTGTATTACATTATATCGAATGTAGATATAGTGCTAATGATGTTGTTATTAAATGTACATTGATCTGTGTGTAGTAACCAGTATATTACATTATATCTAATGTAGATATGATGATAATAATATTGTTATTAATTGTATATTACATATCTAATGTAGATATAGTACTAATGATATTCGCATTAAATATACTTTGATCTGTGGGAATGAATCAGTATATTACATTATAACGAATGTAGATATAGTACTAATGATATTGTTATTAAATCTACATTACATATCTAATGTAGGTATAGTACTAATGATATTGGTATTATATGTACATTGATCTGTGGGAATGAATCAGTATATTACATTATACCTCATGTAGATATAGTGCTAATGATATTGTTATTAAATGAACATTGATCTGTGGGAATGAATCAGTATATTACATTATATCGAATGCAGATATAGTACTAATGATATTGGTATTAAATGTACATTGATCTGTGGGAAGGAATCCGTACATTACATTATACCTAATGTAGATATGGTAATAACGATATTGTTTTTAAATGTACATTGATCTGTGTGAATGAAGCAGTATATTACATTATATCTCAGGCAGATATTTTGCTAATGATATTGTTATTAAATGTACATTGATCTGTGGGAATGAATCAGTATATTACATTATACCTAATGTAGATATAGTAATAATCATATTGTTATTGAATGTACATTGATCTGTGGGAATGAATCAGTATATTACATTATATCGAATTTAGATATAGTGCTAATGATGTTGTTACTAAATGTACATTGATCTGTGGGTAGTAGTCAGTATATTACATTATAACTAATGTAGATATGATAATAATAATATTGTTATTAATTGTGTATTACATATCTAACGTAGATATAGTACTAATGATATTGACATTAAATGTACTTTGATCTGTGGGAATGAATCAGTATATTACATTATATCCAATGTAGATATATTACTAATGATATTGTTATTAAATGTACATTGATCTGTGGGAATGAATCAGAATATTACATTATATCGAATGTAGATATAGTACCAATGATATTGTTATTAAATGTACATTGATCAGTGGGAATGAATCAGTATATTACATTATATCGAATGTAGATATAGTACAAGTGATGGTGTTATTAAATGTACATTGATCTGTGGGTAGTAATCAGTATATTACATTATATCTAATGTAGATATGATAATAATAATATTGTTATTAATTGTATATTACATATCTGATGTAGATATAGTACTAATGATATTAACATTAAATGTACATTGATCTGTGGGAATGAATCAGTATATTACATTATACCTCATGTAGATATAGTGCTAATGATATTGTTATTAAATGAACATTGATCTGTGGGAATGAATCAGTATATTACATTATATCGAATGTAGATATAGTCCCAATGATATTGTTATTAAGTGTACATTGATCTGTGGAAATGAATCAGTATATTACATTATATCGAATGTACATATAGTACTAATGATATTGGTATTATATCTACATTGTTCTGTTGGAATGAATCTGTACATGACATTATATCTATTGTAGATATAGTAATAATGGTATTGTTATTAAATGTACATTGATCTGTGGGAATGAATCAGTATAATACATTATATCGAATGTAGATATATTACTAATGATATTGTTATTAAATGTACATTGATCTGTGGGAATGAATCAGTATATTACATTATATCGAGTGTAGATATAGTACAAGTGATGGTGTTATTAAATGTACATTGATCTGTGGGTAGTAATCAGTATATTACATTATATCTAATGTAGATATGGTAATAATAATATTGTTATTAATTGTATATTACATATCTAATGTGGATATAGTACTAATGATATTCGCATTAAATATACTTTGATCTGTGGGAATGAATCAGTATATTACATTATATCGAATGTAGATATAGTACTAATGATATTGTTATTAAATCTACATTACACATCTAATGTAGGTATAGTACTAATGATATTGGTATTATATGTACATTGATCTGTGGGAATGAATCAGTATATTACATTATACCTCATGTAGATATAGCGCTAATGATATTGTTATTAAATGAACATTGGTCTGTGGGAATGAATCAGTATATTACATTATACCGAATGTAGATATAGTACTAATGATATTGGTATTAAATGTACATTGATCTGTGGGAAGGAATCCGTATATTACATTATACCTAATGTAGATATGGTAATAACGATATTGTTTTTAAATGTACATTGAGCTGTGTGAATGAAGCAGTATATTGCATTATATCTCAGGCAGATATTTTGCTAATGATATTGTTATTAAATGTACATCGATCTGTGGGAATGAATCAGTATATTACATTATACCTAATGTAGATATAGTAATAATGATATTGTTATTAAATGTACATTGATCTGTGGGAATGAATCAGTATATTACATTATATCGAATTTAGATATAGTGCTAATGATATTGTTACTAAATGTACATTGATCTGTGGGTAGTAGTCAGTATATTACATTATAACTAATGTAGATATGATAATAATAATATTGTTATTAATTGTGTATTACATATCTAACGTAGATATAGTACTAATGATATTGACATTAAATGTACTTTGATCTGTGGGAATGAATCAGTATATTACATTATATCTAATGTAGACATATTACTAATGATATTGTTATTAAATGCACATTGATCTGTGGGAATGAATCAGAATATTACATTATATCGAATGTACATATAGTACTAATGATATTGGTATTATATCTACATTGTTCTGTTGGAATGAATCTGTACATGACATTATATCTATTGTAGATATAGTAATAATGGTATTGTTATTAAATGTACATTGATCTGTGGGAATGAATCAGTATAATACATTATATCGAATGTAGATATAGTACGAATGATATTGTTATTAAATCTACATTACATATCTAATGTAGGTATAGTACTAATGATATTGGTATTATATGTACATTGATCTGTGGGAATGAATCAGTATATTACATTATACCTTATGTAGATATAGTGCTAATGATATTGTTATTAAATGTACATTGATCTGTGGGAATGAAACAGTATATTACATTATATCGAATGTAGACATAGTGCTAATGATGTTGTTATTAAATGTACATTGATCTGCGTGTAGTAACCAGTATATTACATTATATCTAATGTAGATATGATAATAATAATATTGTTATTAATTGTATATTACATATCTAATGTAGATATAGTACTAATGATATTAACATTAAATGTACATTGATCTGTGGGAATGAATCAGTATATTACATTATATCGAAGGTACATATAGTACTAATGATATTGGTATTATATGTACATTGTTCTGTTGGAATGAATCTGTACATGACATTATATCTATTGTAGATATAGTAATAATGGTATTGTTATTAAATGTACATTGATCTGTGGGAATGAATCAGTATAATACATTATATCGAATGTAGATATAGTACTAATGATATTGTTATTAAATCTACATTACATATCTAATGTAGGTATAGTACTAATGATATTGGTATTATATGTACATTGATCTGTGGGAATGAATCAGTGTATTACATTATATCGAATGTAGATATAGTGCTAATGATGTTGTTATTGAATGTACATTGATCTGTGTGTAGTAACCAGTATATTACATTATATCGAATGTAGATATAGTACGAATGATATTGTTATTAAATCTACATTACATATCTAATGTAGGTATAGTACTAATGATATTGGTATTATATGTACATTGATCTGTGGGAATGAATCAGCATATTACATTATATCGAATGTAGATATTGTACCAATGATATTGTTATTAAATGTACATTGATCTGTGGGAATGAATCAGTATATTACATTATATCGAATGTAGATATAGTTCATGTGATGGTGTTATTAAATGTACATTGATCTGTGGGTAGTAATCAGTATATTACATTATATCTAATGTAGATATGATAATAATAATATTGTTATTAATTGTATATTACATATCTAATGTAGATATAGTACTAATGATATTAACATTAAATGTACATTGATCTGTGGGAATGAATCAGTATATTACATTATACCTCATGTAGATATAGTGCTAATGATATTGTTATTAAATGAACATTGATCTATGGGAATGAATCAGTATATTACATTATATCGAATGTAGATATAGTCCCAATGATATTGTTATTAAGTGTACATTGATCTGTGGGAATGAATCAGTATATTACATTATATCGAATGTACATATAGTACTAATGATGTTGGTATTATATGTACATTGTTCTGTTGGAATGAATCTGTACATGACATTATATCTATTGTAGATATAGTAATAATGGTATTGTTATTAAATGTACATTGATCTGTGGGAATGAATCAGTATAATACATTATATCGAATGTAGATATAGTACTAATGATATTGTTATTAAATCTACATTACATATCTAATGTAGGTATAGTACTAATGATATTGGTATTATATGTACATTGATCTGTGGGAATGAATCAGTGTATTACATTATATCGAATGTAGATATAGTGCTAATGATGTTGTTATTAAATGTACATTGATCTGTGGGAATGAATCAGTATAATACATTATATCGAATGTAGATATAGTACTAATGATATTGTTATTCAATCTACATTACATATCTAATGTAGGTATAGTACTAATGATATTGGTATTATATGTACATTGATCTGTGGGAATGAATCAGTGTATTACATTATATCGAATGTAGATATAGTGCTAGTGATGTTGTTATTAAATGTACATTGATCTGTGTGTAGTATCCAGTATATTGCATTATATCTAATGTAGATATGATACTAATAATATTGTTATTAATTGTATATTACATATCTAATGTAGATATAGTACTAATGATATTGGCATTAAATATACATTGATCTGTGGGAATGAATCAGTATATTCCATTATACCTTATGTAGATATAGTGCTAATGATATTGTTATTAAATGTACATTGATCTGTGGGAATGAATCAGTATATTACATTATATCGAAAGTAGATATTGTACCAATGATATTGTTATTAAATGTACATTGATCTGTGGGAATGAATCAGTATATTACATTATATCGAATGTAGATATAGTACAAGTGATGGTGTTATTAAATGTACATTGATCTGTGGGAATAAATCAGTATATTACATTATATCGAATGTAGATATATTACAAGTGATGGTGTTATTAAATGTACATTGATCTGTGGGTAGTAATCAGTATATTACATTATATCTAATGTAGATATGATAATAATAATATTGTTATTAATTGTATATTACATATCTAATGTAGATATAGTACTAATGATATTAACATTAAATGTACATTGATCTGTGGGAATGAATCAGTATATTACGTTATACCTCATGTAGATATAGTGCTAATGATATTGTTATTAAATGTACATTGATCTGTGGGAATGAATCAGTATAATACATTATATCGAATGTAGATATAGTACTAATGATATTGTTATTAAATCTACATTACATATCTAATGTAGGTATAGTACTAATGATATTGGTATTATATGTACATTGATCTGTGGGAATGATTCAGTATATTACATTATACCTCATGTAGATATAGTGCTAATGATATTGTTATTAAATGAACATTGATCTGTGGGAATGATTCAGTATATTACATTATATCGAATGTAGATATAGTACTAATGATATTGTTATTAAATCTACATTACATATCTAATGTAGGTATAGTACTAATGATATTGGTATTATATGTACATTGATCTGTGGGAATGAATCAGTATATTACATTATATCGAATGTACATATAGTACTAATGATATTGGTATTATATGTACATTGTTCTGTTGGAATGAATCTGTACATGACATTATATCTATTGTAGATATAGTAATAATGGTATTGTTATTAAATGTACATTGATCTGTGGGAATGAATCAGTATAATACATTATATCGAATGTAGATATAGTACTAATGATATTGTTATTCAATCTACATTACATATCTAATGTAGGTATAGTACTAATGATATTGGTATTATATGTACATTGATCTGTGGGAACGAATCAGTATATTACATTATATCGAATGTACATATAGTACTAATGATATTGGTATTATATGTACACTGATCTGTTGGAATGAATCTGTACATGACATTATATCTATTGTAGATATAGAAATAATGATATTGTTATTAAATGTACATTGATCTGTGGGAATGAATCAGTATATTACATTATAACGAATGTAGATATAGTGCTAATGATGTTGTGATTAAATGTACATTGATCTGTGGGTAATAATCAGTACATCACATTATATCTGATGTAGGTATGATAATAATAATATTGTTATTAATTGTATATTACATATCTAATGTAGATATAGTACTAATGATATTGGCATTAAATATACTTTGATCTGTGGGAATGAATCAGTATATTACATTATATCGAATGTAGATTTAGTGCTAATGATGTTGTTACTAAATGTACAATGATCTGTGGGTAGTAGTCAGTATATTACATTATAACTAATGTAGATATGATAATAATAATATTGTTATTAATTGTATATTACATATCTAATGTAGATATAGTACTAATGATATTGACATTAAATGTACTTTGATCTGTGGGAATGAATCAGTATATTACATTATATCTAATGTAGATATATTACTAATGATATTGTTATTAAATGTACATTGATCTGTGGGAATGAAGCAGTATATTACATTATATCGAATGTAGATATAGTACCAATGATATTGTTATTAAACGTACATTGATCTGTGGGAATGAATCAGTATATTACATTATATCGAATGTAGATATAGTACTAATGATATTGTTAATTAATCTACATTACATATCTAATGTATGTATAGTACTAATGATATTGGTATTATATGTACATTGATCTGTGGGAATGAATCAGTATATTACATTATACCTCAGGTAGATATAGTGCTAATGATATTGTTATTAAATGTACTTTGATCTGTGGGAATGAATCAGTATATTACATTATATCGAATGTAGATATAGTCCCAATGATATTGTTATTAAGTGTACATTGATCTGTGGGAATGAATCAGTATATTACATTATATCGAATGTACATATAGTACTAATGATATTGGTATTATATGTACATTGATCTGTGGGAATGAATCAGAATATTACATTATTTCGAATGTAGATATAGTACCAATGATATTGTTATTAAATGTACATTGATCTGTGGGAATGAATCAGTATATTACATTATATCGAATGTAGATATAGTACAAGTGATGGTGTTATTAAATGTACATTGATGTGTGGGTAGTAATCAGTATATTACATTATATCTAATGTAGATATGATAATAATAATATTGTTATTAATTGTATATTACATATCTAATGTAGATATAGTACTAATGATATTGACATTAAATGTACTTTGATCTGTGGGAATGAATCAGTATATTACATTATATCTAATGTAGATATATTACTAATGATATTGTTATTAAATGTACATTGATCTGTGGGAATGAAGCAGTATATTACATTATATCGAATGTAGATATAGTACCAATGATATTGTTATTAAACGTACATTGATCTGTGGGAATGAATCAGTATATTACATTATATCGAATGTAGATATAGTACTAATGATATTGTTAATTAATCTACATTACATATCTAATGTATGTATAGTACTAATGATATTGGTATTATATGTACATTGATCTGTGGGAATGAGTCAGTATAATACATTATACCTCAGGTAGATATAGTGCTAATGATATTGTTATTAAATGAACATTGATCTGTGGGAATGAATCAGTATATTACATTATATCGAATGTAGATATAGTACTAATGATATTGTTATTAAATCTACATTACATACCTAATGTAGGTATAGTACTAATGATATTGGTATTATATGTACATTGATCTGTGGGAATGAATCAGTATATTACATTATATCGAATGTAGATATAGTGTTAATGATGTTGTTATTAAATGTACATTGATCTGTGGTAGTAATCAGTGTATTACATTATATCTAATGTAGATATGATAATAATAATATTGTTATTAATTGTATATTACATATCTAATGTAGATATAGTACTAATGATATTAACATTAAATGTACATTGATCTGTGGGAATGAATCAGTATATTACATTATACCTCATGTAGATATAGTGCTAATGATATTGTTATTAAATGAACATTGATCTGTGGGAATGAATCAGTATATTACATTATACCTCATGTAGATATAGTGCTAATGATATTGTTATTAAATGAACATTGATCTGTGGGAATGAATCAGTATATTACATTATATCGAATGTAGATATAGTACGAATGATATTGTTATTAAATCTACATTACATATCTAATGTAGGTATAGTACTAATGATATTGGTATTATATGTACATTGATCTGTGGGAATGAATCAGTGTATTACATTATATCGAATGTAGATATAGTGCTAGTGATGTTGTTATTAAATGTACATTGATCTGTGTGTAGTATCCAGTATATTGCATTATATCTAATGTAGATATGATACTAATAATATTGTTATTAATTGTATATTACATATCTAATGTAGATATAGTACTAATGATATTGGCATTAAATATACATTGATCTGTGGGAATGAATCAGTATATTACATTATACCTTATGTAGATATAGTGCTAATGATATTGTTATTAAATGTACATTGATCTGTGGGAATGAATCAGTATATTACATTATATCGAAAGTAGATATTGTACCAATGATATTGTTATTAAATGTACATTGATCTGTGGGAATGAATCAGTATATTACATTATATCGAATGTAGATATAGTACAAGTGATGGTGTTATTAAATGTACATTGATCTGTGGGAATAAATCAGTATATTACATTATATCGAATGTAGATATATTACAAGTGATGGTGTTATTAAATGTACATTGATCTGTGGGTAGTAATCAGCATATTACATTATATCTAATGTAGATATGATAATAATAATATTGTTATTAATTGTATATTACATATCTAATGTAGATATAGTACTAATGATATTAACATTAAATGTACATTGATCTGTGGGAATGAATCAGTATATTACGTTATACCTCATGTAGATATAGTGCTAATGATATTGTTATTAAATGTACATTGATCTGTGGGAATGAATCAGTATAATACATTATATCGAATGTAGATATAGTACTAATGATATTGTTATTAAATCTACATTACATATCTAATGTAGGTATAGTACTAATGATATTGGTATTATATGTACATTGATCTGTGGGAATGATTCAGTATATTACATTATACCTCATGTAGATATAGTGCTAATGATATTGTTATTAAATGAACATTGATCTGTGGGAATGATTCAGTATATTACATTATATCGAATGTAGATATAGTACTAATGATATTGTTATTAAATCTACATTACATATCTAATGTAGGTATAGTACTAATGATATTGGTATTATATGTACATTGATCTGTGGGAATGAATCAGTATATTACATTATATCGAATGTACATATAGTACTAATGATATTGGTATTATATGTACATTGTTCTGTTGGAATGAATCTGTACATGACATTATATCTATTGCAGATATAGTAATAATGGTATTGTTATTAAATGTACATTGATCTGTGGGAATGAATCAGTATAATACATTATATCGAATGTAGATATAGTACTAATGATATTGTTATTCAATCTACATTACATATCTAATGTAGGTATAGTACTAATGATATTGTTATTAAATGTACATTGATCTGTGGGAATGAATCAGTATATTACATTATATCGAATGTAGATATAGTGCTAATGATGTTGTTATTAAATGTACATTGATCTGTGGGTAATAATCAGTACATCACATTATATCTGATGTAGGTATGATAATAATAATATTGTTATTAATTGTATATTACATATCTAATGTAGATATAGTACTAATGATATTAACATTAAATGTACATTGATCTGTGGGAATGAATCAGTGTATTACATTATACCTTATGTAGATATAGTGCTAATGATATTGTTATTAAATGTACATTGATCTGTGGGAATGAAACAGTATATTACATTATATCGAATGTAGATATAGTGCTAATGATGTTGTTATTAAATGTACATTGATCTGTGTGTAGTAACCAGTATATTACATTATATCTAATGTAGATATGATAATAATAATATTGTTATTAATTGTATATTACATATCTAATGTAGATATAGTACTAATGATATTGGCATTAAATATACTTTGATCTGTGGGAATGAATCAGTATATTACATTATATCGAATGTAGATTTAGTGCTAATGATGTTGTTACTAAATGTACAATGATCTGTGGGTAGTGGTCAGTATATTACATTATAACTAATGTAGATATGATAATAATAATATTGTTATTAATTGTATATTACATATCTAATGTAGATATAGTACTAATGATATTGACATTAAATGTACTTTGATCTGTGGGAATGAATCAGTATATTACATTATATCTAATGTAGATATATTACTAATGATATTGTTATTAAATGTACATTGATCTGTGGGAATGAAGCAGTATATTACATTATATCGAATGTAGATATAGTACCAATGATATTGTTATTAAACGTACATTGATCTGTGGGAATGAATCAGTATATTACATTATATCGAATGTAGATATAGTACTAATGATATTGTTAATTAATCTACATTACATATCTAATGTATGTATAGTACTAATGATATTGGTATTATATGTACATTGATCTGTGGGAATGAATCAGTATATTACATTATACCTCATGTAGATATAGTGCCAATGATATTGTTATTAAATGAACATTGATCTGTGGGAATGAATCAGTATATTACATTATATCGAATGTAGATATAGTACTAATGATATTGTTATTAAATCTACATTACATACCTAATGTAGGTATAGTACTAATGATATTGGTATTATATGTACATTGATCTGTGGGAATGAATCAGTATATTACATTATATCGAATGTAGATATAGTGTTAATGATGTTGTTATTAAATGTACATTGATCTGTGGTAGTAATCAGTGTATTACATTATATCTAGTGTAGATATGATAATAATAATATTGTTATTAATTGTATATTACATATCTAATGTAGATATAGTACTAATGATATTAACATTAAATGTACATTGATCTGTGGGAATGAATCAGTATATTACATTATACCTCATGTAGATATAGTGCTAATGATATTGTTATTAAATGAACAATGATCTGTGGGAATGAATCAGTATATTACATTATACCTCATTTAGATATAGTGCTAATGATATTGTTATTAAATGAACATTGATCTGTGGGAATGAATCAGTATATTACATTATATCGAATGTAGATATAGTGCTAATGATATTGTTATTAAATGAACATTGATCATTGGGAATGAATCAGTATATTACATTATATCGAATGTAGATATAGTACTAATGGTATTGTTATTAAATCTACATTACATATCTAATGTAGGTATAGTACTAATGATATTGGTATTATATGTACATTGATCTGTGGGAATGAATCAGTATATTACATTATACCTCATGTAGATATAGCGCGAATGATATTGTTATTAAATGAACATTGGTCTGTGGGAATGAATCAGTATATTACATTATACCGAATGTAGATATAGTACTAATGATATTGGTATTAAATGTACATTGATCTGTGGGAAGGAATCCGTATATCACATTATACCTAATGTAGATATGGTAATAACGATATTGTTTTTAAATGTACATTGATCTGTGTGAATGAAGCAGTATATTACATTATACCTCATGTAGATATTTTGCTAATGATATTGTTATTAAATGTACATTGATCTGTGGGAATGAATCAGTATATTACATTATACCTAATGTAGATATAGTAATAATGATATTGTTATTAAATGTACATTGATCTGTGGGAATGAATCAGTATATTACATTATATCGAATGTAGATATAGTGCTAATGATATTGTTATTAAATGAACATTGATCTGTGGGAATGAATCAGTATATTACATTATATCGAATGTAGATATAGTCCCAATGATATTGTTATTAAGTGTACATTGATCTGTGGGAATGAATCAGTATATTACATTATATCGAATGTACATATAGTACTAATGATATTGGTATTATATGTACATTGATCTGTGGGAATGAATCAGAATATTACATTATTTCGAATGTAGATATAGTACCAATGATATTGTTATTAAATGTACATTGATCTGTGGGAATGAATCAGTATATTACATTATATCGAATGTAGATATAGTACAAGTGATGGTGTTATTAAATGTACATTGATGTGTGGGTAGTAATCAGTATATTACATTATATCTAATGTAGATATGATAATAATAATATTGTTATTAATTGTATATTACATATCTGATGTAGATATAGTACTAATGATATTAACATTAAATGTACATTGATCTGTGGGAATGAATCAGTATATTACATTATACCTCATGTAGATATAGTGCTAATGATATTGTTATTAAATGAACATTGATCTGTGGGAATGAATCAGTATATTACATTATATCGAATGTAGATATAGTCCCAATGATATTGTTATTAACTGTACATTGATCTGTGGTAATGAATCAGTATATTACATTATATCGAATGTACATATAGTACTAATGATATTGGTATTATATGTACATTGTTCTGTTGGAATGAATCTGTACATGACATTATATCTATTGTAGATATAGTAATAATGGTATTGTTATTAAATGTACATTGATCTGTGGGAATGAATCAGTATAATACATTATATAGAATGTAGATATAGTACTAATGATATTGTTATTCAATCTACATAACATATCTAATGTAGGTATAGTACTAATGATATTGGTATTATATGTACATTGATCTGTGGGAATGAATCAGTATATTACATTATATCGAATGTACATATAGTACTAATGATATTGGTATTATATGTACACTGATCTGTTGGAACGAATCTGTACATAACATTATATCTATTGTGGATATAGTAATAATGATATTATTATTAAATGTACATTGATCTGTGGGAATGAATCAGTATAATACATTATATCGAATGTAGATATAGTACTAATGATATTGTTATTAAATCTACATTACATATCTAATGTAGGTATAGTACTAATGATATTGTTATTAAATGTACATTGATCTGTGGGAATGAATCAGTATAATACATTATATCGAATGTAGATATAGTGCTAATGATATTGTTATTAAATCTACATTACATATCTAATGTAGGTATAGTACTAATGATATTGGTATTATATGTACATTGATCTGTGGGAATGAATCCGTGTATTACATTATATCGAATGTAGATATAGTCCCAATGATATTGTTATTAAATGAACATTGATCTGTGGAAATGGATCAGTACATTACGTTATATCGAATGTAGATATAGTCCCAATGATATTGTTATTAAGTGTACATTGATCTGTGGGAATGAATCAGTATATTACATTATATCGAAGGTACATATAGTACTAATGATATTGGTATTAAATGTACATTGACCTGTGGGAAGGAATCCGCATATCACATTATACCTAATGTAGATATGGTAATAACGATATTGTTTTTAAATGTACATTGATCTGTGTGAATGAAGAAGTATATTACATTATATCTCAGGCAGATATTTTGCTAATGATATTGTTATTAAATGAACATTGATCTGTGGGAATGAATCAGTATATTACATTATACCTAATGTAGATATAGTAATAATGATATTGTTATTAAATGTACATTGATCTGTGGGAATGAATCAGTATATTACATTATATCGAATGTAGATATAGTGCTAATGATGTTGTTACTAAATGTGCATTGATCTGTGGGTAGTCGTCAGTATATTACATTATAACTAATGTAGATATGATAATAATAATATTGTTATTAATTGTGTATTACATATCTAACGTAGATATAGTACTAATGATATTAACATTAAATGTACATTGATCTGTGGGAATGAATCAGTATATTACATTATACCTCATGTAGATATAGTGCTAATGATATTGTTATTAAATGAACATTGATCTGTGGGAATGAATCAGTATATTACATTATATCGAATGTACATATAGTAATAATGATATTGGTATTATATGTACATTGATCTGTTGGAATGAATCTGTACATGACATTATATCTATTGTAGATAGAGTAATAATGATATTGTTATTAAATGTACATTGATCTGTAGGAATGAATCAGAATATTACATTATATCGAATGTAGATATAGTACGAATGATATTGTTATTAAATCTACATTACATATCTAATGTAGGTATAGTACTAATGATATTGGTATTATATGTACATTGATCTGTGGGAATGAATCAGTATATTACATTATACCTTATGTAGATATAGTGCTAATGATATTGTTATTAAATGTACATTGATCTGTGGGAATGAAACAGTATATTACATTATATCGAATGTAGACATAGTGCTAATGATGTTGTTATTAAATGTACATTGATCTGCGTGTAGTAGCCAGTATATTACATTATATCTAATGTAGATATGATAATAATAATATTGTTATTAATTGTATATTACATATCTAATGTAGATATAGTACTAATGATATTAACATTAAATGTACATTGATCTGTGGGAATGAATCAGTATATTACATTATACCTCATGTAGATATAGTGCTAATGATATTGTTATTAAATGAACATTGATCTATGGGAATGAATCAGTATATTACATTATATCGAATGTAGATATAGTCCCAATGATATTGTTATTAAGTGTACATTGATCTGTGGGAATGAATCAGTATATTACATTATATCGAATGTACATATAGTACTAATGATGTTGGTATTATATGTACATTGTTCTGTTGGAATGAATCTGTACATGACATTATATCTATTGTAGATATAGTAATAATGGTATTGTTATTAAATGTACATTGATCTGTGGGAATGAATCAGTATAATACATTATATCGAATGTAGATATAGTACTAATGATATTGTTATTAAATCTACATTACATATCTAATGTAGGTATAGTACTAATGATATTGGTATTATATGTACATAGATCTGTGGGAATGAATCCGTGTATTACATTATATCGAATGTAGATATAGTGCTAATGATGTTGTTATTAAATGTACATTGATCAGTGTGTAGTAACCAGTATATTACGTTATATCTAATGTAGATATGATAATAATAATATTGTTATTAATTGTATATTACATATCTAATGTAGATATAGTACTAATGATATTGGCATTAAATATACTTTGATCTGTGGGAATGAATCAGTATATTACATTATATCGAATGTAGATATAGTACTAATGATATTGTTATTAAATCTACATTACATATCTAATGTAGGAATAGTACTAATGATATTGGTATTATATGTACATTGAATTGTGGGAATGAATCAGTATATTACATTATACCTCATGTAGATATATTGCTAATGATATTGTTATTAAATGTACATTGATCTGTGGGAATGAATCAGTATATAGCATTATATCGAATGTAGATATAGTACTAACGATATTGTTATTAAATCTACATTACATATCTAATGTAGGTATAGTACTAATGATATTGTTATTAAATGTGCATTGATCTGTGGGAACGAATCAGTATATTACATTATATCTAATGTAGATATATTACTAATGATATTGTTATTAAATGTACATTGCTCTGTGGGAATCAATCAGTATATTACATTTTATCGAATGTAGATATAGTACCAATGATATTGTTATTAAATGTACATTGATCTGTGGGAATGAATCAGTATATTACATTATATCGAATGTAGATATAGTACAAGTGATGGTGTTATTAAATGTACATTGATCTGTGGGTAGTAATCAGTATATTACATTATATCTAATGTAGATATGATAATAATAATATTGTTATTAATTGTATATTACATATCTAATGTAGATATAGTACTAATGATATTAACATTAAATGTACATTGATCTGTGGGAATGAATCAGTATATTACATTATACCTCATGTAGATATAGTGCTAATGATATTGTTATTAAATGAACATTGATCTGTGGGAATGAATCAGTATATTACATTATATCGAATGTAGATATAGTCCAAATGATATTGTTATTAAGTGTACATTGATCTGTGGGAATGAATCAGTATATTACATTATATCGAAGGTACATATAGTACTAATGATATTGGTATTATATGTACATTGTTCTGTTGGAATGAATCTGTACATGACATAATATCTATTGTAGATATAGTAATAATGATATTGTTATTAAATGTACATTGATCTGTGGGAATGAATCAGTATAACACATTATATCGAATGTAGATATAGTGCTAATGATATTGTTATTAAATCTACATTACATATCTAATGTAGGTATAGTACTAATGATATTGGTATTATATGTACATTGATCTGTGGGAATGAATCCGTGTATTACATTATATCGAATGTAGATATAGTGCTAATGATGTTGTTATTAAATGTACATTGATCAGTGTGTAGTAACCAGTATATTACGTTATATCTAATGTAGATATGATAATAATAATATTGTTATTAATTGTATATTACATATCTAATGTAGATATAGTACTAATGATATTCGCATTAAATATACTTTGATCTGTGGGAATGAATCAGTATATTACATTATATCGAATGTAGATATAGTACTAATGATATTGTTATTAAATCTACATTACATATCTAATGTAGGTATAGTACTAATGATATTGGTATTATATGTACATTGAACTGTGGGAATGAATCAGTATATTACATTATACCTCATGTAGATATAGTGCTAATGATATTGTTATTAAATGAACATTGATCTGTGGGAATGAATCAGTATATTACATTATATCGAAAGTAGATATAGTACTAATGATATTGGTATTAAATGTACATTGATCTGTGGGTAGGAATCAGTATATTACATTATATCGAATGTAGATATAGTACAAGTGATGGTGTTATTAAATGTACATTGATCTGTGGGAATAAATCAGTATATTACATTATATCGAATGTAGATATATTACAAGTGATGGTGTTATTAAATGTACATTGATCTGTGGGTAGTAATCAGCATATTACATTATATCTAATGTAGATATGATAATAATAATATTGTTATTAATTGTATATTACATATCTAATGTAGATATAGTACTAATGATATTAACATTAAATGTACATTGATCTGTGGGAATGAATCAGTATATTACGTTATACCTCATGTAGATATAGTGCTAATGATATTGTTATTAAATGTACATTGATCTGTGGGAATGAATCAGTATAATACATTATATCGAATGTAGATATAGTACTAATGATATTGTTATTAAATCTACATTACATATCTAATGTAGGTATAGTACTAATGATATTGGTATTATATGTACATTGATCTGTGGGAATGATTCAGTATATTACATTATACCTCATGTAGATATAGTGCTAATGATATTGTTATTAAATGAACATTGATCTGTGGGAATGATTCAGTATATTACATTATATCGAATGTAGATATAGTACTAATGATATTGTTATTAAATCTACATTACATATCTAATGTAGGTATAGTACTAATGATATTGGTATTATATGTACATTGATCTGTGGGAATGAATCAGTATATTACATTATATCGAATGTACATATAGTACTAATGATATTGGTATTATATGTACATTGTTCTGTTGGAATGAATCTGTACATGACATTATATCTATTGCAGATATAGTAATAATGGTATTGTTATTAAATGTACATTGATCTGTGGGAATGAATCAGTATAATACATTATATCGAATGTAGATATAGTACTAATGATATTGTTATTCAATCTACATTACATATCTAATGTAGGTATAGTACTAATGATATTGTTATTAAATGTACATTGATCTGTGGGAATGAATCAGTATATTACATTATATCGAATGTAGATATAGTGCTAATGATGTTGTTATTAAATGTACATTGATCTGTGGGTAATAATCAGTACATCACATTATATCTGATGTAGGTATGATAATAATAATATTGTTATTAATTGTATATTACATATCTAATGTAGATATAGTACTAATGATATTAACATTAAATGTACATTGATCTGTGGGAATGAATCAGTGTATTACATTATACCTTATGTAGATATAGTGCTAATGATATTGTTATTAAATGTACATTGATCTGTGGGAATGAAACAGTATATTACATTATATCGAATGTAGATATAGTGCTAATGATGTTGTTATTAAATGTACATTGATCTGTGTGTAGTAACCAGTATATTACATTATATCTAATGTAGATATGATAATAATAATATTGTTATTAATTGTATATTACATATCTAATGTAGATATAGTACTAATGATATTGGCATTAAATATACTTTGATCTGTGGGAATGAATCAGTATATTACATTATATCGAATGTAGATTTAGTGCTAATGATGTTGTTACTAAATGTACAATGATCTGTGGGTAGTGGTCAGTATATTACATTATAACTAATGTAGATATGATAATAATAATATTGTTATTAATTGTATATTACATATCTAATGTAGATATAGTACTAATGATATTGACATTAAATGTACTTTGATCTGTGGGAATGAATCAGTATATTACATTATATCTAATGTAGATATATTACTAATGATATTGTTATTAAATGTACATTGATCTGTGGGAATGAAGCAGTATATTACATTATATCGAATGTAGATATAGTACCAATGATATTGTTATTAAACGTACATTGATCTGTGGGAATGAATCAGTATATTACATTATATCGAATGTAGATATAGTACTAATGATATTGTTAATTAATCTACATTACATATCTAATGTATGTATAGTACTAATGATATTGGTATTATATGTACATTGATCTGTGGGAATGAATCAGTATATTACATTATACCTCATGTAGATATAGTGCCAATGATATTGTTATTAAATGAACATTGATCTGTGGGAATGAATCAGTATATTACATTATATCGAATGTAGATATAGTACTAATGATATTGTTATTAAATCTACATTACATACCTAATGTAGGTATAGTACTAATGATATTGGTATTATATGTACATTGATCTGTGGGAATGAATCAGTATATTACATTATATCGAATGTAGATATAGTGTTAATGATGTTGTTATTAAATGTACATTGATCTGTGGTAGTAATCAGTGTATTACATTATATCTAGTGTAGATATGATAATAATAATATTGTTATTAATTGTATATTACATATCTAATGTAGATATAGTACTAATGATATTAACATTAAATGTACATTGATCTGTGGGAATGAATCAGTATATTACATTATACCTCATGTAGATATAGTGCTAATGATATTGTTATTAAATGAACAATGATCTGTGGGAATGAATCAGTATATTACATTATACCTCATTTAGATATAGTGCTAATGATATTGTTATTAAATGAACATTGATCTGTGGGAATGAATCAGTATATTACATTATATCGAATGTAGATATAGTGCTAATGATATTGTTATTAAATGAACATTGATCATTGGGAATGAATCAGTATATTACATTATATCGAATGTAGATATAGTACTAATGGTATTGTTATTAAATCTACATTACATATCTAATGTAGGTATAGTACTAATGATATTGGTATTATATGTACATTGATCTGTGGGAATGAATCAGTATATTACATTATACCTCATGTAGATATAGCGCGAATGATATTGTTATTAAATGAACATTGGTCTGTGGGAATGAATCAGTATATTACATTATACCGAATGTAGATATAGTACTAATGATATTGGTATTAAATGTACATTGATCTGTGGGAAGGAATCCGTATATCACATTATACCTAATGTAGATATGGTAATAACGATATTGTTTTTAAATGTACATTGATCTGTGTGAATGAAGCAGTATATTACATTATACCTCATGTAGATATTTTGCTAATGATATTGTTATTAAATGTACATTGATCTGTGGGAATGAATCAGTATATTACATTATACCTAATGTAGATATAGTAATAATGATATTGTTATTAAATGTACATTGATCTGTGGGAATGAATCAGTATATTACATTATATCGAATGTAGATATAGTGCTAATGATATTGTTATTAAATGAACATTGATCTGTGGGAATGAATCAGTATATTACATTATATCGAATGTAGATATAGTCCCAATGATATTGTTATTAAGTGTACATTGATCTGTGGGAATGAATCAGTATATTACATTATATCGAATGTACATATAGTACTAATGATATTGGTATTATATGTACATTGATCTGTGGGAATGAATCAGAATATTACATTATTTCGAATGTAGATATAGTACCAATGATATTGTTATTAAATGTACATTGATCTGTGGGAATGAATCAGTATATTACATTATATCGAATGTAGATATAGTACAAGTGATGGTGTTATTAAATGTACATTGATGTGTGGGTAGTAATCAGTATATTACATTATATCTAATGTAGATATGATAATAATAATATTGTTATTAATTGTATATTACATATCTGATGTAGATATAGTACTAATGATATTAACATTAAATGTACATTGATCTGTGGGAATGAATCAGTATATTACATTATACCTCATGTAGATATAGTGCTAATGATATTGTTATTAAATGAACATTGATCTGTGGGAATGAATCAGTATATTACATTATATCGAATGTAGATATAGTCCCAATGATATTGTTATTAACTGTACATTGATCTGTGGTAATGAATCAGTATATTACATTATATCGAATGTACATATAGTACTAATGATATTGGTATTATATGTACATTGTTCTGTTGGAATGAATCTGTACATGACATTATATCTATTGTAGATATAGTAATAATGGTATTGTTATTAAATGTACATTGATCTGTGGGAATGAATCAGTATAATACATTATATAGAATGTAGATATAGTACTAATGATATTGTTATTAAATCTACATAACATATCTAATGTAGGTATAGTACTAATGATATTGTTATTAAATGTACATTGATCTGTGGGAATGAATCAGTATAATACATTATATCGAATGTAGATATAGTGCTAATGATATTGTTATTAAATCTACATTACATATCTAATGTAGGTATAGTACTAATGATATTGGTATTATATGTACATTGATCTGTGGGAATGAATCCGTGTATTACATTATATCGAATGTAGATATAGTCCCAATGATATTGTTATTAAATGAACATTGATCTGTGGAAATGGATCAGTACATTACGTTATATCGAATGTAGATATAGTCCCAATGATATTGTTATTAAGTGTACATTGATCTGTGGGAATGAATCAGTATATTACATTATATCGAAGGTACATATAGTACTAATGATATTGGTATTAAATGTACATTGACCTGTGGGAAGGAATCCGCATATCACATTATACCTAATGTAGATATGGTAATAACGATATTGTTTTTAAATGTACATTGATCTGTGTGAATGAAGAAGTATATTACATTATATCTCAGGCAGATATTTTGCTAATGATATTGTTATTAAATGAACATTGATCTGTGGGAATGAATCAGTATATTACATTATACCTAATGTAGATATAGTAATAATGATATTGTTATTAAATGTACATTGATCTGTGGGAATGAATCAGTATATTACATTATATCGAATGTAGATATAGTGCTAATGATGTTGTTACTAAATGTGCATTGATCTGTGGGTAGTCGTCAGTATATTACATTATAACTAATGTAGATATGATAATAATAATATTGTTATTAATTGTGTATTACATATCTAACGTAGATATAGTACTAATGATATTAACATTAAATGTACATTGATCTGTGGGAATGAATCAGTATATTACATTATACCTCATGTAGATATAGTGCTAATGATATTGTTATTAAATGAACATTGATCTGTGGGAATGAATCAGTATATTACATTATATCGAATGTACATATAGTAATAATGATATTGGTATTATATGTACATTGATCTGTTGGAATGAATCTGTACATGACATTATATCTATTGTAGATAGAGTAATAATGATATTGTTATTAAATGTACATTGATCTGTAGGAATGAATCAGAATATTACATTATATCGAATGTAGATATAGTACGAATGATATTGTTATTAAATCTACATTACATATCTAATGTAGGTATAGTACTAATGATATTGGTATTATATGTACATTGATCTGTGGGAATGAATCAGTATATTACATTATACCTTATGTAGATATAGTGCTAATGATATTGTTATTAAATGTACATTGATCTGTGGGAATGAAACAGTATATTACATTATATCGAATGTAGACATAGTGCTAATGATGTTGTTATTAAATGTACATTGATCTGCGTGTAGTAGCCAGTATATTACATTATATCTAATGTAGATATGATAATAATAATATTGTTATTAATTGTATATTACATATCTAATGTAGATATAGTACTAATGATATTAACATTAAATGTACATTGATCTGTGGGAATGAATCAGTATATTACATTATACCTCATGTAGATATAGTGCTAATGATATTGTTATTAAATGAACATTGATCTATGGGAATGAATCAGTATATTACATTATATCGAATGTAGATATAGTCCCAATGATATTGTTATTAAGTGTACATTGATCTGTGGGAATGAATCAGTATATTACATTATATCGAATGTACATATAGTACTAATGATGTTGGTATTATATGTACATTGTTCTGTTGGAATGAATCTGTACATGACATTATATCTATTGTAGATATAGTAATAATGGTATTGTTATTAAATGTACATTGATCTGTGGGAATGAATCAGTATAATACATTATATCGAATGTAGATATAGTACTAATGATATTGTTATTAAATCTACATTACATATCTAATGTAGGTATAGTACTAATGATATTGGTATTATATGTACATAGATCTGTGGGAATGAATCCGTGTATTACATTATATCGAATGTAGATATAGTGCTAATGATGTTGTTATTAAATGTACATTGATCAGTGTGTAGTAACCAGTATATTACGTTATATCTAATGTAGATATGATAATAATAATATTGTTATTAATTGTATATTACATATCTAATGTAGATATAGTACTAATGATATTGGCATTAAATATACTTTGATCTGTGGGAATGAATCAGTATATTACATTATATCGAATGTAGATATAGTACTAATGATATTGTTATTAAATCTACATTACATATCTAATGTAGGAATAGTACTAATGATATTGGTATTATATGTACATTGAATTGTGGGAATGAATCAGTATATTACATTATACCTCATGTAGATATATTGCTAATGATATTGTTATTAAATGTACATTGATCTGTGGGAATGAATCAGTATATAGCATTATATCGAATGTAGATATAGTACTAACGATATTGTTATTAAATCTACATTACATATCTAATGTAGGTATAGTACTAATGATATTGTTATTAAATGTGCATTGATCTGTGGGAACGAATCAGTATATTACATTATATCTAATGTAGATATATTACTAATGATATTGTTATTAAATGTACATTGATCTGTGGGAATCAATCAGTATATTACATTTTATCGAATGTAGATATAGTACCAATGATATTGTTATTAAATGTACATTGATCTGTGGGAATGAATCAGTATATTACATTATATCGAATGTAGATATAGTACAAGTGATGGTGTTATTAAATGTACATTGATCTGTGGGTAGTAATCAGTATATTACATTATATCTAATGTAGATATGATAATAATAATATTGTTATTAATTGTATATTACATATCTAATGTAGATATAGTACTAATGATATTAACATTAAATGTACATTGATCTGTGGGAATGAATCAGTATATTACATTATACCTCATGTAGATATAGTGCTAATGATATTGTTATTAAATGAACATTGATCTGTGGGAATGAATCAGTATATTACATTATATCGAATGTAGATATAGTCCAAATGATATTGTTATTAAGTGTACATTGATCTGTGGGAATGAATCAGTATATTACATTATATCGAAGGTACATATAGTACTAATGATATTGGTATTATATGTACATTGTTCTGTTGGAATGAATCTGTACATGACATAATATCTATTGTAGATATAGTAATAATGATATTGTTATTAAATGTACATTGATCTGTGGGAATGAATCAGTATAACACATTATATCGAATGTAGATATAGTGCTAATGATATTGTTATTAAATCTACATTACATATCTAATGTAGGTATAGTACTAATGATATTGGTATTATATGTACATTGATCTGTGGGAATGAATCCGTGTATTACATTATATCGAATGTAGATATAGTGCTAATGATGTTGTTATTAAATGTACATTGATCAGTGTGTAGTAACCAGTATATTACGTTATATCTAATGTAGATATGATAATAATAATATTGTTATTAATTGTATATTACATATCTAATGTAGATATAGTACTAATGATATTCGCATTAAATATACTTTGATCTGTGGGAATGAATCAGTATATTACATTATATCGAATGTAGATATAGTACTAATGATATTGTTATTAAATCTACATTACATATCTAATGTAGGTATAGTACTAATGATATTGGTATTATATGTACATTGAACTGTGGGAATGAATCAGTATATTACATTATACCTCATGTAGATATAGTGCTAATGATATTGTTATTAAATGAACATTGATCTGTGGGAATGAATCAGTATATTACATTATATCGAATGTAGATATTGTACTAATGATATTGGTATTAAATGTACATTGATCTGTGGGAAGGAATCCGTATATTACATTATACCTAATGTAGATATGGTAATAACGATATTGTTTTTAAATGTACATTGATCTGTGTGAATGAAGCAGTATATTACATTATATCTCAGGCAGATATTTTGCTAATGATATTGTTATTAAATGTACATTGATCTGTGGGAATGAATCAGTATATTACATTATATCGAATGTAGATATAGTCCCAATGGTATTGTTATTAAGTGTACATTGATCTGTGGGAATGAATCAGTATATTACATTATATCGAATGTACATATAGTACTAATGATGTTGGTATTATATGTACATTGTTCTGTTGGAATGAATCTGTACATGACATTATATCTATTGTAGATATAGTAATAATGGTATTGTTATTAAATGTACATTGATCTGTGGGAATGAATCAGTATAATACATTATATCGAATGTAGATATAGTACTAATGATATTGTTATTAAATCTACATTACATATCTAATGTAGGTATAGTACTAATGATATTGGTATTATATGTACATTGATCTGTGGGAATGAATCAGTATATTACATTATATCGAATGTACATATAGTACTAATGATGTTGGTATTATATGTACATTGTTCTGTTGGAATGAATCTGTACATGACATTATATCTATTGTAGATATAGTAATAATGGTATTGTTATTAAATGTACATTGATCTGTGGGAATGAATCAGTATAATACATTATATCGAATGTAGATATAGTACTAATGATATTGTTATTCAATCTACATTACATATCTAATGTAGGTATAGTACTAATGATATTGGTATTATATGTACATTGATCTGTGGGAACGAATCAGTATATTACATTATATCGAATGTACATACAGTACTAATGATATTGGTATTATATGTACACTGATCTGTTGGAATGAATCTGTACATGACATTATATCTATTGTAGATATAGTAATAATGATATTGTTATTAAATGTACATTGATCTGTGGGAATGAATCAGTATAATACATTATATCGAATGCAGATATAGTGCTAATGATATTGTTATTAAATCTACATTACATAACTAATGTAGGTATAGTACTAATGATATTGCTATTATATGTACATTGATCTGTGGGAATGAATCCGTGTATTACATTATATCGAATGTAGATATAGTGCTAATGATGTTGTTATTAAATGTACATTGATCAGTGTGTAATAACCAGTATATTACGTTATATCTAATGTAGATATGATAATAATAATATTGTTATTAATTGTATATTACATATCTAATGTAGATATAGTACTAATGATATTCGCATTAAATATACTTTGATCTGTGGGAATGAATCAGTATATTACATTATATCGAATGTAGATATAGTACTAATGATATTGTTATTAAATCTACATTACATATCTAATGTAGGTATTGTACTAATGATATTGGTATTATATGTACATTGATCTGTGGGAATGAATCAGTATATTACATTATATCGAATGTAGATATAGTGCTGATGATGTTGTTATTAAATGTACATTGATCTGTGGGTTGTAATCAGTATATTACATTATATCGAATGTACATATAGTACTAATGATATTGTTATTAAATGTACATTGATCTGTGAGAATGAATCAGTCTATTACATTATATCTAATGTAGATATGGTAATAATAATATTGTTATTAACTGTACATTACATATCTAATGTAGATATAGTACTAATGATATTGGTATTATATGTACATTGATCTGTGGGAACGAATCAGTATATTACATTATATCGAATGTACATATAGTACTAATGATATTGGTATTATATGTACATTGATCTGTTGGAATGAATCTGTACACGACATTATATCTATTGCAGATATAGTAATAATGATATTGTTATTAAATGTACATTGATCTGTGGGAATGAATCAGTCTATTACATTATATCGAATGTAGATATAGTGCTAATGATGTTGTTATTAAATATACATTGATCTGTGGGTAATAATCAGTATATCACAT
The DNA here is from genome assembly GCF_051020975.1 of Osmia lignaria lignaria. NCBI lineage: Eukaryota > Metazoa > Arthropoda > Insecta > Hymenoptera > Megachilidae > Osmia > Osmia lignaria. The sequence goes on from NC_135036.1 coordinate 1,857,770, forward strand.
TATATCTAATGTAGGTATGATAATAATAATATTGTTATTAATTGTATATTACATATCTAATGTAGATATGGTACTAATGATATTAACATTAAATGTACATTGATCTGTGTGAATGAATCAGTATATTACATTATACCTCATGTAGATATAGTGCTAATGATATTGTTATTAAATGTACATTGATCTGTGGGAATGAATCAGTATATTATATTATATCGAATGTAGATATAGTGCTAATGATGTTGTCATTAAATGTACATTGATCTGTGTGTAGTAACCAGAATATTACATCATATCGAATGTAGATATAGTACTAATGATATTGGTATTAAATGTACATTGATCTGTGGGAAGGAATCCGTATATCACATTATACCTAATGTAGATATGGTAATAACGATATTGTTTTTAAATGTACATTGATCTGTGTGAATGAAGCAGTATATTACATTATAAATCAGGCAGATATTTTGCTAATGATGTTGTTATTAAATGTACATTGATCTGTGGGAATGAATCAGTATATTACATTATACCTAATGTAGATACAGTAATAATGATATTGTTATTAAATGTACATTGATCTGTGGGAATGAATCAGTACATTACATTATATCGAATGTAGATATAGTGCTAATGATGTTGTTACTAAATGTACATTGATCTGTGGGTAGTAGTCAGTATATTACATTATAACTAATGTAGATATGATAATAATAATATTGTTATTAATTGTGTATTACATATCTAACGTAGATGTAGTACTAATGATATTGACATTAAATGTACTTTGATCTGTGGGAATGAATCAGTATATTACATTATATCTAATGTAGATATATTACTAATGATATTGTTATTGAATGTACATTGATCTGTAGGAATGAATCAGAATATTACATTATATCGAATGTAGATATAGTACCAATGATATTGTTATTAAATGTACATTGATCTGTGAGAATGAATCAGTATATTACATTATATCGAATGTAGATATAGTACAAGTGATGGTGTTATTAAATGTACATTGATCTGTGGGTAGTAATCAGTATATTACATTATATCTAATGTAGATATGATAATAATAATATTGTTATTAATTGTATATTACATATCTGATGTAGATATAGTACTAATGATATTAACATTAAATGTACATTGATCTGTGGGAATGAATCAGTATATTACATTATACCTCATGTAGATATAGTGCTAATGATATTGTTATTAAATGAACATTGATCTGTGGGAATGAATCAGTATATTACATTATATCGAATGTAGATATAGTCCCAATGATATTGTTATTAAGTGTACATTGATCTGTCGGAATGAATCAGTATATTACATTATATCGAATGTACATATAGTACTAATGATATTGGTATTATATGTACATTGTTCTGTTGGAATGAATCTGTACATAACATTATATCTATTGTAGATATAGTAATAATGGTATTGTTATTAAATGTACATTGATCTGTGGGAATGAATCAGTATAATACATTATATCGAATGTAGATATAGTACTAATGATATTGTTATTCAATCTACATTACATATCTAATGTAGGTATAGTACTAATGATATTGGTATTATATGTACATTGATCTGTGGGAACGAATCAGTATATTACATTATATCGAATGTACATATAGTACTAATGATATTGGTATTATATGTACACTGATCTGTTGGAATGAATCTGTACATGACATTATATCTATTGTAGATATAGTAATAATGATATTGTTATTAAATGTACATTGATCTGTGGGAATGAATCAGTATAATACATTATATCGAATGTAGATATAGTACTAATGATATTGTTATTAAATCTACATTACATATCTAATGTAGGTATAGTACTAATGATATTGGTATTATATGTACATAGATCTGTGGGAATGAATCCGTGTACTACATCATATCGAATGTAGATATAGTGCTAATGATGTTGTTATTAAATGTACATTGATCAGTGTGTAGTAACCAGTATATTACGTTATATCTCATGTAGATATGATAATAATAATATTGTTATTAATTGTATATTACATATCTAATGTAGATATAGTACTAATGATATTGGCATTAAATATACATTGATCTGTGGGAATGAATCAGTATATTACATTATACATTATGTAGATATAGTGCTAATGATATTGTTATTAAATGTACATTGATCTGTGGGAATGAATCAGTATATTACATTATATCGAAAGTAGATATAGTACAAGTGATGGTGTTATTAAATGTACATTGATCTGTGGGAATAAATCAGTATATTACATTATATCGAATGTAGATATATTACAAGTGATGGTGTTATTAAATGTACATTGATCTGTGGGTAGTAATCAGCATATTACATTATATCTAATGTAGATATGATAATAATAATATTGTTATTAATTGTATATTACATATCTAATGTAGATATAGTACTAATGATATTAACATTAAATGTACATTGATCTGTGGGAATGAATCAGTATATTACGTTATACCTCATGTAGATATAGTGCTAATGATATTGTTATTAAATGTACATTGATCTGTGGGAATGAATCAGTATAATACATTATATCGAATGTAGATATAGTACTAATGATATTGTTATTAAATCTACATTACATATCTAATGTAGGTATAGTACTAATGATATTGGTATTATATGTACATTGATCTGTGGGAATGATTCAGTATATTACATTATACCTCATGTAGATATAGTGCTAATGATATTGTTATTAAATGAACATTGATCTGTGGGAATGATTCAGTATATTACATTATATCGAATGTAGATATAGTACTAATGATATTGTTATTAAATCTACATTACATATCTAATGTAGGTATAGTACTAATGATATTGGTATTATATGTACATTGATCTGTGGGAATGAATCAGTATATTACATTATATCGAATGTACATATAGTACTAATGATATTGGTATTATATGTACATTGTTCTGTTGGAATGAATCTGTACATGACATTATATCTATTGTAGATATAGTAATAATGGTATTGTTATTAAATGTACATTGATCTGTGGGAATGAATCAGTATAATACATTATATCGAATGTAGATATAGTACTAATGATATTGTTATTCAATCTACATTACATATCTAATGTAGGTATAGTACTAATGATATTGGTATTATATGTACATTGATCTGTGGGAACGAATCAGTATATTACATTATATCGAATGTACATATAGTACTAATGATATTGGTATTATATGTACACTGATCTGTTGGAATGAATCTGTACATGACATTATATCTATTGTAGATATAGAAATAATGATATTGTTATTAAATGTACATTGATCTGTGGGAATGAATCAGTATATTACATTATATCGAATGTAGATATAGTGCTAATGATGTTGTTATTAAATGTACATTGATCTGTGGGTAATAATCAGTACATCACATTATATCTGATGTAGGTATGATAATAATAATATTGTTATTAATTGTATATTACATATCTAATGTAGATATAGTACTAATGATATTAACATTAAATGTACATTGATCTGTGGGAATGAATCAGTATATTACATTATACCTCATGTAGATATAGTGCTAATGATATTGTTATTAAATGAACATTGATCTGTGGGAATGAATCAGTATATTACATTATATCGAATGTAGATATAGTCCCAATGATATTGTTATTAAGTGTACATTGATCTGTCGGAATGAATCAGTATATTACATTATATCGAATGTACATATAGTACTAATGATATTGGTATTATATGTACATTGTTCTGTTGGAATGAATCTGTACATAACATTATATCTATTGTAGATATAGTAATAATGGTATTGTTATTAAATGTACATTGATCTGTGGGAATGAATCAGTATAATACATTATATCGAATGTAGATATAGTACTAATGATATTGTTATTCAATCTACATTACATATCTAATGTAGGTATAGTACTAATGATATTGGTATTATATGTACATTGATCTGTGGGAACGAATCAGTATATTACATTATATCGAATGTACATATAGTACTAATGATATTGGTATTATATGTACACTGATCTGTTGGAATGAATCTGTACATGACATTATATCTATTGTAGATATAGTAATAATGATATTGTTATTAAATGTACATTGATCTGTGGGAATGAATCAGTATAATACATTATATCGAATGTAGATATAGTACTAATGATATTGTTATTAAATCTACATTACATATCTAATGTAGGTATAGTACTAATGATATTGGTATTATATGTACATAGATCTGTGGGAATGAATCCGTGTACTACATCATATCGAATGTAGATATAGTGCTAATGATGTTGTTATTAAATGTACATTGATCAGTGTGTAGTAACCAGTATATTACGTTATATCTAATGTAGATATGATAATAATAATATTGTTATTAATTGTATATTACATATCTAATGTAGATATAGTACTAATGATATTGGCATTAAATATACTTTGATCTGTGGGAATGAATCAGTATATTACATTATATCGAATGTAGATATAGTACTAATGATATTGTTATTAAATCTACATTACATATCTAATGTAGGTATAGTACTAATGATATTGGTATTATATGTACATTGAATTGTGGGAATGAATCAGTATATTACATAATACCTCATGTAGATATAGTGCTAATGATATTGTTATTAAATGAACATTGATCTGTGGGAATGAATCAGTATATTACATTATATCGAATGTAGATATAGTACTAATGATATTGGTATTAAATGTACATTGATCTGTGGGAAGGAATCCGTATATTACATTATACCTAATGTAGATATGGTAATAACGATATTGTTTTTAAATGTACATTGATCTGCGTGAATGAAGCAGTATATTACATTATATCTCAGGCAGATATTTTGTTAATGATATTGTTATTAAATGTACATTGATCTGTGGGAATGAATCAGTATATTACATTATATCGAATGTAGATATAGTCCCAATGGTATTGTTATTAAGTGTACATTGATCTGTGGGAATGAATCAGTATATTACATTATATCGAATGTACATATAGTACTAATGATGTTGGTATTATATGTACATTGTTCTGTTGGAATGAATCTGTACATGACATTATATCTATTGTAGATATAGTAATAATGGTATTGTTATTAAATGTACATTGATCTGTGGGAATGAATCAGTATAATACATTATATCGAATGTAGATATAGTACTAATGATATTGTTATTAAATCTACATTACATATCTAATGTAGGTATAGTACTAATGATATTGGTATTATATGTACATTGATCTGTGGGAATGAATCAGTATATTACATTATATCGAATGTACATATAGTACTAATGATGTTGGTATTATATGTACATTGTTCTGTTGGAATGAATCTGTACATGACATTATATCTATTGTAGATATAGTAATAATGGTATTGTTATTAAATGTACATTGATCTGTGGGAATGAATCAGTATAATACATTATATCGAATGTAGATATAGTACTAATGATATTGTTATTCAATCTACATTACATATCTAATGTAGGTATAGTACTAATGATATTGGTATTATATGTACATTGATCTGTGGGAATGAATCAGTGTATTACATTATATCGAATGTAGATATAGTGCTAATGATGTTGTTATTAAATGTACATTGATCTGTGTGTAGTAACCAGTATATTGCATTATATCTAATGTAGATATGATAATAATAATATTGTTATTAATTGTATATTACATATCTAATGTAGATATAGTACTAATGATATTGGCATTAAATATACTTTGATCTGTGGGAATGAATCAGTATATTACATTATATCGAATGTAGATATAGTACGAATGATATTGTTATTAAATCTACATTACATATCTAATGTAGGTATAGTACTAATGATATTGGTATTATATGTACATTGATCTGTGGGAATGAATCAGTATATTACATTATACCTCATGTAGATATGTTGCTAATGATATTGTTATTAAATGTACATTGATCTGTGGGAATGAATCAGTATATAACATTATATCGAATGTAGATATAGTTCTAACGATATTGTTATTAAATCTACATTACATATCTAATGTAGGTATAGTACTAATGATATTGTTATTAAATGTGCATTGATCTGTGGGAACGAATCAGTATATTACATTATATCTAATGTAGATATATTACTAATGATATTGTTATTAAATGTACATTGATCTGTGGGAATCAATCAGTATATTACATTTTATCGAATGTAGATATAGTACCAATGATATTGTTATTAAATGTACATTGATCTGTGGGAATGAATCAGTATATTACATTATATCGAATGTAGATATAGTACAAGTGATGGTGTTATTAAATGTACATTGATCTGTGGGTAGTAATCAGTATATTACATTATATCTAATGTAGATATGATAATAATAATATTGTTATTAATTGTATATTACATATCTAATGTAGATATAGTACTAATGATATTAACATTAAATGTACATTGATCTGTGGGAATGAATCAGTATATTACATTATACCTCATGTAGATATAGTGCTAATGATATTGTTATTAAATGAACATTGATCTGTGGGAATGATTCAGTATATTACATTATATCGAATGTAGATATAGTCCCAATGATATTGTTATTAAGTGTACATTGATCTGTGGGAATGAATCAGTATATTACATTATATCGAAGGTACATATAGTACTAATGATATTGGTATTAAATGTACATTGATCTGTGGGAAGGAATCCGCATATCACATTATACCTAATGTAGATATGGTAATAACGATATTGTTTTTAAATGTACATTGATCTGTGTGAATGAAGCAGTATATTACATTATATCTCAGGCAGATATTTTGCTAATGATATTGTTATTAAATGAACATTGATCTGTGGGAATGAATCAGTATATTACATTATACCTAATGTAGATATAGTAATAATGATATTGTTATTAAATGTACATTGATCTGTGGGAATGAATCAGTATATTACATTATATCGAATGTAGATATAGTGCTAATGATGTTGTTATTAAATGTACATTGATCTGTGGGTAATAATCAGTATATCACATTATATCTAATGTAGATATGATAATAATAATATTGTTATTAATTGTATATTACATATCTAATGTAGATATAGTACTAATGATATTAACATTAAATGTACATTGATCTGTGTGGATGAATCAGTATATTACATTATACCTCATGTAGATATAGTACTAATGATATTGTTATTAAATGTACATTGATCTGTGGGAATGAATCAGCATATTACATTATATCGAATGTAGATATAGTGCTAATGATGTTGTTATTAAATGTACATTGATCTGTGGGTAGTAATCAGTATATTACATTATATCTAATGTAGATATGATAATAATAATATTGTTATTAATTGTATATTACACATCTAATGTAGATATGATAATAATAATATTGATATTAATTGTATATTACATATCTAATGTAGATATAGTACTAATGATATTAACATTAAATGTACATTGATCTGTGGGAATGAATCAGTATATTACATTATATCGAATGTAGATATAGTGCTAATGATGTTGTTATTAAATGTACATTGATCTGTGTGTAGTAACCAGTATATTGCATTATATCTAATGTAGATATGATAATAATAATATTGTTATTAATTGTATATTACATATCTAATGTAGATATAGTACTAATGATATTAACATTAAATGTACATTGATCTGTGGGAATGAATCAGTATATTACATTATATCGAATGTAGATATAGTGCTAATGATGTTGTTATTAAATGTACATTGATCTGTGTGTAGTAACCAGTATATTGCATTATATCTAATGTAGATATGATAATAATAATATTGTTATTAATTGTATATTACATATCTAATGTAGATATAGTACTAATGATATTAACATTAAATGTACATTGATCTGTGTGGATGAATCAGTATATTACATTATACCTCATGTAGATATAGTGCTAATGATATTGTTATTAAATGTACATTGCTCTGTGGCAATGAATCAGTATATTACATTATATCGAATGTAGATATAGTGCTAATGATGTTGTTATTAAATGTACATTGATCTGTGTGTAGTAACCAGTATATTGCATTATATCTAATGTAGATATGATAATAATAATATTGTTATTAATTGTATATTACATATCTAATGTAGATATAGTACTAATGATATTAACATTAAATGTACATTGATCTGTGGGAATGAATCAGTATATTACATTATATCGAATGTAGATATAGTGCTAATGATGTTGTTATTAAATGTACATTGATCTGTGTGTAGTAATCAGTATATTGCATTATATCTAATGTAGATATGATAATAATAATATTGTTATTAATTGTATATTACATATCTAATGTAGATATAGTACTAATGATATTAACATTAAATGTACATTGATCTGTGTGGATGAATCAGTATATTACATTATACCTCATGTAGATATAGTGCTAATGATATTGTTATTAAATGTACATTGATCTGTGGCAATGAATCAGTATATTACATTATATCGAATGTAGATATAGTGCTAATGATGTTGTTATTAAATGTACATTGATCTGTGGGTAGTAATCCGTATATTACATTATATCTAATGTAGATATGACAATAATAATATTGTTATTAATTGTATATTACATATCTAATGTAGATATAGTACTAATGATATTAACATTAAATGTACATTGATCTGTGGGAATGAATCAGTATATTACATTATATCGAATGTAGATATAGTGCTAATGATGTTGTTATTAAATGTACATTGATCTGTGGGAATGAATCAGTATATTACATTATACCTCATGTAGATATAGTGCTAATGTTATTGTTATTAAATGAACATTGATCTATGGGAATGAATCAGTATATTACATTATATCGAATGTAGATATAGTCCCAATGATATTGTTATTAAGGGTACATTGATCTGTGGGAATGAATCAGTATATTACATTATATCGAATGTACATATAGTACTAATGATATTGGTATTATATGTACATTGTTCTGTTGGAATGAATCTGTACATGACATTATATCTATTGTAGATATAGTAATAATGGTATTGTTATTAAATGTACATTGATCTGTGGGAATGAATCAGTATAATACATTATATCGAATGTAGATATAGTACTAATGATATTGTTATTCAATCTACATTACACATCTAATGTAGGTATAGTACTAATGATATTGGTATTATATGTACATTGATCTGTGGGAACGAATCAGTATATTACATTATATCGAATGTACATACAGTACTAATGATATTGGTATTATATGTACACTGATCTGTTGGAATGAATCTGTACATGACATTATATCTATTGTAGATATAGTAATAATAATATTGTTATTAAATGTACATTGATCTGTGGGAATGAATCAGTATAATACATTATATCGAATGTAGATATAGTGCTAATGATATTGTTATTAAATCTACATTACATATCTAATGTAGGTATAGTACTAATGATATTGTTATTATATGTACATTGATCTGTGGGAATGAATCCGTGTATTACATTATATCGAATGTAGATATAGTGCTAATGATGTTGTTATTAAATGTACATTGATCTGTGAGAATGAATCAGTCTATTACATTATATCTAATGTAGATATGGTAATAATAATATTGTTATTAACTGTACATTACATATCTAATGTAGATATAGTACTAATGATATTGGTATTATATGTACATTGATCTGTGGGAACGAATCAGTATATTACATTATATCGAATGTACATATAGTACTAATGATATTGGTATTATATGTACATTGATCTGTTGGAATGAATCTGTACATGACATTATATCTATTGCAGATATAGTAATAATGATATTGTTATTAAATGTACATTGATCTGTGGGAATGAATCAGTCTATTACATTATATCGAATGTAGATGTAGTGCTAATGATGTTGTTATTAAATATACATTGATCTGTGGGTAATAATCAGTATATCACATTATATCTAATGTAGGTATGATAATAATAATATTGTTATTAATTGTATATTACATATCTAATGTAGATATGGTACTAATGATATTAACATTAAATGTACATTGATCTGTGTGAATGAATCAGTATATTACATTATACCTCATGTAGATATAGTGCTAATGATATTGTTATTAAATGTACATTGATCTGTGGGAATGAATCAGTATATTACATTATATCGAATGTAGATATAGTGCTAATGATGTTGTTATTAAATGTACATTGATCTGTGTGTAGTAACCAGTATATTACATTATATCGAATGTAGATATAGTACTAATGATATTGGTATTAAATGTACATTGATCTGTGGGAAGGAATCCGTATATCACATTGTACCTAATGTAGATATGGTAATAACGATATTGTTTTTAAATGTACATTGATCTGTGTGAATGAAGCAGTATATTACATTATAAATCAGGCAGATATTTTGCTAATGATATTGTTATTAAATGTACATTGATCTGTGGGAATGAATCAGTATATTACATTATACCTAATGTAGATACAGTAATAATGATATTGTTATTAAATGTACATTGATCTGTGGGAATGAATCAGTACATTACATTATATCGAATGTAGATATAGTGCTAATGATGTTGTTACTAAATGTACATTGATCTGTGGGTAGTAGTCAGTATATTACATTATAACTAATGTAGATATGATAATAATAATATTGTTATTAATTGTGTATTACATATCTAACGTAGATGTAGTACTAATGATATTGACATTAAATGTACTTTGATCTGTGGGAATGAATCAGTATATTACATTATATCTAATGTAGATATATTACTAATGATATTGTTATTGAATGTACATTGATCTGTAGGAATGAATCAGAATATTACATTATATCGAATGTAGATATAGTACCAATGATATTGTTATTAAATGTACATTGATCTGTGAGAATGAATCAGTATATTACATTATATCGAATGTAGATATAGTACAAGTGATGGTGTTATTAAATGTACATTGATCTGTGGGTAGTAATCAGTATATTACATTATATCTAATGTAGATATGATAATAATAATATTGTTATTAATTGTATATTACATATCTGATGTAGATATAGTACTAATGATATTAACATTAAATGTACATTGATCTGTGGGAATGAATCAGTATATTACATTATACCTCATGTAGATATAGTGCTAATGATATTGTTATTAAATGAACATTGATCTGTGGGAATGAATCAGTATATTACATTATATCGAATGTAGATATAGTCCCAATGATATTGTTATTAAGTGTACATTGATCTGTGGGAATGAATCAGTATATTACATTATATCGAATGTACATATAGTACTAATGATATTGGTATTATATGTACATTGTTCTGTTGGAATGAATCTGTACATAACATTATATCTATTGTAGATATAGTAATAATGATATTGTTATTAAATCTACATTACATATCTAATGTAGGTATAGTACTAATGATATTGGTATTATATGTACATAGATCTGTGGGAATGAATCCGTGTACTACATCATATCGAATGTAGATATAGTGGTAATGATGTTGTTATTAAATGTACATTGATCAGTGTGTAGTAACCAGTATATTACGTTATATCTAATGTAGATATGATAATAATAATATTGTTATTAATTGTATATTACATATCTAATGTAGATATAGTACTAATGATATTGGCATTAAATATACTTTGATCTGTGGGAATGAATCAGTATATTACATTATATCGAATGTAGATATAGTACTAATGATATTGTTATTAAATCTACATTACATATCTAATGTAGGTATAGTACTAATGATATTGGTATTATATGTACATTGAATTGTGGGAATGAATCAGTATATTACATTATACCTCATGTAGATATAGTGCTAATGATATTGTTATTAAATGAACATTGATCTGTGGGAATGAATCAGTATATTACATTATATCGAATGTAGATATAGTACTAATGATATTGGTATTAAATGTACATTGATCTGTGGGAAGGAATCCGTATATTACATTATACCTAATGTAGATATGGTAATAACGATATTGTTTTTAAATGTACATTGATCTGTGTGAATGAAGCAGTATATTACATTATATCTCAGGCAGATATTTTGCTAATGATATTGTTATTAAATGTACATTGATCTGTGGGAATGTATCAGTATATTACATTATATCGAATGTAGATATAGTCCCAATGGTATTGTTATTAAGTGTACATTGATCTGTGGGAATGAATCAGTATATTACATTATATCGAATGTACATATAGTACTAATGATGTTGGTATTATATGTACATTGTTCTGTTGGAATGAATCTGTACATGACATTATATCTATTGTAGATATAGTAATAATGGTATTGTTATTAAATGTACATTGATCTGTGGGAATGAATCAGTATAATACATTATATCGAATGTAGATATAGTACTAATGATATTGTTATTCAATCTACATTACATATCTAATGTAGGTATAGTACTAATGATATTGGTATTATATGTACATTGATCTGTGGGAATGAATCAGTGTATTACATTATATCGAATGTAGATATAGTGCTAATGATGTTGTTATTAAATGTACATTGATCTGTGTGTAGTAACCAGTATATTGCATTATATCTAATGTAGATATGATAATAATAATATTGTTATTAATTGTATATTACATATCTAATGTAGATATAGTACTAATGATATTGGCATTAAATATACTTTGATCTGTGGGAATGAATCAGTATATTACATTATATCGAATGTAGATATAGTACGAATGATATTGTTATTAAATCTACATTACATATCTAATGTAGGTATAGTACTAATGATATTGGTATTATATGTACATTGATCTGTGGGAATGAATCAGTATATTACATTATACCTCATGTAGATATGTTGCTAATGATATTGTTATTAAATGTACATTGATCTGTGGGAATGAATCAGTATATAACATTATATCGAATGTAGATATAGTTCTAACGATATTGTTATTAAATCTACATTACATATCTAATGTAGGTATAGTACTAATGATATTGTTATTAAATGTGCATTGATCTGTGGGAACGAATCAGTATATTACATTATATCTAATGTAGATATATTACTAATGATATTGTTATTAAATGTACATTGATCTGTGGGAATCAATCAGTATATTACATTTTATCGAATGTAGATATAGTACCAATGATATTGTTATTAAATGTACATTGATCTGTGGGAATGAATCAGTATATTACATTATATCGAATGTAGATATAGTACAAGTGATGGTGTTATTAAATGTACATTGATCTGTGGGTAGTAATCAGTATATTACATTATATCTAATGTAGATATGATAATAATAATATTGTTATTAATTGTATATTACATATCTAATGTAGATATAGTACTAATGATATTAACATTAAATGTACATTGATCTGTGGGAATGAATCAGTATATTACATTATACCTCATGTAGATATAGTGCTAATGATATTGTTATTAAATGAACATTGATCTGTGGGAATGATTCAGTATATTACATTATATCGAATGTAGATATAGTCCCAATGATATTGTTATTAAGTGTACATTGATCTGTGGGAATGAATCAGTATATTACATTATATCGAAGGTACATATAGTACTAATGATATTGGTATTAAATGTACATTGATCTGTGGGAAGGAATCCGCATATCACATTATACCTAATGTAGATATGGTAATAACGATATTGTTTTTAAATGTACATTGATCTGTGTGAATGAAGCAGTATATTACATTATATCTCAGGCAGATATTTTGCTAATGATATTGTTATTAAATGAACATTGATCTGTGGGAATGAATCAGTATATTACATTATACCTAATGTAGATATAGTAATAATGATATTGTTATTAAATGTACATTGATCTGTGGGAATGAATCAGTATATTACATTATATCGAATGTAGATATAGTGCTAATGATGTTGTTATTAAATGTACATTGATCTGTGTGTAGTAACCAGTATATTGCATTATATCTAATGTAGATATGATAATAATAATATTGTTATTAATTGTATATTACATATCTAATGTAGATATAGTACTAATGATATTAACATTAAATGTACATTGATCTGTGGGAATGAATCAGTATATTACATTATATCGAATGTAGATATAGTGCTAATGATGTTGTTATTAAATGTACATTGATCTGTGTGTAGTAACCAGTATATTGCATTATATCTAATGTAGATATGATAATAATAATATTGTTATTAATTGTATATTACATATCTAATGTAGATATAGTACTAATGATATTAACATTAAATGTACATTGATCTGTGTGGATGAATCAGTATATTACATTATACCTCATGTAGATATAGTGCTAATGATATTGTTATTAAATGTACATTGCTCTGTGGCAATGAATCAGTATATTACATTATATCGAATGTAGATATAGTGCTAATGATGTTGTTATTAAATGTACATTGATCTGTGGGTAGTAATCCGTATATTACATTATATCTAATGTAGATATGATAATAATAATATTGTTATTAATTGTATATTACATATCTAATGTAGATATAGTACTAATGATATTAACATTAAATGTACATTGATCTGTGGGAATGAATCAGTATATTACATTATATCGAATGTAGATATAGTGCTAATGATGTTGTTATTAAATGTACATTGATCTGTGTGTAGTAACCAGTATATTGCATTATATCTAATGTAGATATGATAATAATAATATTGTTATTAATTGTATATTACATATCTAATGTAGATATAGTACTAATGATATTAACATTAAATGTACATTGATCTGTGGGAATGAATCAGTATATTACATTATATCGAATGTAGATATAGTGCTAATGATGTTGTTATTAAATGTACATTGATC
Organism: Osmia lignaria lignaria; assembly: GCF_051020975.1. Classification (NCBI taxonomy): domain Eukaryota; kingdom Metazoa; phylum Arthropoda; class Insecta; order Hymenoptera; family Megachilidae; genus Osmia; species Osmia lignaria. Next base: position 1,872,861 of record NC_135036.1, read on the forward strand.
TGTGTGTAGTAACCAGTATATTGCATTATATCTAATGTAGATATGATAATAATAATATTGTTATTAATTGTATATTACATATCTAATGTAGATATAGTACTAATGATATTAACATTAAATGTACATTGATCTGTGTGGATGAATCAGTATATTACATTATACCTCATGTAGATATAGTGCTAATGATATTGTTATTAAATGTACATTGATCTGTGGCAATGAATCAGTATATTACATTATATCGAATGTAGATATAGTGCTAATGATGTTGTTATTAAATGTACATTGATCTGTGGGTAGTAATCCGTATATTACATTATATCTAATGTAGATATGATAATAATAATATTGTTATTAATTGTATATTACATATCTAATGTAGATATAGTACTAATGATATTATCATTAAATGTACATTGATCTGTGGGAATGAATCAGTATATTACATTATATCGAATGTAGATATAGTGCTAATGATGTTGTTACTAAATGTACATTGATCTGTGGGAATGAATCAGTATATTACATTATACCTCATGTAGATATAGTGCTAATGTTATTGTTATTAAATGAACATTGATCTATGGGAATGAATCAGTATATTACATTATATCGAATGTAGATATAGTCCCAATGATATTGTTATTAAGGGTACATTGATCTGTGGGAATGAATCAGTATATTACATTATATCGAATGTACATATAGTACTAATGATATTGGTATTATATGTACATTGTTCTGTTGGAATGAATCTGTACATGACATTATATCTATTGTAGATATAGTAATAATGGTATTGTTATTAAATGTACATTGATCTGTGGGAATGAATCAGTATAATACATTATATCGAATGTAGATATAGTACTAATGATATTGTTATTCAATCTACATTACACATCTAATGTAGGTATAGTACTAATGATATTGGTATTATATGTACATTGATCTGTGGGAACGAATCAGTATATTACATTATATCGAATGTACATACAGTACTAATGATATTGGTATTATATGTACACTGATCTGTTGGAATGAATCTGTACATGACATTATATCTATTGTAGATATAGTAATAATGATATTGTTATTAAATGTACATTGATCTGTGGGAATGAATCAGTATAATACATTATATCGAATGTAGATATAGTGCTAATGATATTGTTATTAAATCTACATTACATATCTAATGTAGGTATAGTACTAATGATATTGTTATTATATGTACATTGATCTGTGGGAATGAATCCGTGTATTACATTATATCGAATGTAGATATAGTGCTAATGATGTTGTTATTAAATGTACATTGATCTGTGAGAATGAATCAGTCTATTACATTATATCTAATGTAGATATGGTAATAATGATATTGTTATTAACTGTACATTACATATCTAATGTAGATATAGTACTAATGATATTGGTATTATATGTACATTGATCTGTGGGAACGAATCAGTATATTACATTATATCGAATGTACATATAGTACTAATGATATTGGTATTATATGTACATTGATCTGTTGGAATGAATCTGTACATGACATTATATCTATTGCAGATATAGTAATAATGATATTGTTATTAAATGTACATTGATCTGTGGGAATGAATCAGTCTATTACATTATATCGAATGTAGATGTAGTGCTAATGATGTTGTTATTAAATATACATTGATCTGTGGGTAATAATCAGTATATCACATTATATCTAATGTAGGTATGATAATAATAATATTGTTATTAATTGTATATTACATATCTAATGTAGATATGGTACTAATGATATTAACATTAAATGTACATTGATCTGTGTGAATGAATCAGTATATTACATTATACCTCATGTAGATATAGTGCTAATGATATTGTTATTAAATGTACATTGATCTGTGGGAATGAATCAGTATATTACATTATATCGAATGTAGATATAGTGCTAATGATGTTGTTATTAAATGTACATTGATCTGTGTGTAGTAACCAGTATATTACATTATATCGAATGTAGATATAGTACTAATGATATTGGTATTAAATGTACATTGATCTGTGGGAAGGAATCCGTATATCACATTGTACCTAATGTAGATATGGTAATAACGATATTGTTTTTAAATGTACA